>NW_025334865.1:1511761-1814113 GCF_020171115.1 Neogale vison
ACCCGCATGGAGCGAAATTCTCTTGGCCCTAGCATCCCCACTGCCTGCGAGAGAAACGTGGATGCACATATGGAAAGGGCCTTAAGGCTAGGGACACGTTGTCACCGTGCTCCCCGGGAACAAGTCTGGGGAAGGAGCAGAACGCCTCCCCGGGAGAAGAGAAGGAGCCTTTGGCCGTGTTTTCGGGAAACAGTCGCTAAGCAGGAGAGCCTGCCCTGGGAAGAACAGCGGAACGGTGGCAAGACAAGCGTCACCCATCCCTGTGCATAGAGACGGAAGCCTGGCTTTAGGAAGACATGAGGGGACGGCTAGGGCAGGGGCGCATACTCCACTCTGAGGAAGGAGTCTGGGTAGAAGGCAGGCCTGTTTTGTGTGCCTCTTGTCCCAAGGGGACAGCATCTCCAAGGCCACATGTCCATAGGGCAGACGTGGGCTTGCCATCAGGCGCCATACGCGAAACTCGCAGATACAGCTCCCTGGAAGAAAGGGCAGTCAGATGCCATCTTCCTCCAAGAGGTGGCAGCGTTGGGCGTGTCAGGGGTGTGTCTTGGAAGAAGAGGCGGCAGACCCCTAAAGCTCCCCATCCCAGTGCACGGGCGCGGTGCAGGGTTCCTGTCGCCTCTCCTTTCCTATGGGGAAGGCACTGGCCTAGTCCCCGAGTCCCCCTGAACGCCAGGGCTAAAAGCCAAGCCTTACTACGCCAGGAGATGGCAGTTGGCAGGGAGTATCATCCTAGGCCACGCACGGTGCTGCAGGGTGGTGGCTGTGTCTGCGAAGTTCAGCCTGGCACTGTGAACCCAGGGTGCGACCATGGAGACCGGGAAAGCAAGGCCCAAGAGGCACCAGCTCTCCCGCAGATCTACTTCCGTGACGCGACAGAGCGAACGCCCAAAGCCTTGCTGAGGAAGCAGCAGCAAAGTGCGGTTCAGGCCAAGCTGAAAACCTCTGCCAAAGCATAGCAGTCGCTGGGAAAAAACAGTCAGTTCTCTGGGCTGCTTTTGCTGCTTGCTTGAGCCTTGTATTGGCAGCACGGTGGGAGAATCCCGCATAGAGCAAAAGCCTCTTTGCCTGGGCATCCCCTCTAGGAAAGCACAGCCTTCATGGGGAAAACAGAGTCAGTTCTCTGCGATGCGGATGCCGCTTGCCTGAACATAGTCTCCGAAGCACGGTGTAAGAAACCCGCATGGAGCGAAATCCTCTTGGACCGGGCATCCCCTCTACTTGAGAGAGAAGCGTGGTTGTGCCTGTGGAAACAGCCTTAACGAAAGGTCATGAAACAGGAGAGCATGCATTGGCAAGAAGAGCAGGCAGGTGGCAAGACAAGTGTCACCCTCTCCGTTTGCTTAGAAATCAGAGTCGGTTCTGCGGGCTGCTGCTACTGCTTGCCTAGGCCAAGTTTCAAGGTGGGAGAAACCACCCTACAACGAAAGCCTCTTTGCCCAGGCTCCTCCTCTGGGAAAGCACAGCATTCATTGGGAAATCTGAGTCGCTTTTGTGGGATGATGCTGCTGCTTGCCTGAGCTAGTCTGCGCAGCACGGTGGAAGAAACCCGCATGGAGCGAAATTCTCTTGGCCCTAGCATCCCCACTGCCGGCGAGAGAAACGTGGATGCACATATGGAAAGGGCCTTAAGGCTAGGGACACGTTGTCACCGTGCTCCCCGGGAACAAGTCTAGGGAAGGAGCAGAACGCCTCCCCGGAAGAAGAGAAGGAGCCTTTGGCCTTGTTTTCGGGAAACAGTCGCTAAGCAGGAGAGCCTGCCCTGGGAAGAACAGCGGGACGGTGGCAAGACAAGCGTCACCAATCCCTGTGCATAGAGACGGAAGCCTGGCTTTAGGAAGACATGAGGGGACGGCTAGGGCAGGGGCGCATACTCCACTCTGAGGAAGGAGTCTGGGCAGAAGGCAGGCCTGTTTTGTGTGCCTCTTGTCCCAAGGGGACAGCATCTCCAAGGCCACCTGTCCATAGGGCAGACGTGGGCTAGCCATCAGGCGCCATACCCGAAACTCTCAGATACAGCTCCCTGGAAGAAAGGGCAGTCAGATGCCATCTTCGTCCAAGAGGTGGCAGCGTTGGGCGTGGCAGGGGGTGTGTCTTGGAAGAAGAGGCGACAGTCCCCTAAAGCTCCCCATCCCAGTGCACGGGCGCGGTGCAGGGTTCCTGTCGCCTCTCCTTTCCTATGGGGAAGGCACTGGCCTAGTCCCCGAGTTCCCCTGAACGCCAGGGCTAAAAGCCAAGCCTTACTACGCCAGGAGATGGCAGTTGGCAGGGAGTGTCATCCTAGGCCACGCACGCTGCTGCAGGGTGGTGGCTGTGTCTGCGAAGTTCAGCCTGGCACTGTGAACCCAGGGTGCGACCATGGAGCCCGGGAAAGCAAGGCCCAAGAGGCACCAGCTCTCCTGCAGATCTACTTCCCTGACTCGACAGAGCGAACGCCCAAAGCCTTGCTGAGGAAGCAGCAGCAAAGTGCGGTTCAGGCCAAGCTGAAAACCTCTGCCAAAGCATAGCAGTCGCTGGGAAAAAACAGTCAGTTCTCTGGGCTGCTTTTGCTGCTTGTTTGAGCCTTGTATTGGCAGCACGGTGGGAGAATCCCGCATAGAGCGAAAGCCTCTTTGCCTGGGCATCCCCTCTAGGAAAGCACAGCCTTCATGGGGAAAACAGAGTCAGTTCTCTGCGATGCGGATGCCGCTTGCCTGAACATAGTCTCCGAAGCACGGTGTAAGAAATCCGCATGGAGCTAAATCCTCTTGGACAGGGCATCCCCTCTACTTGAGAGAGAAGCGTGGTTGTGCCTGTGGAAACAGCCTCAACGAAAGGTCATGAAACAGGAGAGCATGCATTGGCAAGAAGAGCAGGCAGGTGGCAAGACAAGTGTCACCCTCTCCGTTTGCTTAGAAATCAGAGTCGGTTCTGCGGGCTGCTGCTACTGCTTGCCTAGGCCAAGTTTCAAGGTGGGAGAAACCACCCTACAACGAAAGCCTCTTTGCCCAGGCTCCTCCTCTGGGAAAGCACAGCATTCATTGGGAAATCTGAGTCGCTTTTGTGGGATGCTGCTGCTGCTTGCCTGAGCTAGTCTGCGCAGCACGGTGGAAGAAACCCGCATGGAGCGAAATTCTCTTGGCCCTAGCATCCCCACTGCCTGCGAGAGAAACGTGGATGCACATATGGAAAGGGCCTTAAGGCTAGGGACACGTTGTCACCGTGCTCCCCGGGAACAAGTCTGGGGAAGGAGCAGAACGCCTCCCCGGGAGAAGAGAAGGAGCCTTTGGCCTTGTTTTCGGGAAACAGTCGCTAAGCAGGAGAGCCTGCCCTGGGAAGAACAGCGGGACGGTGGCAAGACAAGCGTCACCCATCCCTGTGCATAGAGACGGAAGCCTGGCTTTAGGAAGACATGAGGGGACGGCTAGGGCAGGGGCGCATACTCCACTCTGAGAAGGAGTCTGGGTAGAAGGCAGGCCTGTTTTGTGTGCCTCTTGTCCCAAGGGGACAGCATCTCCAAGGCCACCTGTCCATAGGGCAGACGTGGGCTTGCCATCAGGCGCCATACCCGAAACTCGCAGATACAGCTCCCTGGAAGAAAGGGCAGTCAGATGCCATCTTCCTCCAAGAGGTGGCAGCGTTGGGCGTGGCAGGGGGTGTGTCGTGGAAGAAGAGGCGACAGTCCCCTACAGCTCCCCATCCCAGTGCACGGGCGCTGTGCAGGGTTCCTGTCGCCTCTCCTTTCCTATGGGGAAGGCACTGGCCTAGTCCCCGAGTCCCCCTGAACGCCAGGGCTAAAAGCCAAGCCTTACTACGCCAGGAGATGGCAGTTGGCAGGGAGTGTCATCCTAGGCAACGCACGCTGCTGCAGGGTGGTGGCTGTGTCTGCGAAGTTCAGCCTGGCACTGTGAACTCAGGGTACGACCATGGAGCCCGGGAAAGCAAGGCCCAAGAGGCACCAGCTCTCCCGCAGATCTACTTCCCTGACTCGACAGAGCGAATGCCCAAAGCCTTGCTGAGGAAGCAGCAGCAAAGTGCGGTTCAGGCCAAGCTGAAAACCTCTGCCAAAGCATAGCAGTCGCTGGGAAAAACAGTCAGTTCTCTGGGCTGCTTTTGCTGCTTGCTTGAGCCTTGTATTGGCAGCACGGTGGGAGAATCCCGCATAGAGCGAAAGCCTCTTTGCCTGGGCATCCCCTCTAGGAAAGCACAGCCTTCATGGGGAAAACAGTGTCAGTTCTCTGCGATGCGGATGCCGCTTGCCTGAACATAGTCTCCGAAGCACGGTGTAAGAAACCCGCATGGAGCGAAATCCTCTTGGACCGGGCATCCCCTCTACTTGAGAGAGAATCGTGGTTGTGCCTGTGGAAGCAGCCTCAACGAAAGGTCATGAAACAGGAGAGCATGCATTGGCAAGAAGAGCAGGCAGGTGGCAAGACAAGTGTCACCCTCTCCGTTTGCTTAGAAATCAGAGTCGGTTCTGCGGGCTGCTGCTACTGCTTGCCTAGGCCAAGTTTCAAGGTGGGAGAAACCACCCTACAACGAAAGCCTCTTTGCCCAGGCTCCTCCTCTGGGAAAGCACAGCATTCATTGGGAAATCTGAGTCGCTTTTGTGGGATGCTGCTGCTGCTTGCCTGAGCTAGTCTGCGCAGCACGGTGGAAGAAACCCGCATGGAGCGAAATTCTCTTGGCCCTAGCATCCCCACTGCCTGCGAGAGAAACGTGGATGCACATATGGAAAGGGCCTTAAGGCTAGGGACACGTTGTCACCGTGCTCCCCGGGAACAAGTCTAGGGAAGGAGCAGAACGCCTCCCCGGAAGAAGAGAAGGAGCCTTTGGCCTTGTTTTCGGGAAACAGTCGCTAAGCAGGAGAGCCTGCCCTGGGAAGAACAGCGGGACGGTGGCAAGAAAAGCGTCACCCATCCCTGTGCATAGAGACGGAAGCCTGGCTTTAGGAAGACATGAGGGGACGGCTAGGGCAGGGGCGCATACTCCACTCTGAGGAAGGAGTCTGGGCAGAAGGCAGGCCTGTTTTGTGTGCCTCTTGTCCCAAGGGGACAGCATCTCCAAGGCCACCTGTCCATAGGGCAGACGTGGGCTAGCCATCAGGCGCCATACCCGAAACTCTCAGATACAGCTCCCTGGAAGAAAGGGCAGTCAGATGCCATCTTCCTCCAAGAGGTGGCAGCGTTGGGCGTGTCAGGGGGTGTGTCGTGGAAGAAGAGGCGACAGTCCCCTACAGCTCCCCATCCCAGTGCACGGGCGCTGTGCAGGGTTCCTGTCGCCTCTCCTTTCCTATGGGGAAGGCACTGGCCTAGTCCCCGAGTCCGCCTGAACGCCAGGCTAAAAGCCAAGCCTTACTACGCCAGGAGATGGCAGTTGGCAAGGAGTGTCATCCTAGTCCACGCACGCTGCTGCAGGGTGGTGGCTGTGTCTGCGAAGTTCAGCCTGGCACTGTGAACCCAGGGTGCGACCATGGAGACCGGGAAAGCAAGGCCCAAGAGGCACCAGCTCTCCCGCAGATCTACTTCCCTGACGCGACAGAGCGAACGCCCAAAGCCTTGCTGAGGAAGCAGCAGCAAAGTGCGGTTCAGGCCAAGCTGAAAACCTCTGCCAAAGCATAGCAGTCGCTGGGAAAAAACAGTCAGTTCTCTGGGCTGCTTTTGCTGCTTGTTTGAGCCTTGTATTGGCAGCACGGTGGGAGAATCCCGCATAGAGCGAAAGCCTCTTTGCCTGGGCATCCCCTCTAGGAAAGCACAGCCTTCATGGGGAAAACAGAGTCAGTTCTCTGCGATGCGGATGCCGCTTGCCTGAACATAGTGTCCGAAGCACGGTGTAAGAAACCCGCATGGAGCTAAATCCTCTTGGACAGGGCATCCCCTCTACTTGAGAGAGAAGCGTGGTTGTGCATGTGGAAACAGCCTCAACGAAAGGTCATGAAACAGGAGAGCATGCATTGGCAAGAAGAGCAGGCAGGTGGCAAGACAAGTGTCACCCTCTCCGTTTGCTTAGAAATCAGAGTCGGTTCTGCGGGCTGCTGCTACTGCTTGCCTAGGCTAAGTTTCAAGGTGGGAGAAACCACCCTACAACGAAAGCCTCTTTGCCCAGGCTCCTCCTCTGGGAAAGCACAGCATTCATTGGGAAATCTGAGTCGCTTTTGTGGGAAGCTGCTGCTGGTTCCCTGAGCTAGTCTGCGCAGCACGGTGGAAGAAACCCGCATGGAGCGAAATTCTCTTGGCCCTAGCATCCCCACTGCCGGCGAGAGAAACGTGGATGCACATATGGAAAGGGCCTTAAGGCTAGGGACACGTTGTCACCGTGCTCCCCGGGAACAAGTCTGGGGAAGGAGCAGAACGCCTCCCCGGAAGAAGAGAAGGAACCTTTGGCCTTGTTTTCGGGAAACAGTCGCTAAGCAGGAGAGCCTGCCCTGGGAAGAACAGCGGGACGGTGGCAAGACAAGCGTCACCCATCCCTGTGCATAGAGACGGAAGCCTGGCTTTAGGAAGACATGAGGGGACGGCTAGGGCAGGGGCGCATACTCCACTCTGAGGAAGGAGTCTGGGCAGAAGGCAGGCCTGTTTTGTGTGCCTCTTGTCCCAAGGGGACAGCATCTCCAAGGCCACCTGTCCATAGGGCAGACGTGGGCTAGCCATCAGGCTCCATACCCGAAACTCTCAGATACAGCTCCCTGGAAGAAAGGGCAGTCAGATGCCATCTTCGTCCAAGAGGTGGCAGCGTTGGGCGTGGCAGGGGGTGTGTCTTGGAAGAAGAGGCGACAGTCCCCTAAAGCTCCCCATCCCAGTGCACGGGCGCGGTGCAGGGTTCCTGTCGCCTCTCCTTTCCTATGGGGAAGGCACTGGCCTAGTCCCCGAGTTCCCCTGAACGCCAGGGCTAAAAGCCAAGCCTTACTACGCCAGGAGATGGCAGTTGGCAGGGAGTGTCATCCTAGGCCACGCACGCTGCTGCAGGGTGGTGGCTGTGTCTGCGAAGTTCAGCCTGGCACTGTGAACCCAGGGTGCGACCATGGAGCCCGGGAAAGCAAGGCCCAAGAGGCACCAGCTCTCCCGCAGATCTACTTCCCTGACTCGACAGAGCGAACGCCCAAAGCCTTGCTGAGGAAGCAGCAGCAAAGTGCGGTTCAGGCCAAGCTGAAAACCTCTGCCAAAGCATAGCAGTCGCTGGGAAAAAACAGTCAGTTCTCTGGGCTGCTTTTGCTGCTTGTTTGAGCCTTGTATTGGCAGCACGGTGGGAGAATCACGCATAGAGCGAAAGCCTCTTTGCCTGGGCATCCCCTCTAGGAAAGCACAGCCTTCATGGGGAAAACAGAGTCAGTTCTCTGCGATGCGGATGCCGCTTGCCTGAACATAGTCTCCGAAGCACGGTGTAAGAAACCCGCATGGAGCTAAATCCTCTTGGACAGGGCATCCCCTCTACTTGAGAGAGAAGCGTGGTTGTGCCTGTGGAAACAGCCTCAACGAAAGGTCATGAAACAGGAGAGCATGCATTGGCAAGAAGAGCAGGCAGGTGGCAAGACAAGTGTCACCCTCTCCGTTTGCTTAGAAATCAGAGTCGGTTCTGCGGGCTGCTGCTACTGCTTGCCTAGGCCAAGTTTCAAGGTGGGAGAAACCACCCTACAACGAAAGCCTCTTTGCCCAGGCTCCTCCTCTGGGAAAGCACAGCATTCATTGGGAAATCTGAGTCGCTTTTGTGGGATGCTGCTGCTGCTTGCCTGAGCTAGTCTGCGCAGCACGGTGGAAGAAACCCGCATGGAGCGAAATTCTCTTGGCCCTAGCATCCCCACTGCCTGCGAGAGAAACGTGGATGCACATATGGAATGGGCCTTAAGGCTAGGGACACGTTGTCACCGTGCTCCCCGGGAACAAGTCTGGGGAAGGAGCAGAACGCCTCCCCGGGAGAAGAGAAGGAGCCTTTGGCCTTGTTTTCGGGAAACAGTCGCTAAGCAGGAAAGCCTGCCCTGGGAAGAACAGCGGGACGGTGGCAAGACAAGCGTCACCCATCCCTGTGCATAGAGACGGAAGCCTGGCTTTAGGAAGACATGAGGGGACGGCTAGGGCAGGGGCGCATACTCCACTCTGAGAAGGAGTCTGGGTAGAAGGCAGGCCTGTTTTGTGTGCCTCTTGTCCCAAGGGGACAGCATCTCCAAGGCCACCTGTCCATAGGGCAGACGTGGGCTTGCCATCAGGCGCCATACCCGAAACTCGCAGATACAGCTCCCTGGAAGAAAGGGCAGTCAGATGCCATCTTCCTCCAAGAGGTGGCAGCGTTGGGCGTGGCAGGGGGTGTGTCGTGGAAGAAGAGGCGACAGTCCCCTACAGCTCCCCATCCCAGTGCACGGGCGCTGTGCAGGGTTCCTGTCGCCTCTCCTTTCCTATGGGGAAGGCACTGGCCTAGTCCCCGAGTCCCCCTGAACGCCAGGGCTAAAAGCCAAGCCTTACTACGCCAGGAGATGGCAGTTGGCAGGGAGTGTCATCCTAGGCAACGCACGCTGCTGCAGGGTGGTGGCTGTGTCTGCGAAGTTCAGCCTGGCACTGTGAACTCAGGGTGCGACCATGGAGCCCGGGAAAGCAAGGCCCAAGAGGCACCAGCTCTCCCGCAGATCTACTTCCCTGACTCGACAGAGCGAATGCCCAAAGCCTTGCTGAGGAAGCAGCAGCAAAGTGCGGTTCAGGCCAAGCTGAAAACCTCTGCCAAAGCATAGCAGTCGCTGGGAAAAACAGTCAGTTCTCTGGGCTGCTTTTGCTGCTTGCTTGAGCCTTGTATTGGCAGCACGGTGGGAGAATCCCGCATAGAGCGAAAGCCTCTTTGCCTGGGCATCCCCTCTAGGAAAGCACAGCCTTCATGGGGAAAACAGAGTCAGTTCTCTGCGATGCGGATGCCGCTTGCCTGAACATAGTCTCCGAAGCACGGTGTAAGAAACCCGCATGGAGCGAAATCCTCTTGGACCGGGCATCCCCTCTATTTGAGAGAGAATCGTGGTTGTGCCTGTGGAAACAGCCTCAACGAAAGGTCATGAAACAGGAGAGCATGCATTGGCAAGAAGAGCAGGCAGGTGGCAAGACAAGTGTCACCCTCTCCGTTTGCTTAGAAATCAGAGTCGGTTCTGCGGGCTGCTGCTACTGCTTGCCTAGGCCAAGTTTCAAGGTGGGAGAAACCACCCTACAACGAAAGCCTCTTTGCCCAGGCTCCTCCTCTGGGAAAGCACAGCATTCATTGGGAAATCTGAGTCGCTTTTGTGGGATGCTGCTGCTGCTTGCCTGAGCTAGTCTGCGCAGCACGGTGGAAGAAACCCGCATGGAGCGAAATTCTCTTGGCCCTAGCATCCCCACTGCCTGCGAGAGAAACGTGGATGCACATATGGAAAGGGCCTTAAGGCTAGGGACACGTTGTCACCGTGCTCCCCTGGAACAAGTCTAGGGAAGGAGCAGAACGCCTCCCCGGAAGAAGAGAAGGAGCCTTTGGCCTTGTTTTCGGGAAACAGTCGCTAAGCAGGAGAGCCTGCCCTGGGAAGAACAGCGGGACGGTGGCAAGACAAGCGTCACCCATCCCTGTGCATAGAGACGGAAGCCTGGCTTTAGGAAGACATGAGGGGACGGCTAGGGCAGGGGCGCATACTCCACTCTGAGGAAGGAGTCTGGGCAGAAGGCAGGCCTGTTTTGTGTGCCTCTTGTCCCAAGGGGACAGCATCTCCAAGGCCACCTGTCCATAGGGCAGACGTGGGCTAGCCATCAGGCGCCATACCCGAAACTCTCAGATACAGCTCCCTGGAAGAAAGGGCAGTCAGATGCCATCTTCCTCCAAGAGGTGGCAGCGTTGGGCGTGTCAGGGGGTGTGTCGTGGAAGAAGAGGCGACAGTCCCCTACAGCTCCCCATCCCAGTGCACGGGCGCTGTGCAGGGTTCCTGTCGCCTCTCCTTTCCTATGGGGAAGGCACTGGCCTAGTCCCCGAGTCCGCCTGAACGCCAGGGCTAAAAGCCAAGCCTTACTACGCCAGGAGATGGCAGTTGGCAAGGAGTGTCATCCTAGTCCACGCACGCTGCTGCAGGGTGGTGGCTGTGTCTGCGAAGTTCAGCCTGGCACTGTGAACCCAGGGTGCGACCATGGAGACCGGGAAAGCAAGGCCCAAGAGGCACCAGCTCTCCCGCAGATCTACTTCCCTGACGCGACAGAGCGAACGCCCAAAGCCTTGCTGAGGAAGCAGCAGCAAAGTGCGGTTCAGGCCAAGCTGAAAACCTCTGCCAAAGCATAGCAGTCGCTGGGAAAAAACAGTCAGTTCTCTGGGCTGCTTTTGCTGCTTGTTTGAACCTTGTATTGGCAGCACGGTGGGAGAATCCCGCATAGAGCGAAAGCCTCTTTGCCTGGGCATCCCCTCTAGGAAAGCACAGCCTTCATGGGGAAAACAGAGTCAGTTCTCTGCGATGCGGATGCCGCTTGCCTGAACATAGTGTCCGAAGCACGGTGTAAGAAACCCGCATGGAGCTAAATCCTCTTGGACAGGGCATCCCCTCTACTTGAGAGAGAAGCGTGGTTGTGCATGTGGAAACAGCCTCAACGAAAGGTCATGAAACAGGAGAGCATGCATTGGCAAGAAGAGCAGGCAGGTGGCAAGACAAGTGTCACCCTCTCCGTTTGCTTAGAAATCAGAGTCGGTTCTGCGGGCTGCTGCTACTGCTTGCCTAGGCTAAGTTTCAAGGTGGGAGAAACCACCCTACAACGAAAGCCTCTTTGCCCAGGCTCCTCCTCTGGGAAAGCACAGCATTCATTGGGAAATCTGAGTCGCTTTTGTGGGAAGCTGCTGCTGGTTCCCTGAGCTAGTCTGCGCAGCACGGTGGAAGAAACCCGCATGGAGCGAAATTCTCTTGGCCCTAGCATCCCCACTGCCTGCGAGAGAAACGAGGATGCACATATGGAAAGGGCCTTAAGGCTAGGGACACGTGGTCACCGTGCTCCCCGGGAACAAGTCTGGGGAAGGAGCAGAACGCCTCCCCGGAAGAAGAGAAGGAGCCTTTGGCCTTGTTTTCCGGAAACAGTCGCTAAGCAGGAGAGCCTGCCCTGGGAAGAACAGCGGGATGGTGGCAAGACAAGCATCACCCATCCCTGTGCATAGAGACGGAAGCCTGGCTTTAGGAAGACATGAGGGGACGGCTAGGGCAGGGGCGCATACTCCACTCTGAGGAAGGAGTCTGGGCAGAAGGCAGGCCTGTTTTGTGTGCCTCTTGTCCCAAGGGGACAGCATCTCCAAGGCCACCTGTCCATAGGGCAGACGTGGGCTTGCCATCAGGCGCCATACCCGAAACTCTCAGATACAGCTCCCTGGAAGAAAGGGCAGTCAGATGCCATCTTCCTCCAAGAGGTGGCAGCGTTGGGCGTGGCAGTGGGTGTGTCGTGGAAGAAGAGGCGACAGTCCCCTACAGCTCCCCATCCCAGTGCACGGGCGCTGTGCAGGGTTCCTGTCGCCTCTCCTTTCCTATGGGGAAGGCACTGGCCTAGTCCCCGAGTCCGCCTGAACGCCAGGGCTAAAAGCCAAGCCTTACTACGCCAGGAGATGGCAGTTGGCAGGGAGTGTCATCCTAGGACAGCAACGCTGCTGCAGGGTGGTGGCTGTGTCTGCGAAGTTCAGCCTGGCACTGTGAACCCAGGGTGCGACCATGGAGACCGGGAAAGCAAGGCCCAAGAGGCACCAGCTCTCCCGCAGATCTACTTCCCTGACTCGACAGAGCGAATGCCCAAAGCCTTGCTGAGGAAGCAGCAGCAAAGTGCGGTTCAGGCCAAGCTGAAAACCTCTGCCAAAGCATAGCAGTCGCTGGGAAAAACAGTCAGTTCTCTGGGCTGCTTTTGCTGCTTGCTTGAGCATTGTATTGGCAGCACGGTGGGAGAATTCCGCATAGAGCGAAAGTCTCTTTGCCTGGGCATCCCCTCTAGGAAAACACATCCTTCATGGGGAAAACAGAGTCAGTTCTCTGCGATGAAGATGCCGCTTGCCTGAACATAGTCTCCGAAGCACGGTGTAAGGAACCCACGTGGAGCGAAATCCTCTTGGACCGGGCATCCCCTCTACTTGAGAGAGAAGCGTGGTTGTGCCTGTGGAAACAGCCTCAACGAAAGGTCATGAAACAGGAGAGCATGCATTGGCAAGAAGAGCAGGCAGGTGGCAAGACAAGTGTCACCCTCTCCGTTTGCTTAGAAATCAGAGTCGGTTCTGCGGGCTGCTGCTACTGCTTGCCTAGGCCAAGTTTCAAGGAGGGAGAAACCACCCTACAACGAAAGCCTCTTTGCCCAGGCTCCTCCTCTGGGAAAGCACAGCATTCATTGGGAAATCTGAGTTGCTTTTGTGGGATGCTGCTGCTGCTTGCCTGAGCTAGTCTGCGCAGCACGGTGGAAGAAACCCGCATGGAGCGAAATTCTCTTGGCCCTAGCATCCCCACTGCCTGCGAGAGAAACGTGGATGCACATATGGAAAGGGCCTTAAGGCTAGGGACACGTTGTCACCGTGCTCCCCGGGAACAAGTCTGGGGAAGGAGCAGAACGCCTCCCCGGGAGAAGAGAAGGAGCCTTTGGCCGTGTTTTCGGGAAACAGTCGCTAAGCAGGAGAGCCTGCCCTGGGAAGAACAGCGGGACGGTGGCAAGACAAGCGTCACCCATCTCTGTGCATAGAGACGGAAGCCTGGCTTTAGGAAGACATGAGGGGACGGCTAGGGCAGGGGCGAATACTCCACTCTGAGAAGGAGTCTGGGTAGAAGGCAGGCCTGTTTTGTGTGCCTCTTGTCCCAAGGGGACAGCATCTCCAAGGCAACATGTCCATAGGGCAGACGTGGGCTTGCCATCAGGCGCCATACGCGAAACTCGCAGATACAGCTCCCTGGAAGAAAGGGCAGTCAGATGCCATCTTCCTCCAAGAGGTGGCAGCGTTGGGCGTGGCAGGGGGTGTGTCGTGGAAGAAGAGGCGACAGTCCCCTAAAGCTCCCCATCCCAGTGCACGGGCGCGGTGCAGGGTTCCTGTCGCCTCTCCTTTCCTATGGGGAAGGCACTGGCGTAGTCCCCAAGTCCCCCTGAACGCCAGGGCTAAAAGCCAAGCCTTACTACGCCAGGAGATGGCAGTTGGCAGGGAGTATCATCCTAGGCCACGCACGGTGCTGCAGGGTGGTGGCTGTGTCTGCGAAGTTCAGCCTGGCACTGTGAACCCAGGGTGCGACCATGGAGCCCGGGAAAGCAAGGCCCAAGAGGCACCAGCTCTCCGGCAGATCTACTTCCCTGACGCGACAGAGCGAACGCCCAAAGCCTTGCTGAGGAAGCAGCAGCAAAGTGCGGTTCAGGCCAAGCTGAAAACCTCTGCCAAAGCATAGCAGTCGCTGGGAAAAAACAGTCAGTTCTCTGGGCTGCTTTTGCTGCTTGCTTGAGCCTTGTATTGGCAGCACGGTGGGAGAATCCCGCATAGAGCGAAAGCCTCTTTGCCTGGGCATCCCCTCTAGGAAAGCACAGCCTTCATGGGGAAAACAGAGTCAGTTCTCTGCGATGCGGATGCCGCTTGCCTGAACATAGTCTCCGAAGCACGGTGTAAGAAACCCGCATGGAGCGAAATCCTCTTGGACCGGGCATCCCCTCTACTTGAGAGAGAATCGTGGTTGTGCCTGTGGAAACAGCCTCAACGAAAGGTCATGAAACAGGAGAGCATGCATTGGCAAGAAGAGCAGGCAGGTGGCAAGACAAGTGTCACCCTCTCTGTTTGCTTAGAAATCAGAGTCGGTTCTGCGGGCTGCTGCTACTGCTTGCCTAGGCCAAGTTTCAAGGTGGGAGAAACCACCCTACAACGAAAGCCTCTTTGCCCAGGCTCCTCCTCTGGGAAAGCACAGCATTCATTGGGAAATCTGAGTCGCATTTGTGGGATGCTGCTGCTGCTTGCCTGAGCTAGTCTGCGCAGCACGGTGGAAGAAACCCGCATGGAGCGAAATTCTCTTGGCCCTAGCATCCCCACTGCCGGCGAGAGAAACGTGGATGCACATATGGAAAGGGCCTTAAGTCTAGGGACACGTTGTCACCGTGCTCCCCGGGAACAAGTCTGGGGAAGGAGCAGAACGCCTCCCCGGAAGAAGAGAAGGAGCCTTTGGCCTTGTTTTCGGGAAACAGTCGCTAAGCAGGAGAGCCTGCCCTGGGAAGAACAGCGGGACGGTGGCAAGACAAGCGTCACCCATCCCTGTGCATAGAGACGGAAGCCTGGCTTTAGGAAGACATGAGGGGTCGGCTAGGGCAGGGGCGCATACTCCACTCTGAGGAAGGAGTCTGGGCAGAAGGCAGGCCTGTTTTGTGTGCCTCTTGTCCCAAGGGGACAGCATCTCCAAGGCCACCTGTCCATAGGGCAGACGTGGGCTAGCCATCAGGCGCCATACCCGAAACTCTCAGATACAGCTCCCTGGAAGAAAGGGCAGTCAGATGCCATCTTCCTCCAAGAGGTGGCAGCGTTGGGCGTGGCAGGGGGTGTGTCGTGGAAGAAGAGGCGACAGTCCCCTACAGCTCCCCATCCCAGTGCACGGGCGCTGTGCAGGGTTCCTGTCGCCTCTCCTTTCCTATGGGGAAGGCACTGGCCTAGTCCCCGAGTCCGCCTGAACGCCAGGGCTAAAAGCCAAGCCTTACTACGCCAGGAGATGGCAGTTGGCAAGGAGTGTCATCCTAGTCCACGCACGCTGCTGCAGGGTGGTGGCTGTGTCTGCGAAGTTCAGCCTGGCACTGTGAACCCAGGGTGCGACCATGGAGACCGGGAAAGCAAGGCCCAAGAGGCACCAGCTCTCCCGCAGATCTACTTCCCTGACGCGACAGAGCGAACGCCCAAAGCCTTGCTGAGGAAGCAGCAGCAACGTGCGGTTCAGGCCAAGCTGAAAACCTCTGCCAAAGCATAGCAGTCGCTGGGAAAAAACAGTCAGTTCTCTGGGCTGCTTTTGCTGCTTGCTTGAGCCTTGTATTGGCAGCACGGTGGGAGAATCCCGCATAGAGCGAAAGCCTCTTTGCCTGGACATCCCCTCTAGGAAAGCACAGCCTTCATGGGGAAAACAGAGTCAGTTCTCTGCGATGCGGATGCCGCTTGCCTGAACATAGTCTCCGAAGCACGGTGTAAGAAACCCGCATGGAGCGAAATCCTCTTGGACCGGGCATCCCCTCTACTTGAGAGAGAAGCGTGGTTGTGCCTGTGGAAACAGCCTCAACGAAAGGTCATGAAACAGGAGAGCATGCATTGGCAAGAAGAGCAGGCAGGTGGCAAGACAAGTGTCACCCTCTCCGTTTGCTTAGAAATCAGAGTCGGTTCTGCGGGCTGCTGCTACTGCTTGCCTAGGCCAAGTTTCAAGGTGGGAGAAACCACCCTACAACGAAAGCCTCTTTGCCCAGGCTCCTCCTCTGGGAAAGCACAGCATTCATTGGGAAATCTGAGTCGCTTTTGTGGGATGCTGCTGCTGCTTGCCTGAGCTAGTCTGCGCAGCACGGTGGAAGAAACCCGCATGGAGCGAAATTCTCTTGGCCCTAGCATCCCCACTGCCTGCGAGAGAAACGTGGATGCACATATGGAAAGGGCCTTAAGGCTAGGGACACGTTGTCACCGTGCTCCCCGGGAACAAGTCTGGGGAAGGAGCAGAACGCCTCCCCGGGAGAAGAGAAGGAGCCTTTGGCCGTGTTTTCGGGAAACAGTCGCTAAGCAGGAGAGCCTGCCCTGGGAAGAACAGCGGAACGGTGGCAAGACAAGCGTCACCCATCCCTGTGCATAGAGACGGAAGCCTGGCTTTAGGAAGACATGAGGGGACGGCTAGGGCAGGGGCGCATACTCCACTCTGAGGAAGGAGTCTGGGTAGAAGGCAGGCCTGTTTTGTGTGCCTCTTGTCCCAAGGGGACAGCATCTCCAAGGCCACATGTCCATAGGGCAGACGTGGGCTTGCCATCAGGCGCCATACGCGAAACTCGCAGATACAGCTCCCTGGAAGAAAGGGCAGTCAGATGCCATCTTCCTCCAAGAGGTGGCAGCGTTGGGCGTGTCAGGGGTGTGTCTTGGAAGAAGAGGCGGCAGACCCCTAAAGCTCCCCATCCCAGTGCACGGGCGCGGTGCAGGGTTCCTGTCGCCTCTCCTTTCCTATGGGGAAGGCACTGGCCTAGTCCCCGAGTCCCCCTGAACGCCAGGGCTAAAAGCCAAGCCTTACTACGCCAGGAGATGGCAGTTGGCAGGGAGTATCATCCTAGGCCACGCACGGTGCTGCAGGGTGGTGGCTGTGTCTGCGAAGTTCAGCCTGGCACTGTGAACCCAGGGTGCGACCATGGAGACCGGGAAAGCAAGGCCCAAGAGGCACCAGCTCTCCCGCAGATCTACTTCCGTGACGCGACAGAGCGAACGCCCAAAGCCTTGCTGAGGAAGCAGCAGCAAAGTGCGGTTCAGGCCAAGCTGAAAACCTCTGCCAAAGCATAGCAGTCGCTGGGAAAAAACAGTCAGTTCTCTGGGCTGCTTTTGCTGCTTGCTTGAGCCTTGTATTGGCAGCACGGTGGGAGAATCCCGCATAGAGCAAAAGCCTCTTTGCCTGGGCATCCCCTCTAGGAAAGCACAGCCTTCATGGGGAAAACAGAGTCAGTTCTCTGCGATGCGGAATCCGCTTGCCTGAACATAGTCTCCGAAGCACGGTGTAAGAAACCCGCATGGAGCGAAATCCTCTTGGACCGGGCATCCCCTCTACTTGAGAGAGAAGCGTGGTTGTGCCTGTGGAAACAGCCTTAACGAAAGGTCATGAAACAGGAGAGCATGCATTGGCAAGAAGAGCAGGCAGGTGGCAAGACAAGTGTCACCCTCTCCGTTTGCTTAGAAATCAGAGTCGGTTCTGCGGGCTGCTGCTACTGCTTGCCTAGGCCAAGTTTCAAGGTGGGAGAAACCACCCTACAACGAAAGCCTCTTTGCCCAGGCTCCTCCTCTGGGAAAGCACAGCATTCATTGGGAAATCTGAGTCGCTTTTGTGGGATGCTGCTGCTGCTTGCCTGAGCTAGTCTGCGCAGCACGGTGGAAGAAACCCGCATGGAGCGAAATTCTCTTGGCCCTAGCATCCCCACTGCCGGCGAGAGAAACGTGGATGCACATATGGAAAGGGCCTTAAGGCTAGGGACACGTTGTCACCGTGCTCCCCGGGAACAAGTCTAGGGAAGGAGCAGAACGCCTCCCCGGAAGAAGATAAGGAGCCTTTGGCCTTGTTTTCGGGAAACAGTCGCTAAGCAGGAGAGCCTGCCCTGGGAAGAACAGCGGGACGGTGGCAAGACAAGCGTCACCCATCCCTGTGCATAGAGACGGAAGCCTGGCTTTAGGAAGACATGAGGGGACGGCTAGGGCAGGGGCGCATACTCCACTCTGAGAAGGAGTCTGGGTAGAAGGCAGGCCTGTTTTGTGTGCCTCTTGTCCCAAGGGGACAGCATCTCCAAGGCCACCTGTCCATAGGGCAGACGTGGGCTTGCCATCAGGCGCCATACCCGAAACTCGCAGATACAGCTCCCTGGAAGAAAGGGCAGTCAGATGCCATCTTCCTCCAAGAGGTGGCAGCGTTGGGCGTGGCAGGGGGTGTGTCGTGGAAGAAGAGGCGACAGTCCCCTACAGCTCCCCATCCCAGTGCACGGGCGCTGTGCAGGGTTCCTGTCGCCTCTCCTTTCCTATGGGGAAGGCACTGGCCTAGTCCCCGAGTCCCCCTGAACGCCAGGGCTAAAAGCCAAGCCTTACTACGCCAGGAGATGGCAGTTGGCAGGGAGTGTCATCCTAGGCAACGCACGCTGCTGCAGGGTGGTGGCTGTGTCTGCGAAGTTCAGCCTGGCACTGTGAACTCAGGGTGCGACCATGGAGCCCGGGAAAGCAAGGCCCAAGAGGCACCAGCTCTCCCGCAGATCTACTTCCCTGACTCGACAGAGCGAATGCCCAAAGCCTTGCTGAGGAAGCAGCAGCAAAGTGCGGTTCAGGCCAAGCTGAAAACCTCTGCCAAAGCATAGCAGTCGCTGGGAAAAACAGTCAGTTCTCTGGGCTGCTTTTGCTGCTTGCTTGAGCCTTGTATTGGCAGCACGGTGGGAGAATCCCGCATAGAGCGAAAGCCTCTTTGCCTGGGCATCCCCTCTAGGAAAGCACAGCCTTCATGGGGAAAACAGAGTCAGTTCTCTGCGATGCGGAATCCGCTTGCCTGAACATAGTCTCCGAAGCACGGTGTAAGAAACCCGCATGGAGCGAAATCCTCTTGGACCGGGCATCCCCTCTACTTGAGAGAGAAGCGTGGTTGTGCCTGTGGAAACAGCCTTAACGAAAGGTCATGAAACAGGAGAGCATGCATTGGCAAGAAGAGCAGGCAGGTGGCAAGACAAGTGTCACCCTCTCCGTTTGCTTAGAAATCAGAGTCGGTTCTGCGGGCTGCTGCTACTGCTTGCCTAGGCCAAGTTTCAAGGTGGGAGAAACCACCCTACAACGAAAGCCTCTTTGCCCAGGCTCCTCCTCTGGGAAAGCACAGCATTCATTGGGAAATCTGAGTCGCTTTTGTGGGATGCTGCTGCTGCTTGCCTGAGCTAGTCTGCGCAGCACGGTGGAAGAAACCCGCATGGAGCGAAATTCTCTTGGCCCTAGCATCCCCACTGCCGGCGAGAGAAACGTGGATGCACATATGGAAAGGGCCTTAAGGCTAGGGACACGTTGTCACCGTGCTCCCCGGGAACAAGTCTAGGGAAGGAGCAGAACGCCTCCCCGGAAGAAGATAAGGAGCCTTTGGCCTTGTTTTCGGGAAACAGTCGCTAAGCAGGAGAGCCTGCCCTGGGAAGAACAGCGGGACGGTGGCAAGACAAGCGTCACCCATCCCTGTGCATAGAGACGGAAGCCTGGCTTTAGGAAGACATGAGGGGACGGCTAGGGCAGGGGCGCATACTCCACTCTGAGAAGGAGTCTGGGTAGAAGGCAGGCCTGTTTTGTGTGCCTCTTGTCCCAAGGGGACAGCATCTCCAAGGCCACCTGTCCATAGGGCAGACGTGGGCTTGCCATCAGGCGCCATACCCGAAACTCGCAGATACAGCTCCCTGGAAGAAAGGGCAGTCAGATGCCATCTTCCTCCAAGAGGTGGCAGCGTTGGGCGTGGCAGGGGGTGTGTCGTGGAAGAAGAGGCGACAGTCCCCTACAGCTCCCCATCCCAGTGCACGGGCGCTGTGCAGGGTTCCTGTCGCCTCTCCTTTCCTATGGGGAAGGCACTGGCCTAGTCCCCGAGTCCCCCTGAACGCCAGGGCTAAAAGCCAAGCCTTACTACGCCAGGAGATGGCAGTTGGCAGGGAGTGTCATCCTAGGCAACGCACGCTGCTGCAGGGTGGTGGCTGTGTCTGCGAAGTTCAGCCTGGCACTGTGAACTCAGGGTGCGACCATGGAGCCCGGGAAAGCAAGGCCCAAGAGGCACCAGCTCTCCCGCAGATCTACTTCCCTGACTCGACAGAGCGAATGCCCAAAGCCTTGCTGAGGAAGCAGCAGCAAAGTGCGGTTCAGGCCAAGCTGAAAACCTCTGCCAAAGCATAGCAGTCGCTGGGAAAAACAGTCAGTTCTCTGGGCTGCTTTTGCTGCTTGCTTGAGCCTTGTATTGGCAGCACGGTGGGAGAATCCCGCATAGAGCGAAAGCCTCTTTGCCTGGGCATCCCCTCTAGGAAAGCACAGCCTTCATGGGGAAAACAGAGTCAGTTCTCTGCGATGCGGATGCCGCTTGCCTGAACATAGTCTCCGAAGCACGGTGTAAGAAACCCGCATGGAGCGAAATCCTCTTGGACCGGGCATCCCCTCTACTTGAGAGAGAATCGTGGTTGTGCCTGTGGAAACAGCCTCAACGAAAGGTCATGAAACAGGAGAGCATGCATTGGCAAGAAGAGCAGGCAGGTGGCAAGACAAGTGTCACCCTCTCCGTTTGCTTAGAAATCAGAGTCGGTTCTGCGGGCTGCTGCTACTGCTTGCCTAGGCCAAGTTTCAAGGTGGGAGAAACCACCCTACAACGAAAGCCTCTTTGCCCAGGCTCCTCCTCTGGGAAAGCACAGCATTCATTGGGAAATCTGAGTCGCTTTTGTGGGATGCTGCTGCTGCTTGCCTGAGCTAGTCTGCGCAGCACGGTGGAAGAAACCCGCATGGAGCGAAATTCTCTTGGCCCTAGCATCCCCACTGCCGGCGAGAGAAACGTGGATGCACATATGGAAAGGGCCTTAAGGCTAGGGACACGTTGTCACCGTGCTCCCCGGGAACAAGTCTAGGGAAGGAGCAGAACGCCTCCCCGGAAGAAGATAAGGAGCCTTTGGCCTTGTTTTCGGGAAACAGTCGCTAAGCAGGAGAGCCTGCCCTGGGAAGAACAGCGGGACGGTGGCAAGACAAGCGTCACCCATCCCTGTGCATAGAGACGGAAGCCTGGCTTTAGGAAGACATGAGGGGACGGCTAGGGCAGGGGCGCATACTCCACTCTGAGAAGGAGTCTGGGTAGAAGGCAGGCCTGTTTTGTGTGCCTCTTGTCCCAAGGGGACAGCATCTCCAAGGCCACCTGTCCATAGGGCAGACGTGGGCTTGCCATCAGGCGCCATACCCGAAACTCGCAGATACAGCTCCCTGGAAGAAAGGGCAGTCAGATGCCATCTTCCTCCAAGAGGTGGCAGCGTTGGGCGTGGCAGGGGGTGTGTCGTGGAAGAAGAGGCGACAGTCCCCTACAGCTCCCCATCCCAGTGCACGGGCGCTGTGCAGGGTTCCTGTCGCCTCTCCTTTCCTATGGGGAAGGCACTGGCCTAGTCCCCGAGTCCCCCTGAACGCCAGGGCTAAAAGCCAAGCCTTACTACGCCAGGAGATGGCAGTTGGCAGGGAGTGTCATCCTAGGCAACGCACGCTGCTGCAGGGTGGTGGCTGTGTCTGCGAAGTTCAGCCTGGCACTGTGAACTCAGGGTGCGACCATGGAGCCCGGGAAAGCAAGGCCCAAGAGGCACCAGCTCTCCCGCAGATCTACTTCCCTGACTCGACAGAGCGAATGCCCAAAGCCTTGCTGAGGAAGCAGCAGCAAAGTGCGGTTCAGGCCAAGCTGAAAACCTCTGCCAAAGCATAGCAGTCGCTGGGAAAAACAGTCAGTTCTCTGGGCTGCTTTTGCTGCTTGCTTGAGCCTTGTATTGGCAGCACGGTGGGAGAATCCCGCATAGAGCGAAAGCCTCTTTGCCTGGGCATCCCCTCTAGGAAAGCACAGCCTTCATGGGGAAAACAGAGTCAGTTCTCTGCGATGCGGATGCCGCTTGCCTGAACATAGTCTCCGAAGCACGGTGTAAGAAACCCGCATGGAGCGAAATCCTCTTGGACCGGGCATCCCCTCTACTTGAGAGAGAATCGTGGTTGTGCCTGTGGAAACAGCCTCAACGAAAGGTCATGAAACAGGAGAGCATGCATTGGCAAGAAGAGCAGGCAGGTGGCAAGACAAGTGTCACCCTCTCCGTTTGCTTAGAAATCAGAGTCGGTTCTGCGGGCTGCTGCTACTGCTTGCCTAGGCCAAGTTTCAAGGTGGGAGAAACCACCCTACAACGAAAGCCTCTTTGCCCAGTCTCCTCCTCTGGGAAAGCACAGCATTCATTGGGAAATCTGAGTCGCTTTTGTGGGATGCTGCTGCTGCTTGCCTGAGCTAGTCTGCGCAGCACGGTGGAAGAAACCCGCATGGAGCGAAATTCTCTTGGCCCTAGCATCCCCACTGCCGGCGAGAGAAACGTGGATGCACATATGGAAAGGGCCTTAAGGCTAGGGACACGTTGTCACCGTGCTCCCCGGGAACAAGTCTAGGGAAGGAGCAGAACGCCTCCCCGGAAGAAGATAAGGAGCCTTTGGCCTTGTTTTCGGGAAACAGTCGCTAAGCAGGAGAGCCTGCCCTGGGAAGAACAGCGGGACGGTGGCAAGACAAGCGTCACCCATCCCTGTGCATAGAGACGGAAGCCTGGCTTTAGGAAGACATGAGGGGACGGCTAGGGCAGGGGCGCATACTCCACTCTGAGGAAGGAGTCTGGGTAGAAGGCAGGCCTGTTTTGTGTGCCTCTTGTCCCAAGGGGACAGCATCTCCAAGGCCACCTGTCCATAGGGCAGACGTGGGCTTGCCATCAGGCGCCATACGCGAAACTCGCAGATACAGCTCCCTGGAAGAAAGGGCAGTCAGATGCCATCTTCCTCCAAGAGGTGGCAGCGTTGGGCGTGGCAGGGGGTGTGTCGTGGAAGAAGAGGCGACAGTCCCCTACAGCTCCCCATCCCAGTGCACGGGCGCTGTGCAGGGTTCCTGTCGCCTCTCCTTTCCTATGGGGAAGGCACTGGCCTAGTCCCCGAGTCCCCCTGAACGCCAGGGCTAAAAGCCAAGCCTTACTACGCCAGGAGATGGCAGTTGGCAGGGAGTGTCATCCTAGGCAACGCACGCTGCTGCAGGGTGGTGGCTGTGTCTGCGAAGTTCAGCCTGGCACTGTGAACTCAGGGTGCGACCATGGAGCCCGGGAAAGCAAGGCCCAAGAGGCACCAGCTCTCCCGCAGATCTACTTCCCTGACTCGACAGAGCGAATGCCCAAAGCCTTGCTGAGGAAGCAGCAGCAAAGTGCGGTTCAGGCCAAGCTGAAAACCTCTGCCAAAGCATAGCAGTCGCTGGGAAAAACAGTCAGTTCTCTGGGCTGCTTTTGCTGCTTGCTTGAGCCTTGTATTGGCAGCACGGTGGGAGAATCCCGCATAGAGCGAAAGCCTCTTTGCCTGGGCATCCCCTCTAGGAAAGCACAGCCTTCATGGGGAAAACAGAGTCAGTTCTCTGCGATGCGGATGCCGCTTGCCTGAACATAGTCTCCGAAGCACGGTGTAAGAAACCCGCATGGAGCGAAATCCTCTTGGACCGGGCATCCCCTCTACTTGAGAGAGAATCGTGGTTGTGCCTGTGGAAACAGCCTCAACGAAAGGTCATGAAACAGGAGAGCATGCATTGGCAAGAAGAGCAGGCAGGTGGCAAGACAAGTGTCACCCTCTCCGTTTGCTTAGAAATCAGAGTCGGTTCTGCGGGCTGCTGCTACTGCTTGCCTAGGCCAAGTTTCAAGGTGGGAGAAACCACCCTACAACGAAAGCCTCTTTGCCCAGGCTCCTCCTCTGGGAAAGCACAGCATTCATTGGGAAATCTGAGTCGCTTTTGTGGGATGCTGCTGCTGCTTGCCTGAGCTAGTCTGCGCAGCACGGTGGAAGAAACCCGCATGGAGCGAAATTCTCTTGGCCCTAGCATCCCCACTGCCGGCGAGAGAAACGTGGATGCACATATGGAAAGGGCCTTAAGGCTAGGGACACGTTGTCACCGTGCTCCCCGGGAACAAGTCTAGGGAAGGAGCAGAACGCCTCCCCGGAAGAAGAGAAGGAGCCTTTGGCCTTGTTTTCGGGAAACAGTCGCTAAGCAGGAGAGCCTGCCCTGGGAAGAACAGCGGGACGGTGGCAAGACAAGCGTCACCCATCCCTGTGCATAGAGACGGAAGCCTGGCTTTAGGAAGACATGAGGGGACGGCTAGGGCAGGGGCGCATACTCCACTCTGAGAAGGAGTCTGGGTAGAAGGCAGGCCTGTTTTGTGTGCCTCTTGTCCCAAGGGGACAGCATCTCCAAGGCCACCTGTCCATAGGGCAGACGTGGGCTTGCCATCAGGCGCCATACCCGAAACTCGCAGATACAGCTCCCTGGAAGAAAGGGCAGTCAGATGCCATCTTCCTCCAAGAGGTGGCAGCGTTGGGCGTGGCAGGGGGTGTGTCGTGGAAGAAGAGGCGACAGTCCCCTACAGCTCCCCATCCCAGTGCACGGGCGCTGTGCAGGGTTCCTGTCGCCTCTCCTTTCCTATGGGGAAGGCACTGGCCTAGTCCCCGAGTCCCCCTGAACGCCAGGGCTAAAAGCCAAGCCTTACTACGCCAGGAGATGGCAGTTGGCAGGGAGTGTCATCCTAGGCAACGCACGCTGCTGCAGGGTGGTGGCTGTGTCTGCGAAGTTCAGCCTGGCACTGTGAACTCAGGGTGCGACCATGGAGCCCGGGAAAGCAAGGCCCAAGAGGCACCAGCTCTCCCGCAGATGTACTTCCCTGACTCGACAGAGCGAATGCCCAAAGCCTTGCTGAGGAAGCAGCAGCAAAGTGCGGTTCAGGCCAAGCTGAAAACCTCTGCCAAAGCATAGCAGTCGCTGGGAAAAACAGTCAGTTCTCTGGGCTGCTTTTGCTGCTTGCTTGAGCCTTGTATTGGCAGCACGGTGGGAGAATCCCGCATAGAGCGAAAGCCTCTTTGCCTGGGCATCCCCTCTAGGAAAGCACAGCCTTCATGGGGAAAACAGAGTCAGTTCTCTGCGATGCGGATGCCGCTTGCCTGAACATAGTCTCCGAAGCACGGTGTAAGAAACCCGCATGGAGCGAAATCCTCTTGGACCGGGCATCCCCTCTACTTGAGAGAGAATCGTGGTTGTGCCTGTGGAAACAGCCTCAACGAAAGGTCATGAAACAGGAGAGCATGCATTGGCAAGAAGAGCAGGCAGGTGGCAAGACAAGTGTCACCCTCTCCGTTTGCTTAGAAATCAGAGTCGGTTCTGCGGGCTGCTGCTACTGCTTGCCTAGGCCAAGTTTCAAGGTGGGAGAAACCACCCTACAACGAAAGCCTCTTTGCCCAGGCTCCTCCTCTGGGAAAGCACAGCATTCATTGGGAAATCTGAGTCGCTTTTGTGGGATGCTGCTGCTGCTTGCCTGAGCTAGTCTGCGCAGCACGGTGGAAGAAACCCGCATGGAGCGAAATTCTCTTGGCCCTAGCATCCCCACTGCCTGCGAGAGAAACGTGGATGCACATATGGAAAGGGCCTTAAGGCTAGGGACACGTTGTCACCGTGCTCCCCGGGAACAAGTCTAGGGAAGGAGCAGAACGCCTCCCCGGAAGAAGAGAAGGAGCCTTTGGCCTTGTTTTCGGGAAACAGTCGCTAAGCAGGAGAGCCTGCCCTGGGAAGAACAGCGGGACGGTGGCAAGACAAGCGTCACCCATCCCTGTGCATAGAGACGGAAGCCTGGCTTTAGGAAGACATGAGGGGACGGCTAGGGCAGGGGCGCATACTCCACTCTGAGGAAGGAGTCTGGGCAGAAGGCAGGCCTGTTTTGTGTGCCTCTTGTCCCAAGGGGACAGCATCTCCAAGGCCACCTGTCCATAGGGCAGACGTGGGCTAGCCATCAGGCGCCATACCCGAAACTCTCAGATACAGCTCCCTGGAAGAAAGGGCAGTCAGATGCCATCTTCCTCCAAGAGGTGGCAGCGTTGGGCGTGGCAGGGGGTGTGTCGTGGAAGAAGAGGCGACAGTCCCCTACAGCTCCCCATCCCAGTGCACGGGCGCTGTGCAGGGTTCCTGTCGCCTCTCCTTTCCTATGGGGAAGGCACTGGCCTAGTCCCCGAGTCCGCCTGAACGCCAGGGCTAAAAGCCAAGCCTTACTACGCCAGGAGATGGCAGTTGGCAAGGAGTGTCATCCTAGTCCACGCACGCTGCTGCAGGGTGGTGGCTGTGTCTGCGAAGTTCAGCCTGGCACTGTGAACCCAGGGTGCGACCATGGAGACCGGGAAAGCAAGGCCCAAGAGGCACCAGCTCTCCCGCAGATCTATTTCCCTGACGCGACAGAGCGAACGCCCAAAGCCTTGCTGAGGAAGCAGCAGCAAAGTGCGGTTCAGGCCAAGCTGAAAACCTCTGCCAAAGCATAGCAGTCGCTGGGAAAAAACAGTCAGTTCTCTGGGCTGCTTTTGCTGCTTGTTTGAGCCTTGTATTGGCAGCACGGTGGTAGAATCCCGCATAGAGCGAAAGCCTCTTTGCCTGGGCATCCCCTCTAGGAAAGCACAGCCTTCATGGGGAAAACAGAGTCAGTTCTCTGCGATGCGGATGCCGCTTGCCTGAACATAGTGTCCGAAGCACGGTGTAAGAAACCCGCATGGAGCTAAATCCTCTTGGACAGGGCATCCCCTCTACTTGAGAGAGAAGCGTGGTTGTGCATGTGGAAACAGCCTCAACGAAAGGTCATGAAACAGGAGAGCATGCATTGGCAAGAAGAGCAGGCAGGTGGCAAGACAAGTGTCACCCTCTCCGTTTGCTTAGAAATCAGAGTCGGTTCTGCGGGCTGCTGCTACTGCTTGCCTAGGCTAAGTTTCAAGGTGGGAGAAACCACCCTACAACGAAAGCCTCTTTGCCCAGGCTCCTCCTCTGGGAAAGCACAGCATTCATTGGGAAATCTGAGTCGCTTTTGTGGGAAACTGCTGCTGGTTCCCTGAGCTAGTCTGCGCAGCACGGTGGAAGAAACCCGCATGGAGCGAAATTCTCTTGGCCCTAGCATCCCCACTGCCTGCGAGAGAAACGTGGATGCACATATGGAAAGGGCCTTAAGGCTAGGGACACGTTGTCACCGTGCTCCCCGGGAACAAGTCTGGGGAAGGAGCAGAACGCCTCCCCGGAAGAAGAGAAGGAGCCTTTGGCCTTGTTTTCCGGAAACAGTCGCTAAGCAGGAGAGCCTGCCCTGGGAAGAACAGCGGGATGGTGGCAAGACAAGCATCACCCATCCCTGTGCATAGAGACGGAAGCCTGGCTTTAGGAAGACATGAGGGGACGGCTAGGGCAGGGGCGCATACTCCACTCTGAGGAAGGAGTCTGGGCAGAAGGCAGGCCTGTTTTGTGTGCCTCTTGTCCCAAGGGGACAGCATCTCCAAGGCCACCTGTCCATAGGGCAGACGTGGGCTTGCCATCAGGCGCCATACCCGAAACTCTCAGATACAGCTCCCTGGAAGAAAGGGCAGTCAGATGCCATCTTCCTCCAAGAGGTGGCAGCGTTGGGCGTGGCAGTGGGTGTGTCGTGGAAGAAGAGGCGACAGTCCCCTACAGCTCCCCATCCCAGTGCACGGGCGCTGTGCAGGGTTCCTGTCGCCTCTCCTTTCCTATGGGGAAGGCACGGGCCTAGTCCCCGAGTCCGCCTGAACGCCATGGCTAAAAGCCAAGCCTTACTACGCCAGGAGATGGCAGTTGGCAGGGAGTGTCATCCTAGGACAGCAACGCTGCTGCAGGGTGGTGGCTGTGTCTGCGAAGTTCAGCCTGGCACTGTGAACCCAGGGTGCGACCATGGAGACCGGGAAAGCAAGGCCCAAGAGGCACCAGCTCTCCCGCAGATCTACTTCCCTGACTCGACAGAGCGAATGCCCAAAGCCTTGCTGAGGAAGCAGCAGCAAAGTGCGGTTCAGGCCAAGCTGAAAACCTCTGCCAAAGCATAGCAGTCGCTGGGAAAAAACAGTCAGTTCTCTGGGCTGCTTTTGCTGCTTGCTTGAGCCTTGTATTGGCAGCACGGTGGGAGAATCCCGCATAGAGCGAAAGTCTCTTTGCCTGGGCATCCCCTCTAGGAAAACACAGCCTTCATGGGGAAAACAGAGTCAGTTCTCTGCGATGAAGATGCCGCTTGCCTGAACATAGTCTCCGAAGCACGGTGTAAGGAACCCACATGGAGCGAAATCCTCTTGGACCGGGCATCCCCTCTACTTGAGAGAGAAGCGTGGTTGTGCCTGTGGAAACAGCCTCAATGAAAGGTCATGAAACAGGAGAGCATGCATTGGCAAGAAGAGCAGGCAGGTGGCAAGACAAGTGTCACCCTCTCCGTTTGCTTAGAAATCAGAGTCGGTTCTGCGGGCTGCTGCTACTGCTTGCCTAGGCCAAGTTTCAAGGAGGGAGAAACCACCCTACAACGAAAGCCTCTTTGCCCAGGCTCCTCCTCTGGGAAAGCACAGCATTCATTGGGAAATCTGAGTTGCTTTTGTGGAATGCTGCTGCTGCTTGCCTGAGCTAGTCTGCGCAGCACGGTGGAAGAAACCCGCATGGAGCGAAATTCTCTTGGCCCTAGCATCCCCACTGCCTGCGAGAGAAACGTGGATGCACATATGGAAAGGGCCTTAAGGCTAGGGACACGTTGTCACCGTGCTCCCCGGGAACAAGTCTGGGGAAGGAGCAGAACGCCTCCCCGGGAGAAGAGAAGGAGCCTTTGGCCGTGTTTTCGGGAAACAGTCGCTAAGCAGGAGAGCCTGCCCTGGGAAGAACAGCGGGACGGTGGCAAGACAAGCGTCACCCATCTCTGTGCATAGAGACGGAAGCCTGGCTTTAGGAAGACATGAGGGGACGGCTAGGGCAGGGGCGCATACTCCACTCTGAGAAGGAGTCTGGGTAGAAGGCAGGCCTGTTTTGTGTGCCTCTTGTCCCAAGGGGACAGCATCTCCAAGGCAACATGTCCATAGGGCAGACGTGGGCTTGCCATCAGGCGCCATACGCGAAACTCGCAGATACAGCTCCCTGGAAGAAAGGGCAGTCAGATGCCATCTTCCTCCAAGAGGTGGCAGCGTTGGGCGTGGCAGGGGGTGTGTCGTGGAAGAAGAGGCGACAGTCCCCTAAAGCTCCCCATCCCAGTGCACGGGCGCGGTGCAGGGTTCCTGTCGCCTCTCCTTTCCTATGGGGAAGGCACTGGCGTAGTCCCCGAGTCCCCCTGAACGCCAGGGCTAAAAGCCAAGCCTTACTACGCCAGGAGATGGCAGTTGGCAGGGAGTATCATCCTAGGCCACGCACGGTGCTGCAGGGTGGTGGCTGTGTCTGCGAAGTTCAGCCTGGCACTGTGAACCCAGGGTGCGACCATGGAGCCCGGGAAAGCAAGGCCCAAGAGGCACCAGCTCTCCGGCAGATCTACTTCCCTGACGCGACAGAGCGAACGCCCAAAGCCTTGCTGAGGAAGCAGCAGCAAAGTGCGGTTCAGGCCAAGCTGAAAACCTCTGCCAAAGCATAGCAGTCGCTGGGAAAAAACAGTCAGTTCTCTGGGCTGCTTTTGCTGCTTGCTTGAGCCTTGTATTGGCAGCACGGTGGGAGAATCCCGCATAGAGCGAAAGCCTCTTTGCCTGGGCATCCCCTCTAGGAAAGCACAGCCTTCATGGGGAAAACAGAGTCAGTTCTCTGCGATGCGGATGCCGCTTGCCTGAACATAGTCTCCGAAGCACGGTGTAAGAAACCCGCATGGAGCGAAATCCTCTTGGACCGGGCATCCCCTCTACTTGAGAGAGAATCGTGGTTGTGCCTGTGGAAACAGCCTCAACGAAAGGTCATGAAACAGGAGAGCATGCATTGGCAAGAAGAGCAGGCAGGTGGCAAGACAAGTGTCACCCTCTCTGTTTGCTTAGAAATCAGAGTCGGTTCTGCGGGCTGCTGCTACTGCTTGCCTAGGCCAAGTTTCAAGGTGGGAGAAACCACCCTACAACGAAAGCCTCTTTGCCCAGGCTCCTCCTCTGGGAAAGCACAGCATTCATTGGGAAATCTGAGTCGCATTTGTGGGATGCTGCTGCTGCTTGCCTGAGCTAGTCTGCGCAGCACGGTGGAAGAAACCCGCATGGAGCGAAATTCTCTTGGCCCTAGCATCCCCACTGCCGGCGAGAGAAACGTGGATGCACATATGGAAAGGGCCTTAAGGCTAGGGACACGTTGTCACCGTGCTCCCCGGGAACAAGTCTGGGGAAGGAGCAGAACGCCTCCCCGGAAGAAGAGAAGGAGCCTTTGGCCTTGTTTTCGGGAAACAGTCGCTAAGCAGGAGAGCCTGCCCTGGGAAGAACAGCGGGACGGTGGCAAGACAAGCGTCACCCATCCCTGTGCATAGAGACGGAAGCCTGGCTTTAGGAAGACATGAGGGGTCGGCTAGGGCAGGGGCGCATACTCCACTCTGAGGAAGGAGTCTGGGTAGAAGGCAGGCCTGTTTTGTGTGCCTCTTGTCCCAAGGGGACAGCATCTCCAAGGCCACCTGTCCATAGGGCAGACGTGGGCTAGCCATCAGGCGCCATACCCGAAACTCTCAGATACAGCTCCCTGGAAGAAAGGGCAGTCAGATGCCATCTTCCTCCAAGAGGTGGCAGCGTTGGGCGTGGCAGGGGGTGTGTCGTGGAAGAAGAGGCGACAGTCCCCTACAGCTCCCCATCCCAGTGCACGGGCGCTGTGCAGGGTTCCTGTCGCCTCTCCTTTCCTATGGGGAAGGCACTGGCCTAGTCCCCGAGTCCGCCTGAACGCCAGGGCTAAAAGCCAAGCCTTACTACGCCAGGAGATGGCAGTTGGCAAGGAGTGTCATCCTAGTCCACGCACGCTGCTGCAGGGTGGTGGCTGTGTCTGCGAAGTTCAGCCTGGCACTGTGAACCCAGGGTGCGACCATGGAGACCGGGAAAGCAAGGCCCAAGAGGCACCAGCTCTCCCGCAGATCTACTTCCCTGACGCGACAGAGCGAACGCCCAAAGCCTTGCTGAGGAAGCAGCAGCAAAGTGCGGTTCAGGCCAAGCTGAAAACCTCTGCCAAAGCATAGCAGTCGCTGGGAAAAAACAGTCAGTTCTCTGGGCTGCTTTTGCTGCTTGCTTGAGCCTTGTATTGGCAGCACGGTGGGAGAATCCCGCATAGAGCGAAAGCCTCTTTGCCTGGACATCCCCTCTAGGAAAGCACAGCCTTCATGGGGAAAATAGAGTCAGTTCTCTGCGATGCGGATGCCGCTTGCCTGAACATAGTCTCCGAAGCACGGTGTAAGAAACCCGCATGGAGCGAAATCCTCTTGGACCGGGCATCCCCTCTACTTGAGAGAGAAGCGTGGTTGTGCCTGTGGAAACAGCCTCAACGAAAGGTCATGAAACAGGAGAGCATGCATTGGCAAGAAGAGCAGGCAGGTGGCAAGACAAGTGTCACCCTCTCCGTTTGCTTAGAAATCAGAGTCGGTTCTGCGGGCTGCTGCTACTGCTTGCCTAGGCCAAGTTTCAAGGTGGGAGAAACCACCCTACAACGAAAGCCTCTTTGCCCAGGCTCCTCCTCTGGGAAAGCACAGCATTCATTGGGAAATCTGAGTCGCATTTGTGGGATGCTGCTGCTGCTTGCCTGAGCTAGTCTACGCAGCACGGTGGAAGAAACCCGCATGGAGCGAAATTCTCTTGGCCCTAGCATCCCCACTGCCTGCGAGAGAAACGTGGATGCACATATGGAAAGGGCCTTAAGGCTAGGGACACGTTGTCACCGTGCTCCCCGGGAACAAGTCTGGGGAAGGAGCAGAACGCCTCCCCGGGAGAAGAGAAGGAGCCTTTGGCCGTGTTTTCGGGAAACAGTCGCTAAGCAGGAGAGCCTGCCCTGGGAAGAACAGCGGAACGGTGGCAAGACAAGCGTCACCCATCCCTGTGCATAGAGACGGAAGCCTGGCTTTAGGAAGACATGAGGGGACGGCTAGGGCAGGGGCGCATACTCCACTCTGAGGAAGGAGTCTGGGTAGAAGGCAGGCCTGTTTTGTGTGCCTCTTGTCCCAAGGGGACAGCATCTCCAAGGCCACATGTCCATAGGGCAGACGTGGGCTTGCCATCAGGCGCCATACGCGAAACTCGCAGATACAGCTCCCTGGAAGAAAGGGCAGTCAGATGCCATCTTCCTCCAAGAGGTGGCAGCGTTGGGCGTGTCAGGGGTGTGTCTTGGAAGAAGAGGCGGCAGACCCCTAAAGCTCCCCATCCCAGTGCACGGGCGCGGTGCAGGGTTCCTGTCGCCTCTCCTTTCCTATGGGGAAGGCACTGGCCTAGTCCCCGAGTCCCCCTGAACGCCAGGGCTAAAAGCCAAGCCTTACTACGCCAGGAGATGGCAGTTGGCAGGGAGTATCATCCTAGGCCACGCACGGTGCTGCAGGGTGGTGGCTGTGTCTGCGAAGTTCAGCCTGGCACTGTGAACCCAGGGTGCGACCATGGAGACCGGGAAAGCAAGGCCCAAGAGGCACCAGCTCTCCCGCAGATCTACTTCCGTGACGCGACAGAGCGAACGCCCAAAGCCTTGCTGAGGAAGCAGCAGCAAAGTGCGGTTCAGGCCAAGCTGAAAACCTCTGCCAAAGCATAGCAGTCGCTGGGAAAAAACAGTCAGTTCTCTGGGCTGCTTTTGCTGCTTGCTTGAGCCTTGTATTGGCAGCACGGTGGGAGAATCCCGCATAGAGCAAAAGCCTCTTTGCCTGGGCATCCCCTCTAGGAAAGCACAGCCTTCATGGGGAAAACAGAGTCAGTTCTCTGCGATGCGGATGCCGCTTGCCTGAACATAGTCTCCGAAGCACGGTGTAAGAAACCCGCATGGAGCGAAATCCTCTTGGACCGGGCATCCCCTCTACTTGAGAGAGAAGCGTGGTTGTGCCTGTGGAAACAGCCTTAACGAAAGGTCATGAAACAGGAGAGCATGCATTGGCAAGAAGAGCAGGCAGGTGGCAAGACAAGTGTCACCCTCTCCGTTTGCTTAGAAATCAGAGTCGGTTCTGCGGGCTGCTGCTACTGCTTGCCTAGGCCAAGTTTCAAGGTGGGAGAAACCACCCTACAACGAAAGCCTCTTTGCCCAGGCTCCTCCTCTGGGAAAGCACAGCATTCATTGGGAAATCTGAGTCGCTTTTGTGGGATGCTGCTGCTGCTTGCCTGAGCTAGTCTGCGCAGCACGGTGGAAGAAACCCGCATGGAGCGAAATTCTCTTGGCCCTAGCATCCCCACTGCCGGCGAGAGAAACGTGGATGCACATATGGAAAGGGCCTTAAGGCTAGGGACACGTTGTCACCGTGCTCCCCGGGAACAAGTCTAGGGAAGGAGCAGAACGCCTCCCCGGAAGAAGAGAAGGAGCCTTTGGCCTTGTTTTCGGGAAACAGTCGCTAAGCAGGAGAGCCTGCCCTGGGAAGAACAGCGGGACGGTGGCAAGACAAGCGTCACCAATCCCTGTGCATAGAGACGGAAGCCTGGCTTTAGGAAGACATGAGGGGACGGCTAGGGCAGGGGCGCATACTCCACTCTGAGGAAGGAGTCTGGGCAGAAGGCAGGCCTGTTTTGTGTGCCTCTTGTCCCAAGGGGACAGCATCTCCAAGGCCACCTGTCCATAGGGCAGACGTGGGCTAGCCATCAGGCGCCATACCCGAAACTCTCAGATACAGCTCCCTGGAAGAAAGGGCAGTCAGATGCCATCTTCGTCCAAGAGGTGGCAGCGTTGGGCGTGGCAGGGGGTGTGTCTTGGAAGAAGACGCGACAGTCCCCTAAAGCTCCCCATCCCAGTGCACGGGCGCGGTGCAGGGTTCCTGTCGCCTCTCCTTTCCTATGGGGAATGCACTGGCCTAGTCCCCGAGTTCCCCTGAACGCCAGGGCTAAAAGCCAAGCCTTACTACGCCAGGAGATGGCAGTTGGCAGGGAGTGTCATCCTAGGCCACGCACGCTGCTGCAGGGTGGTGGCTGTGTCTGCGAAGTGCAGCCTGGCACTGTGAACCCAGGGTGCGACCATGGAGCCCGGGAAAGCAAGGCCCAAGAGGCACCAGCTCTCCCGCAGATCTACTTCCCTGACTCGACAGAGCGAACGCCCAAAGCCTTGCTGAGGAAGCAGCAGCAAAGTGCGGTTCAGGCCAAGCTGAAAACCTCTGCCAAAGCATAGCAGTCGCTGGGAAAAAACAGTCAGTTCTCTGGGCTGCTTTTGCTGCTTGTTTGAGCCTTGTATTGGCAGCACGGTGGGAGAATCCCGCATAGAGCGAAAGCCTCTTTGCCTGGGCATCCCCTCTAGGAAAGCACAGCCTTCATGGGGAAAACAGAGTCAGTTCTCTGCGATGCGGATGCCGCTTGCCTGAACATAGTCTCCGAAGCACGGTGTAAGAAACCCGCATGGAGCTAAATCCTCTTGGACAGGGCATCCCCTCTACTTGAGAGAGAAGCGTGGTTGTGCCTGTGGAAACAGCCTTAACGAAAGGTCATGAAACAGGAGAGCATGCATTGGCAAGAAGAGCAGGCAGGTGGCAAGACAAGTGTCACCCTCTCCGTTTGCTTAGAAATCAGAGTCGGTTCTGCGGGCTGCTGCTACTGCTTGCCTAGGCCAAGTTTCAAGGTGGGAGAAACCACCCTACAACGAAAGCCTCTTTGCCCAGGCTCCTCCTCTGGGAAAGCACAGCATTCATTGGGAAATCTGAGTCGCTTTTGTGGGATGCTGCTGCTGCTTGCCTGAGCTAGTCTGCGCAGCACGGTGGAAGAAACCCGCATGGAGCGAAATTCTCTTGGCCCTAGCATCCCCACTGCCTGCGAGAGAAACGTGGATGCACATATGGAAAGGGCCTTAAGGCTAGGGACACGTTGTCACCGTGCTCCCCGGGAACAAGTCTGGGGAAGGAGCAGAACGCCTCCCCGGAAGAAGAGAAGGAGCCTTTGGCCGTGTTTTCGGGAAACAGTCGCTAAGCAGGAGAGCCTGCCCTGGGAAGAACAGCGGAACGGTGGCAAGACAAGCGTCACCCATCCCTGTGCATAGAGACGGAAGCCTGGCTTTAGGAAGACATGAGGGGACGGCTAGGGCAGGGGCGCATACTCCACTCGGAGGAAGGAGTCTGGGTAGAAGGCAGGCCTGTTTTGTGTGCCTCTTGTCCCAAGGGGACAGCATCTCCAAGGCCACATGTCCATAGGGCAGACGTGGGCTTGCCATCAGGCGCCATACGCGAAACTCGCAGATACAGCTCACTGGAAGAAAGGGCAGTCAGATGCCATCTTCCTCCAAGAGGTGGCAGCGTTGGGCGTGTCAGGGGGTGTGTCTTGGAAGAAGAGGCGACAGTCCCCTAAAGCTCCCCATCCCAGTGCACGGGCGCGGTGCAGGGTTCCTGTCGCCTCTCCTTTCCTATGGGGAAGGCACTGGCCTAGTCCCCGAGTCCCCCTGAACGCCAGGGCTAAAAGCCAAGCCTTACTACGCCAAGAGATGGCAGTTGGCAGGGAGTATCATCCTAGGCCACGCACGGGGCTGCAGGGTGGTGGCTGTGTCTGCGAAGTTCAGCCTGGCACTGTGAACCCAGGGTGCGACCATGGAGACCGGGAAAGCAAGGCCCAAGAGGCACCAGCTCTCCCGCAGATCTACTTCCGTGACGCGACAGAGCGAATGCCCAAAGCCTTGCTGAGGAAGCAGCAGCAAAGTGCGGTTCAGGCCAAGCTGAAAACCTCTGCCAAAGCATAGCAGTCGCTGGGAAAAAACAGTCAGTTCTCTGGGCTGCTTTTGCTGCTTGCTTGAGCCTTGTATTGGCAGCACGGTGGGAGAATCCCGCATAGAGCGAAAGCCTCTTTGCCTGGGCATCCCCTCTAGGAAAGCACAGCCTTCATGGGGAAAACAGAGTCAGTTCTCTGCGATGCGGATGCCGCTTGCCTGAACATAGTCTCCGAAGCACGGTGTAAGAAACCCGCATGGAGCGAAATCCTCTTGGACCGGGCATCCCCTCTACTTGAGAGAGAATCGTGGTTGTGCCTGTGGAAACAGCCTCAACGAAAGGTCATGAAACAGGAGAGCATGCATTGGCAAGAAGAGCAGGCAGGTGGCAAGACAAGTGTCACCCTCTCTGTTTGCTTAGAAATCAGAGTCGGTTCTGCGGGCTGCTGCTACTGCTTGCCTAGGCCAAGTTTCAAGGTGGGAGAAACCACCCTACAACGAAAGCCTCTTTGCCCAGGCTCCTCCTCTGGGAAAGCACAGCATTCATTGGGAAATCTGAGTCGCTTTTGTGGGATGCTGCTGCTGCTTGCCTGAGCTAGTCTGCGCAGCACGGTGGAAGAAACCCGCATGGAGCGAAATTCTCTTGGCCCTAGCATCCCCACTGCCTGCGAGAGAAACGTGGATGCACATATGGAAAGGGCCTTAAGGCTAGGGACACGTTGTCACCGTGCTCCCCGGGAACAAGTCTGGGGAAGGAGCAGAACGCCTCCCCGGAAGAAGAGAAGGAGCCTTTGGCCTTGTTTTCGGGAAACAGTCGCTAAGCAGGAGAGCCTGCCCTGGGAAGAACAGCGGGACGGTGGCAAGACAAGCGTCACCCATCCCTGTGCATAGAGACGGAAGCCTGGCTTTAGGAAGACATGAGGGGTCGGCTAGGGCAGGGGCGCATACTCCACTCTGAGGAAGGAGTCTGGGCAGAAGGCTGGCCTGTTTTGTGTGACTCTTGTCCCAAGGGGACAGCATCTCCAAGGCCACCTGTCCATAGGGCAGACGTGGGCTAGCCATCAGGCGCCATACCCGAAACTCTCAGATACAGCTCCCTGGAAGAAAGGGCAGTCAGATGCCATCTTCCTCCAAGAGGTGGCAGCGTTGGGCGTGGCAGGGGGTGTGTCGTGGAAGAAGAGGCGACAGTCCCCTACAGCTCCCCATCCCAGTGCACGGGCGCTGTGCAGGGTTCCTGTCGCCTCTCCTTTCCTATGGGGAAGGCACTGGCCTAGTCCCCGAGTCCGCCTGAACGCCAGGGCTAAAAGCCAAGCCTTACTACGCCAGGAGATGGCAGTTGGCAGGGAGTGTCATCCTAGGCCACGCACGCTGCTGCAGGGTGGTGGCTGTGTCTGCGAAGTTCAGCCTGGCACTGTGAACCCAGGGTGCGACCATGGAGACCGGGAAAGCAAGGCCCAAGAGGCACCAGCTCTCCCGCAGATCTACTTCCCTGACTCGACAGAGCGAATGCCCAAAGCCTTGCTGAGGAAGCAGCAGCAAAGTGCGGTTCAGGCCAAGCTGAAAACCTCTGCCAAAGTATAGCAGTCGCTGGGAAAAACAGTCAGTTCTCTGGGCTGCTTTTGCTGCTTGCTTGAGCCTTGTATTGGCAGCACGGTGGGAGAATCCCGCATAGAGCGAAAGCCTCTTTGCCTGGGCATCCCCTCTAGGAAAGCACAGCCTTCATGGGGAAAACAGAGTCAGTTCTCTGCGATGCGGATGCCGCTTGCCTGAACATAGTCTCCGAAGCACGGTGTAAGAAACCCACATGGAGCGAAATCCTCTTGGACCGGGCATCCCCTCTACTTGAGAGAGAAGCGTGGTTGTGCCTGTGGAAACAGCCTCAACGAAAGGTCATGAAACAGGAGAGCATGCATTGGCAAGAAGAGCAGGCAGGTGGCAAGACAAGTGTCACCCTCTCTGTTTGCTTAGAAATCAGAGTCGGTTCTGCGGGCTGCTGCTACTGCTTGCCTAGGCCAAGTTTCAAGGTGGGAGAAACCACCCTACAACGAAAGCCTCTTTGCCCAGGCTCCTCCTCTGGGAAAGCACAGCATTCATTGGGAAATCTGAGTTGCTTTTGTGGGATGCTGCTGCTGCTTGCCTGAGCTAGTCTGCGCAGCACGGTGGAAGAAACCCGCATGGAGCGAAATTCTCTTGGCCCTAGCATCCCCACTGCCTGCGAGAGAAACGTGGATGCACATATGGAAAGGGCCTTAAGGCTAGGGACACGTTGTCACCGTGCTCCCCGGGAACAAGTCTGGGGAAGGAGCAGAACGCCTCCCCGGGAGAAGAGAAGGAGCCTTTGGCCGTGTTTTCGGGAAACAGTCGCTAAGCAGGAGAGACTGCCCTGGGAAGAACAGCGGGACGGTGGCAAGACAAGCGTCACCCATCCCTGTGCATAGAGACGGAAGCCTGGCTTTAGGAAGACATGAGGGGACGGCTAGGGCAGGGGCGCATACTCCACTCTGAGGAAGGAGTCTGGGTAGAAGGCAGGCCTGTTTTGTGTGCCTCTTGTCCCAAGGGGACAGCATCTCCAAGGCCACATGTCCATAGGGCAGACGTGGGCTTGCCATCAGGCGCCATACGCGAAACTCGCAGATACAGCTCCCTGGAAGAAAGGGCAGTCAGATGCCATCTTCCTCCAAGAGGTGGCAGCGTTGGGCGTGTCAGGGGGTGTGTCTTGGAAGAAGAGGCGACAGTCCCCTAAAGCTCCCCATCCCAGTGCACGGGCGCGGTGCAGGGTTCCTGTCGCCTCTCCTTTCCTATGGGGAAGGCACTGGCCTAGTCCCCGAGTCCCTCTGAACGCCATGGCTAAAAGCCAAGCCTTACTACGGCAAGAGATGGCAGTTGGCAGGGAGTATCATCCTAGGCCACGCACGGTGCTGCAGGGTGGTGGCTGTGTCTGCGAAGTTCAGCCTGGCACTGTGAACCCAGGGTGCGACCATGGATACCGGGAAAGCAAGGCCCAAGAGGCACCAGCTCTCCCGCAGATCTACTTCCCTGACGCGACAGAGCGAACGCCCAAAGCCTTGCTGAGGAAGCAGCAGCAAAGTGCGGTTCAGGCCAAGCTGAAAACCTCTGCCAAAGCATAGCAGTCGCTGGGAAAAAACAGTCAGTTCTCTGGGCTGCTTTTGCTGCTTGCTTGAGCCTTGTATTGGCAGCACGGTGGGAGAATCCCGCATAGAGCGAAAGCCTCTTTGCCTGGGCATCCCCTCTAGGAAAGCACAGCCTTCATGGGGAAAACAGAGTCAGTTCTCTGCGATGCGGATGCCGCTTGCCTGAACATAGTCTCCGAAGCACGGTGTAAGAAACCCACATGGAGCGAAATCCTCTTGGACCGGGCATCCCCTCTACTTGAGAGAGAAGCGTGGTTGTGCCTGTGGAAACAGCCTCAACGAAAGGTCATGAAACAGGAGAGCATGCATTGGCAAGAAGAGCAGGCAGGTGGCAAGACAAGTGTCACCCTCTCCGTTTGCTTAGAAATCAGAGTCGGTTCTGCGGGCTGCTGCTACTGCTTGCCTAGGCCAAGTTTCAAGGTGGGAGAAACCACCCTACAACGAAAGCCTCTTTGCCCAGGCTCCTCCTCTGGGAAAGCACAGCATTCATTGGGAAATCTGAGTCGCTTTTGTGGGATGCTGCTGCTGCTTGCCTGAGCTAGTCTGCGCAGCACGGTGGAAGAAACCCGCATGGAGCGAAATTCTCTTGGCCCTAGCATCCCCACTGCCTGCGAGAGAAACGTGGATGCACATATGGAAAGGGCCTTAAGGCTAGGGACACGTTGTCACCGTGCTCCCCGGGAACAAGTCTGGGGAAGGAGCAGAACGCCTCCCCGGGAGAAGAGAAGGAGCCTTTGGCCGTGTTTTCGGGAAACAGTCGCTAAGCAGGAGAGCCAGCCCTGGGAAGAACAGCGGGACGGTGGCAAGACAACTGTCACCCATCCCTGTGCATAGAGACGGAAGCCTGGCTTTAGGAAGACATGAGGGGACGGCTAGGGCAGGGGCGCATACTCCACTCTGAGGAAGGAGTCTGGGTAGAAGGCAGGCCTGTTTTGTGTGCCTCTTGTCCCAAGGGGACAGCATCTCCAAGGCCACATGTCCATAGGGCAGACGTGGGCTTGCCATCAGGCGCCATACGCGAAACTCGCAGATACAGCTCCCTGGAAGAAAGGGCAGTCAGAGGCCATCTTCCTCCAAGAGGTGGCAGCGTTGGGCGTGTCAGGGGGTGTGTCTTGGAAGAAGAGGCAACAGTCCCCTAAAGCTCTCCATCCCAGTGCACGGGCGCGGTGCAGGGTTCCTGTCGCCTCTCCTTTCCTATGGGGAAGGCACTGGCCTAGTCCCCGAGTCCCCCTGAACGCCAGGGCTAAAAGCCAAGCCTTACTACGCCAAGAGATGGCAGTTGGCAGGGAGTATCATCCTAGGCCACGCACGGGGCTGCAGGGTGGTGGCTGTGTCTGCGAAGTTCAGCCTGGCACTGTGAACCCAGGGTGCGACCATGGAGACCGGGAAAGCAAGGCCCAAGAGGCACCAGCTCTCCCGCAGATCTACTTCCCTGACGCGACAGAGCGAACGCCCAAAGCCTTGCTGAGGAAGCAGCAGCAAAGTGCGGTTCAGGCCAAGCTGAAAACCTCTGCCAAAGCATAGCAGTCGCTGGGAAAAAACAGTCAGTTCTCTGGGCTGCTTTTGCTGCTTGCTTGAGCCTTGTATTGGCAGCACGGTGGGAGAATCCCGCATAGAGCGAAAGCCTCTTTGCCTGGACATCCCCTCTAGGAAAGCACAGCCTTCATGGGGAAAACAGAGTCAGTTCTCTGCGATGCGGATGCCGCTTGCCTGAACATAGTCTCCGAAGCACGGTGTAAGAAACCCGCATGGAGCGAAATCCTCTTGGACCGGGCATCCCCTCTACTTGAGAGAGAATCGTGGTTGTGCCTGTGGAAACAGCCTCAACGAAAGGTCATGAAACAGGAGAGCATGCATTGGCAAGAAGAGCAGGCAGGTGGCAAGACAAGTGTCACCCTCTCCGTTTGCTTAGAAATCAGAGTCGGTTCTGCGGGCTGCTGCTACTGCTTGCCTAGGCCAAGTTTCAAGGTGGGAGAAACCACCCTACAACGAAAGCCTCTTTGCCCAGGCTCCTCCTCTGGGAAAGCACAGCATTCATTGGGAAATCTGAGTCGCTTTTGTGGGATGCTGCTGCTGCTTGCCTGAGCTAGTCTGCGCAGCACGGTGGAAGAAACCCGCATGGAGCGAAATTCTCTTGGCCCTAGCATCCCCACTGCCTGCGAGAGAAACGTGGATGCACATATGGAAAGGGCCTTAAGGCTAGGGACACGTTGTCACCGTGCTCCCCGGGAACAAGTCTGGGGAAGGAGCAGAACGCCTCCCCGGGAGAAGAGAAGGAGCCTTTGGCCGTGTTTTCGGGAAACAGTCGCTAAGGAGGAGAGCCTGCCCTGGGAAGAACAGCGGAACGGTGGCAAGACAAGCGTCACCCATCCCTGTGCATAGAGACGGAAGCCTGGCTTTAGGAAGACATGAGGGGACGGCTAGGGCAGGGGCGCATACTCCACTCTGAGGAAGGAGTCTGGGTAGAAGGCAGGCCTGTTTTGTGTGCCTCTTGTCCCAAGGGGACAGCATCTCCAAGGCCACATGTCCATAGGGCAGACGTGGGCTTGCCATCAGGCGCCATACGCGAAACTCGCAGATACAGCTCCCTGGAAGAAAGGGCAGTCAGATGCCATCTTCCTCCAAGAGGTGGCAGCGTTGGGCGTGTCAGGGGTGTGTCTTGGAAGAAGAGGCGACAGACCCCTAAAGCTCCCCATCCCAGTGCACGGGCGCGGTGCAGGGTTCCTGTCGCCTCTCCTTTCCTATGGGGAAGGCACTGGCCTAGTCCCCGAGTCCCCCTGAACGCCAGGGCTAAAAGCCAAGCCTTACTACGCCAGGAGATGGCAGTTGGCAGGGAGTATCATCCTAGGCCACGCACGGGGCTGCAGGGTGGTGGCTGTGTCTGCGAAGTTCAGCCTGGCACTGTGAACCCAGGGTGCGACCATGGAGACCGGGAAAGCAAGGCCCAAGAGGCACCAGCTCTCCCGCAGATCTACTTCCGTGACGCGACAGAGCGAATGCCCAAAGCCTTGCTGAGGAAGCAGCAGCAAAGTGCGGTCCAGGCCAAGCTGAAAACCTCTGCCAAAGCATAGCAGTCGCTGGGAAAAAACAGTCAGTTCTATGGGCTGCTTTTGCTGCTTGCTTGAGCCTTGTATTGGCAGCACGGTGGGAGAATCCCGCATAGAGCGAAAGCCTCTTTGCCTGGGCATCCCCTCTAGGAAACCACAGCCTTCATGGGGAAAACAGAGTCAGTTCTCTGCGATGCGGATGCCGCTTGCCTGAACATAGTCTCCGAAGCACGGTGTAAGAAACCCGCATGGAGCGAAATTCTCTTGGCCCTAGCATCCCCACTGCCTGCGAGAGAAACGTGGATGCACATATGGAAAGGGCCTTAAGGCTAGGGACACGTTGTCACCGTGCTCCCCGGGAACAAGTCTGGGGAAGGAGCAGAACGCCTCCCCGGGAGAAGAGAAGGAGCCTTTGGCCGTGTTTTCGGGAAACAGTCGCTAAGCAGGAGAGCCAGCCCTGGGAAGAACAGCGGGACGGTGCCAAGACAAGCGTCACCCATCCCTGTGCATAGAGACGGAAGAATGGCTTTAGGAAGTCATGAGGGGACGGCTAGGCCAGGGGCGCATACTCCACTCTGAGGAAGGAGTCTGGGTAGAAGGCAGCCCTGTTTTGTGTGTCTCTTGTCCCAAGGGGACAGCATCTCCAAGGCCACATGTCCATAGGGCAGACGTGGGCTTGCCATCAGGCGCCATACGCGAAACTCGCAGATACAGCTCCCTGGAAGAAAGGGCAGTCAGATGCCATCTTCCTCCAAGAGGTGGCAGCGTTGGGCGTGTCAGGGGGTGTGTCTTGGAAGAAGAGGCAACAGTCCCCTAAAGCTCTCCATCCCAGTGCACGGGCGCGGTGCAGGGTTCCTGTCGCCTCTCCTTTCCTATGGGGAAGGCACTGGCCTAGTCCCCGAGTCCCCCTGAACGCCAGGGCTAAAAGCCAAGCCTTACTACGCCAAGAGATGGCAGTTGGCAGGGAGTATCATCCTAGGCCACGCACGGGGCTGCAGGGTGGTGGCTGTGTCTGCGAAGTTCAGCCTGGCACTGTGAACCCAGGGTGCGACCATGGAGACCGGAAGCAAGGCCCAAGAGGCACCAGCTCTCCCGCAGATCTACTTCCCTGACGCGACAGAGCGAACGCCCAAAGCCTTGCTGAGGAAGCAGCAGCAAAGTGCGGTTCAGGCCAAGCTGAAAACCTCTGCCAAAGCATAGCAGTCGCTGGGAAAAAACAGTCAGTTCTCTGGGCTGCTTTTGCTGCTTGCTTGAGCCTTGTATTGGCAGCACGGTGGGAGAATCCCGCATAGAGCGAAAGCCTCTTTGCCTGGACATCCCCTCTAGGAAAGCACAGCCTTCATGGGGAAAACAGAGTCAGTTCTCTGCGATGCGGATGCCGCTTGCCTGAACATAGTCTCCGAAGCACGGTGTAAGAAACCCGCATGGAGCGAAATCCTCTTGGACCGGGCATCCCCTCTACTTGAGAGAGAATCGTGGTTGTGCCTGTGGAAACAGCCTCAACGAAAGGTCATGAAACAGGAGAGCATGCATTGGCAAGAAGAGCAGGCAGGTGGCAAGACAAGTGTCACCCTCTCTGTTTGCTTAGAAATCAGAGTCGGTTCTGCGGGCTGCTGCTACTGCTTGCCTAGGCCAAGTTTCAAGGTGGGAGAAACCACCCTACAACGAAAGCCTCTTTGCCCAGGCTCCTCCTCTGGGAAAGCACAGCATTCATTGGGAAATCTGAGTCGCTTTTGTGGGATGCTGCTGCTGCTTGCCTGAGCTAGTCTGCGCAGCACGGTGGAAGAAACCCGCATGGAGCGAAATTCTCTTGGCCCTAGCATCCCCACTGCCTGCGAGAGAAACGTGGATGCACATATGGAAAGGGCCTTAAGGCTAGGGACACGTTGTCACCGTGCTCCCCGGGAACAAGTCTGGGGAAGGAGCAGAACGCCTCCCCGGGAGAAGAGAAGGAGCCTTTGGCCTTGTTTTCGGGAAACAGTCGCTAAGCAGAAGAGCCTGCCCTGGGAAGAACAGCGGAACGGTGGCAAGACAAGCGTCACCCATCCCTGTGCATAGAGACGGAAGCCTGGCTTTAGGAAGACATGAGGGGACGGCTAGGGCAGGGGCGCATACTCCACTCTGAGGAAGGAGTCTGGGTAGAAGGCAGGCCTGTTTTGTGTGCCTCTTGTCCCAAGGGGACAGCATCTCCAAGGCCACATGTCCATAGGGCAGACGTGGGCTTGCCATCAGGCGCCATACGCGAAACTCGCAGATACAGCTCCCTGGAAGAAAGGGCAGTCAGATGCCATCTTCCTCCAAGAGGTGGCAGCGTTGGGCGTGTCAGGGGGTGTGTCTTGGAAGAAGAGGCGACAGACCCCTAAAGCTCCCCATCCCAGTGCACGGGCGCGGTGCAGGGTTCCTGTCGCCTCTCCTTTCCTATGGGGAAGGCACTGGCCTAGTCCCCGAGTCCCCCTGAACGCCAGGGCTAAAAGCCAAGCCTTACTACGCCAGGAGATGGCAGTTGGCAGGGAGTATCATCCTAGGCCACGCACGGGGCTGCAGGGTGGTGGCTGTGTCTGCGAAGTTCAGCCTGGCACTGTGAACCCAGGGTGCGACCATGGAGACCGGGAAAGCAAGGCCCAAGAGGCACCAGCTCTCCCGCAGATCTACTTCCGTGACGCGACAGAGCGAATGCCCAAAGCCTTGCTGAGGAAGCAGCAGCAAAGTGCGGTTCAGGCCAAGCTGAAAACCTCTGCCAAAGCATAGCAGTCGCTGGGAAAAAACAGTCAGTTCTCTGGGCTGCTTTTGCTGCTTGCTTGAGCCTTGTATTGGCAGCACGGTGGGAGAATCCCGCATAGAGCGAAAGCTTCTTTGCCTGGGCATCCCCTCTAGGAAAGCACAGCCTTCATGGGGAAAACAGAGTCAGTTCTCTGCGATGCGGATGCCGCTTGCCTGAACATAGTCTCCGAAGCACGGTGTAAGAAACCCGCATGGAGCGAAATCCTCTTGGACCGGGCATCCCCTCTACTTGAGAGAGAATCGTGGTTGTGCCTGTGGAAACAGCCTCAACGAAAGGTCATGAAACAGGAGAGCATGCATTGGCAAGAAGAGCAGGCAGGTGGCAAGACAAGTGTCACCCTCTCCGTTTGCTTAGAAATCAGAGTCGGTTCTGCGGGCTGCTGCTACTGCTTGCCTAGGCCAAGTTTCAAGGTGGGAGAAACCACCCTACAACGAAAGCCTCTTTGCCCAGGCTCCTCCTCTGGGAAAGCACAGCATTCATTGGGAAATCTGAGTCGCTTTTGTGGGATGCTGCTGCTGCTTGCCTGAGCTAGTCTGCGCAGCACGGTGGAAGAAACCCGCATGGAGCGAAATTCTCTTGGCCCTAGCATCCCCACTGCCTGCGAGAGAAACGTGGATGCACATATGGAAAGGGCCTTAAGGCTAGGGACACGTTGTCACCGTGCTCCCCGGGAACAAGTCTGGGGAAGGAGCAGAACGCCTCCCCGGGAGAAGAGAAGGAGCCTTTGGCCGTGTTTTCGGGAAACAGTCGCTAAGCAGGAGAGCCTGCCCTGGGAAGAACAGCGGAACGGTGGCAAGACAAGCGTCACCCATCCCTGTGCATAGAGAAGGAAGCCTGGCTTTAGGAAGACATGAGGGGACGGCTAGGGCAGGGGAGCATACTCCACTCTGAGGAAGGAGTCTGGGTAGAAGGCAGGCCTGTTTTGTGTGCTTCTTGTCCCAAGGGGACAGCATCTCCAAGGCCACATGTCCATAGGGCAGACGTGGGCTTGCCATCAGGCGCCATACGCGAAACTCGCAGATACAGCTCACTGGAAGAAAGGGCAGTCAGATGCCATCTTCCTCCAAGAGGTGGCAGCGTTGGGCGTGTCAGGGGGTGTGTCTTGGAAGAAGAGGCGACAGTCCCCTAAAGCTCCCCATCCCAGTGCACGGGCGCGGTGCAGGGTTCCTGTCGCCTCTCCTTTCCTATGGGGAAGGCACTGGCCTAGTCCCCGAGTCCCCCTGAACGCCAGGGCTAAAAGCCAAGCCTTACTACGCCAAGAGATGGCAGTTGGCAGGGAGTATCATCCTAGGCCACGCACGGGGCTGCAGGGTGGTGGCTGTGTCTGCGAAGTTCAGCCTGGCACTGTGAACCCAGGGTGCGACCATGGAGACCGGGAAAGCAAGGCCCAAGAGGCACCAGCTCTCCCGCAGATCTACTTCCGTGACGCGACAGAGCGAATGCCCAAAGCCTTGCTGAGGAAGCAGCAGCAAAGTGCGGTTCAGGCCAAGCTGAAAACCTCTGCCAAAGCATAGCAGTCGCTGGGAAAAAACAGTCAGTTCTCTGGGCTGCTTTTGCTGCTTGCTTGAGCCTTGTATTGGCAGCACGGTGGGAGAATCCCGCATAGAGCGAAAGCCTCTTTGCCTGGGCATCCCCTCTAGGAAAGCACAGCCTTCATGGGGAAAACAGAGTCAGTTCTCTGCGATGCGGATGCCGCTTGCCTGAACATAGTCTCCGAAGCACGGTGTAAGAAACCCGCATGGAGCGAAATCCTCTTGGACCGGGCATCCCCTCTACTTGAGAGAGAATCGTGGTTCTGCCTGTGGAAACAGCCTCAACGAAAGGTCATGAAACAGGAGAGCATGCATTGGCAAGAAGAGCAGGCAGGTGGCAAGACAAGTGTCACCCTCTCTGTTTGCTTAGAAATCAGAGTCGGTTCTGCGGGCTGCTGCTACTGCTTGCCTAGGCCAAGTTTCAAGGTGGGAGAAACCACCCTACAACGAAAGCCTCTTTGCCCAGGCTCCTCCTCTGGGAAAGCACAGCATTCATTGGGAAATCTGAGTCGCTTTTGTGGGATGCTGCTGCTGCTTGCCTGAGCTAGTCTGCGCAGCACGGTGGAAGAAACCCGCATGGAGCGAAATTCTCTTGGCCCTAGCATCCCCACTGCCTGCGAGAGAAACGTGGATGCACATATGGAAAGGGCCTTAAGGCTAGGGACACGTTGTCACCGTGCTCCCCGGGAACAAGTCTGGGGAAGGAGCAGAACGCCTCCCCGGAAGAAGAGAAGGAGCCTTTGGCCTTGTTTTCGGGAAACAGTCGCTAAGCAGGAGAGCCTGCCCTGGGAAGAACAGCGGGACGGTGGCAAGACAAGCGTCACCCATCCCTGTGCATAGAGACGGAAGCCTGGCTTTAGGAAGACATGAGGGGTCGGCTAGGGCAGGGGCGCATACTCCACTCTGAGGAAGGAGTCTGGGCAGAAGGCAGGCCTGTTTTGTGTGCCTCTTGTCCCAAGGGGGAAGCATCTCGTAGGCCACCTGTCCATAGGGCAGACGTGGGCTAGCCATCAGGCGCCATACCCGAAACTCTCAGATACAGCTCCCTGGAAGAAAGGGCAGTCAGATGCCATCTTCGTCCAAGAGGTGGCAGCGTTGGGCGTGGCAGGGGGTGTGTCGTGGAAGAAGAGGCGACAGTCCCCTAAAGCTCCCCATCCCAGTGCACGGGCGCGGTGCAGGGTTCCTGTCGCCTCTCCTTTCCTATGGGGAAGGCACTGGCGTAGTCCCCGAGTCCCCCTGAACGCCAGGGCTAAAAGCCAAGCCTTACTACGCCAGGAGATGGCAGTTGGCAGGGAGTATCATCCTAGGCCACGCACGGTGCTGCAGGGTGGTGGCTGTGTCTGCGAAGTTCAGCCTGGCACTGTGAACCCAGGGTGCGACCATGGAGCCCGGGAAAGCAAGGCCCAAGAGGCACCAGCTCTCCGGCAGATCTACTTCCCTGACGCGACAGAGCGAACGCCCAAAGCCTTGCTGAGGAAGCAGCAGCAAAGTGCGGTTCAGGCCAAGCTGAAAACCTCTGCCAAAGCATAGCAGTCGCTGGGAAAAAACAGTCAGTTCTCTGGGCTGCTTTTGCTGCTTGCTTGAGCCTTGTATTGGCAGCACGGTGGGAGAATCCCGCATAGAGCGAAAGCCTCTTTGCCTGGGCATCCCCTCTAGGAAAGCACAGCCTTCATGGGGAAAACAGAGTCAGTTCTCTGCGATGCGGATGCCGCTTGCCTGAACATAGTCTCCGAAGCACGGTGTAAGAAACCCGCATGGAGCGAAATCCTCTTGGACCGGGCATCCCCTCTACTTGAGAGAGAATCGTGGTTGTGCCTGTGGAAACAGCCTCAACGAAAGGTCATGAAACAGGAGAGCATGCATTGGCAAGAAGAGCAGGCAGGTGGCAAGACAAGTGTCACCCTCTCTGTTTGCTTAGAAATCAGAGTCGGTTCTGCGGGCTGCTGCTACTGCTTGCCTAGGCCAAGTTTCAAGGTGGGAGAAACCACCCTACAACGAAAGCCTCTTTGCCCAGGCTCCTCCTCTGGGAAAGCACAGCATTCATTGGGAAATCTGAGTCGCTTTTGTGGGATGCTGCTGCTGCTTGCCTGAGCTAGTCTGCGCAGCACGGTGGAAGAAACCCGCATGGAGCGAAATTCTCTTGGCCCTAGCATCCCCACTGCCTGCGAGAGAAACGTGGATGCACATATGGAAAGGGCCTTAAGGCTAGGGACATGTTGTCACCGTGCTCCCCGGGAACAAGTCTGGGGAAGGAGCAGAACGCCTCCCCGGGAGAAGAGAAGGAGCCTTTGGCCTTGTTTTCGGGAAACAGTCGCTAAGCAGAAGAGCCTGCCCTGGGAAGAACAGCGGAACGGTGGCAAGACAAGCGTCACCCATCCCTGTGCATAGAGACGGAAGCCTGGCTTTAGGAAGACATGAGGGGACGGCTAGGGCAGGGGCGCATACTCCACTCTGAGGAAGGAGTCTGGGTAGAAGGCAGGCCTGTTTTGTGTGCCTCTTGTCCCAAGGGGACAGCATCTCCAAGGCCACATGTCCATAGGGCAGACGTGGGCTTGCCATCAGGCGCCATACGCGAAACTCGCAGATACAGCTCCCTGGAAGAAAGGGCAGTCAGATGCCATCTTCCTCCAAGAGGTGGCAGCGTTGGGCGTGTCAGGGGGTGTGTCTTGGAAGAAGAGGCGACAGACCCCTAAAGCTCCCCATCCCAGTGCACGGGCGCGGTGCAGGGTTCCTGTCGCCTCTCCTTTCCTATGGGGAAGGCACTGGCCTAGTCCCCGAGTCCCCCTGAACGCCAGGGCTAAAAGCCAAGCCTTACTACGCCAGGAGATGGCAGTTGGCAGGGAGTATCATCCTAGGCCACGCACGGGGCTGCAGGGTGGTGGCTGTGTCTGCGAAGTTCAGCCTGGCACTGTGAACCCAGGGTGCGACCATGGAGACCGGGAAAGCAAGGCCCAAGAGGCACCAGCTCTCCCGCAGATCTACTTCCGTGACGCGACAGAGCGAATGCCCAAAGCCTTGCTGAGGAAGCAGCAGCAAAGTGCGGTTCAGGCCAAGCTGAAAACCTCTGCCAAAGCATAGCAGTCGCTGGGAAAAAACAGTCAGTTCTCTGGGCTGCTTTTGCTGCTTGCTTGAGCCTTGTATTGGCAGCACGGTGGGAGAATCCCGCATAGAGCGAAAGCTTCTTTGCCTGGGCATCCCCTCTAGGAAAGCACAGCCTTCATGGGGAAAACAGAGTCAGTTCTCTGCGATGCGGATGCCGCTTGCCTGAACATAGTCTCCGAAGCACGGTGTAAGAAACCCGCATGGAGCGAAATCCTCTTGGACCGGGCATCCCCTCTACTTGAGAGAGAATCGTGGTTGTGCCTGTGGAAACAGCCTCAACGAAAGGTCATGAAACAGGAGAGCATGCATTGGCAAGAAGAGCAGGCAGGTGGCAAGACAAGTGTCACCCTCTCCGTTTGCTTAGAAATCAGAGTCGGTTCTGCGGGCTGCTGCTACTGCTTGCCTAGGCCAAGTTTCAAGGTGGGAGAAACCACCCTACAACGAAAGCCTCTTTGCCCAGGCTCCTCCTCTGGGAAAGCACAGCATTCATTGGGAAATCTGAGTCGCTTTTGTGGGATGCTGCTGCTGCTTGCCTGAGCTAGTCTGCGCAGCACGGTGGAAGAAACCCGCATGGAGCGAAATTCTCTTGGCCCTAGCATCCCCACTGCCTGCGAGAGAAACGTGGATGCACATATGGAAAGGGCCTTAAGGCTAGGGACACGTTGTCACCGTGCTCCCCGGGAACAAGTCTGGGGAAGGAGCAGAACGCCTCCCCGGGAGAAGAGAAGGAGCCTTTGGCCGTGTTTTCGGGAAACAGTCGCTAAGCAGGAGAGCCTGCCCTGGGAAGAACAGCGGAACGGTGGCAAGACAAGCGTCACCCATCCCTGTGCATAGAGAAGGAAGCCTGGCTTTAGGAAGACATGAGGGGACGGCTAGGGCAGGGGAGCATACTCCACTCTGAGGAAGGAGTCTGGGTAGAAGGCAGGCCTGTTTTGTGTGCTTCTTGTCCCAAGGGGACAGCATCTCCAAGGCCACATGTCCATAGGGCAGACGTGGGCTTGCCATCAGGCGCCATACGCGAAACTCGCAGATACAGCTCACTGGAAGAAAGGGCAGTCAGATGCCATCTTCCTCCAAGAGGTGGCAGCGTTGGGCGTGTCAGGGGGTGTGTCTTGGAAGAAGAGGCGACAGTCCCCTAAAGCTCCCCATCCCAGTGCACGGGCGCGGTGCAGGGTTCCTGTCGCCTCTCCTTTCCTATGGGGAAGGCACTGGCCTAGTCCCCGAGTCCCCCTGAACGCCAGGGCTAAAAGCCAAGCCTTACTACGCCAAGAGATGGCAGTTGGCAGGGAGTATCATCCTAGGCCACGCACGGGGCTGCAGGGTGGTGGCTGTGTCTGCGAAGTTCAGCCTGGCACTGTGAACCCAGGGTGCGACCATGGAGACCGGGAAAGCAAGGCCCAAGAGGCACCAGCTCTCCCGCAGATCTACTTCCGTGACGCGACAGAGCGAATGCCCAAAGCCTTGCTGAGGAAGCAGCAGCAAAGTGCGGTTCAGGCCAAGCTGAAAACCTCTGCCAAAGCATAGCAGTCGCTGGGAAAAAACAGTCAGTTCTCTGGGCTGCTTTTGCTGCTTGCTTGAGCCTTGTATTGGCAGCACGGTGGGAGAATCCCGCATAGAGCGAAAGCCTCTTTGCCTGGGCATCCCCTCTAGGAAAGCACAGCCTTCATGGGGAAAACAGAGTCAGTTCTCTGCGATGCGGATGCCGCTTGCCTGAACATAGTCTCCGAAGCACGGTGTAAGAAACCCGCATGGAGCGAAATCCTCTTGGACCGGGCATCCCCTCTACTTGAGAGAGAATCGTGGTTGTGCCTGTGGAAACAGCCTCAACGAAAGGTCATGAAACAGGAGAGCATGCATTGGCAAGAAGAGCAGGCAGGTGGCAAGACAAGTGTCACCCTCTCTGTTTGCTTAGAAATCAGAGTCGGTTCTGCGGGCTGCTGCTACTGCTTGCCTAGGCCAAGTTTCAAGGTGGGAGAAACCACCCTACAACGAAAGCCTCTTTGCCCAGGCTCCTCCTCTGGGAAAGCACAGCATTCATTGGGAAATCTGAGTCGCTTTTGTGGGATGCTGCTGCTGCTTGCCTGAGCTAGTCTGCGCAGCACGGTGGAAGAAACCCGCATGGAGCGAAATTCTCTTGGCCCTAGCATCCCCACTGCCTGCGAGAGAAACGTGGATGCACATATGGAAAGGGCCTTAAGGCTAGGGACACGTTGTCACCGTGCTCCCCGGGAACAAGTCTGGGGAAGGAGCAGAACGCCTCCCCGGAAGAAGAGAAGGAGCCTTTGGCCTTGTTTTCGGGAAACAGTCGCTAAGCAGGAGAGCCTGCCCTGGGAAGAACAGCGGGACGGTGGCAAGACAAGCGTCACCCATCCCTGTGCATAGAGACGGAAGCCTGGCTTTAGGAAGACATGAGGGGTCGGCTAGGGCAGGGGCGCATACTCCACTCTGAGGAAGGAGTCTGGGCAGAAGGCAGGCCTGTTTTGTGTGCCTCTTGTCCCAAGGGGGAAGCATCTCGTAGGCCACCTGTCCATAGGGCAGACGTGGGCTAGCCATCAGGCGCCATACCCGAAACTCTCAGATACAGCTCCCTGGAAGAAAGGGCAGTCAGATGCCATCTTCGTCCAAGAGGTGGCAGCGTTGGGCGTGGCAGGGGGTGTGTCGTGGAAGAAGAGGCGACAGTCCCCTAAAGCTCCCCATCCCAGTGCACGGGCGCGGTGCAGGGTTCCTGTCGCCTCTCCTTTCCTATGGGGAAGGCACTGGCGTAGTCCCCGAGTCCCCCTGAACGCCAGGGCTAAAAGCCAAGCCTTACTACGCCAGGAGATGGCAGTTGGCAGGGAGTATCATCCTAGGCCACGCACGGTGCTGCAGGGTGGTGGCTGTGTCTGCGAAGTTCAGCCTGGCACTGTGAACCCAGGGTGCGACCATGGAGCCCGGGAAAGCAAGGCCCAAGAGGCACCAGCTCTCCGGCAGATCTACTTCCCTGACGCGACAGAGCGAACGCCCAAAGCCTTGCTGAGGAAGCAGCAGCAAAGTGCGGTTCAGGCCAAGCTGAAAACCTCTGCCAAAGCATAGCAGTCGCTGGGAAAAAACAGTCAGTTCTCTGGGCTGCTTTTGCTGCTTGCTTGAGCCTTGTATTGGCAGCACGGTGGGAGAATCCCGCATAGAGCGAAAGCCTCTTTGCCTGGGCATCCCCTCTAGGAAAGCACAGCCTTCATGGGGAAAACAGAGTCAGTTCTCTGCGATGCGGATGCCGCTTGCCTGAACATAGTCTCCGAAGCACGGTGTAAGAAACCCGCATGGAGCGAAATCCTCTTGGACCGGGCATCCCCTCTACTTGAGAGAGAATCGTGGTTGTGCCTGTGGAAACAGCCTCAACGAAAGGTCATGAAACAGGAGAGCATGCATTGGCAAGAAGAGCAGGCAGGTGGCAAGACAAGTGTCACCCTCTCTGTTTGCTTAGAAATCAGAGTCGGTTCTGCGGGCTGCTGCTACTGCTTGCCTAGGCCAAGTTTCAAGGTGGGAGAAACCACCCTACAACGAAAGCCTCTTTGCCCAGGCTCCTCCTCTGGGAAAGCACAGCATTCATTGGGAAATCTGAGTCGCTTTTGTGGGATGCTGCTGCTGCTTGCCTGAGCTAGTCTGCGCAGCACGGTGGAAGAAACCCGCATGGAGCGAAATTCTCTTGGCCCTAGCATCCCCACTGCCGGCGAGAGAAACGTGGATGCACATATGGAAAGGGCCTTAAGGCTAGGGACACGTTGTCACCGTGCTCCCCGGGAACAAGTCTGGGGAAGGAGCAGAACGCCTCCCCGGAAGAAGAGAAGGAGCCTTTGGCCTTGTTTTCGGGAAACAGTCGCTAAGCAGGAGAGCCTGCCCTGGGAAGAACAGCGGGACGGTGGCAAGACAAGCGTCACCCATCCCTGTGCATAGAGACGGAAGCCTGGCTTTAGGAAGACATGAGGGGTCGGCTAGGGCAGGGGCGCATACTCCACTCTGAGGAAGGAGTCTGGGTAGAAGGCAGGCCTGTTTTGTGTGCCTCTTGTCCCAAGGGGACAGCATCTCCAAGGCCACCTGTCCATAGGGCAGACGTGGGCTAGCCATCAGGCGCCATACCCGAAACTCTCAGATACAGCTCCCTGGAAGAAAGGGCAGTCAGATGCCATCTTCCTCCAAGAGGTGGCAGCGTTGGGCGTGGCAGGGGGTGTGTCGTGGAAGAAGAGGCGACAGTCCCCTACAGCTCCCCATCCCAGTGCACGGGCGCTGTGCAGGGTTCCTGTCGCCTCTCCTTTCCTATGGGGAAGGCACTGGCCTAGTCCCCGAGTCCGCCTGAACGCCAGGGCTAAAAGCCAAGCCTTACTACGCCAGGAGATGGCAGTTGGCAAGGAGTGTCATCCTAGTCCACGCACGCTGCTGCAGGGTGGTGGCTGTGTCTGCGAAGTTCAGCCTGGCACTGTGAACCCAGGGTGCGACCATGGAGACCGGGAAAGCAAGGCCCAAGAGGCACCAGCTCTCCCGCAGATCTACTTCCCTGACGCGACAGAGCGAACGCCCAAAGCCTTGCTGAGGAAGCAGCAGCAAAGTGCGGTTCAGGCCAAGCTGAAAACCTCTGCCAAAGCATAGCAGTCGCTGGGAAAAAACAGTCAGTTCTCTGGGCTGCTTTTGCTGCTTGCTTGAGCCTTGTATTGGCAGCACGGTGGGAGAATCCCGCATAGAGCGAAAGCCTCTTTGCCTGGACATCCCCTCTAGGAAAGCACAGCCTTCATGGGGAAAACAGAGTCAGTTCTCTGCGATGCGGATGCCGCTTGCCTGAACATAGTCTCCGAAGCACGGTGTAAGAAACCCGCATGGAGCGAAATCCTCTTGGACCGGGCATCCCCTCTACTTGAGAGAGAAGCGTGGTTGTGCCTGTGGAAACAGCCTTAACGAAAGGTCATGAAACAGGAGAGCATGCATTGGCAAGAAGAGCAGGCAGGTGGCAAGACAAGTGTCACCCTCTCCGTTTGCTTAGAAATCAGAGTCGGTTCTGCGGGCTGCTGCTACTGCTTGCCTAGGCCAAGTTTCAAGGTGGGAGAAACCACCCTACAACGAAAGCCTCTTTGCCCAGGCTCCTCCTCTGGGAAAGCACAGCATTCATTGGGAAATCTGAGTCGCTTTTGTGGGATGCTGCTGCTGCTTGCCTGAGCTAGTCTGCGCAGCACGGTGGAAGAAACCCGCATGGAGCGAAATTCTCTTGGCCCTAGCATCCCCACTGCCGGCGAGAGAAACGTGGATGCACATATGGAAAGGGCCTTAAGGCTAGGGACACGTTGTCACCGTGCTCCCCGGGAACAAGTCTAGGGAAGGAGCAGAACGCCTCCCCGGAAGAAGAGAAGGAGCCTTTGGCCTTGTTTTCGGGAAACAGTCGCTAAGCAGGAGAGCCTGCCCTGGGAAGAACAGCGGGACGGTGGCAAGACAAGCGTCACCAATCCCTGTGCATAGAGACGGAAGCCTGGCTTTAGGAAGACATGAGGGGACGGCTAGGGCAGGGGCGCATACTCCACTCTGAGGAAGGAGTCTGGGCAGAAGGCAGGCCTGTTTTGTGTGCCTCTTGTCCCAAGGGGACAGCATCTCCAAGGCCACCTGTCCATAGGGCAGACGTGGGCTAGCCATCAGGCGCCATACCCGAAACTCTCAGATACAGCTCCCTGGAAGAAAGGGCAGTCAGATGCCATCTTCGTCCAAGAGGTGGCAGCGTTGGGCGTGGCAGGGGGTGTGTCTTGGAAGAAGACGCGACAGTCCCCTAAAGCTCCCCATCCCAGTGCACGGGCGCGGTGCAGGGTTCCTGTCGCCTCTCCTTTCCTATGGGGAAGGCACTGGCCTAGTCCCCGAGTTCCCCTGAACGCCAGGGCTAAAAGCCAAGCCTTACTACGCCAGGAGATGGCAGTTGGCAGGGAGTGTCATCCTAGGCCACGCACGCTGCTGCAGGGTGGTGGCTGTGTCTGCGAAGTGCAGCCTGGCACTGTGAACCCAGGGTGCGACCATGGAGCCCGGGAAAGCAAGGCCCAAGAGGCACCAGCTCTCCCGCAGATCTACTTCCCTGACTCGACAGAGCGAACGCCCAAAGCCTTGCTGAGGAAGCAGCAGCAAAGTGCGGTTCAGGCCAAGCTGAAAACCTCTGCCAAAGCATAGCAGTCGCTGGGAAAAAACAGTCAGTTCTCTGGGCTGCTTTTGCTGCTTGTTTGAGCCTTGTATTGGCAGCACGGTGGGAGAATCCCGCATAGAGCGAAAGCCTCTTTGCCTGGGCATCCCCTCTAGGAAAGCACAGCCTTCATGGGGAAAACAGAGTCAGTTCTCTGCGATGCGGATGCCGCTTGCCTGAACATAGTCTCCGAAGCACGGTGTAAGAAACCCGCATGGAGCTAAATCCTCTTGGACAGGGCATCCCCTCTACTTGAGAGAGAAGCGTGGTTGTGCCTGTGGAAACAGCCTTAACGAAAGGTCATGAAACAGGAGAGCATGCATTGGCAAGAAGAGCAGGCAGGTGGCAAGACAAGTGTCACCCTCTCCGTTTGCTTAGAAATCAGAGTCGGTTCTGCGGGCTGCTGCTACTGCTTGCCTAGGCCAAGTTTCAAGGTGGGAGAAACCACCCTACAACGAAAGCCTCTTTGCCCAGGCTCCTCCTCTGGGAAAGCACAGCATTCATTGGGAAATCTGAGTCGCTTTTGTGGGATGCTGCTGCTGCTTGCCTGAGCTAGTCTGCGCAGCACGGTGGAAGAAACCCGCATGGAGCGAAATTCTCTTGGCCCTAGCATCCCCACTGCCTGCGAGAGAAACGTGGATGCACATATGGAAAGGGCCTTAAGGCTAGGGACACGTTGTCACCGTGCTCCCCGGGAACAAGTCTGGGGAAGGAGCAGAACGCCTCCCCGGGAGAAGAGAAGGAGCCTTTGGCCGTGTTTTCGGGAAACAGTCGCTAAGCAGGAGAGCCTGCCCTGGGAAGAACAGCGGAACGGTGGCAAGACAAGCGTCACCCATCCCTGTGCATAGAGACGGAAGCCTGGCTTTAGGAAGACATGAGGGGACGGCTAGGGCAGGGGCGCATACTCCACTCGGAGGAAGGAGTCTGGGTAGAAGGCAGGCCTGTTTTGTGTGCCTCTTGTCCCAAGGGGACAGCATCTCCAAGGCCACATGTCCATAGGGCAGACGTGGGCTTGCCATCAGGCGCCATACGCGAAACTCGCAGATACAGCTCACTGGAAGAAAGGGCAGTCAGATGCCATCTTCCTCCAAGAGGTGGCAGCGTTGGGCGTGTCAGGGGGTGTGTCTTGGAAGAAGAGGCGACAGTCCCCTAAAGCTCCCCATCCCAGTGCACGGGCGCGGTGCAGGGTTCCTGTCGCCTCTCCTTTCCTATGGGGAAGGCACTGGCCTAGTCCCCGAGTCCCCCTGAACGCCAGGGCTAAAAGCCAAGCCTTACTACGCCAAGAGATGGCAGTTGGCAGGGAGTATCATCCTAGGCCACGCACGGGGCTGCAGGGTGGTGGCTGTGTCTGCGAAGTTCAGCCTGGCACTGTGAACCCAGGGTGCGACCATGGAGACCGGGAAAGCAAGGCCCAAGAGGCACCAGCTCTCCCGCAGATCTACTTCCGTGACGCGACAGAGCGAATGCCCAAAGCCTTGCTGAGGAAGCAGCAGCAAAGTGCGGTTCAGGCCAAGCTGAAAACCTCTGCCAAAGCATAGCAGTCGCTGGGAAAAAACAGTCAGTTCTCTGGGCTGCTTTTGCTGCTTGCTTGAGCCTTGTATTGGCAGCACGGTGGGAGAATCCCGCATAGAGCGAAAGCCTCTTTGCCTGGGCATCCCCTCTAGGAAAGCACAGCCTTCATGGGGAAAACAGAGTCAGTTCTCTGCGATGCGGATGCCGCTTGCCTGAACATAGTCTCCGAAGCACGGTGTAAGAAACCCGCATGGAGCGAAATCCTCTTGGACCGGGCATCCCCTCTACTTGAGAGAGAATCGTGGTTGTGCCTGTGGAAACAGCCTCAACGAAAGGTCATGAAACAGGAGAGCATGCATTGGCAAGAAGAGCAGGCAGGTGGCAAGACAAGTGTCACCCTCTCTGTTTGCTTAGAAATCAGAGTCGGTTCTGCGGGCTGCTGCTACTGCTTGCCTAGGCCAAGTTTCAAGGTGGGAGAAACCACCCTACAACGAAAGCCTCTTTGCCCAGGCTCCTCCTCTGGGAAAGCACAGCATTCATTGGGAAATCTGAGTCGCTTTTGTGGGATGCTGCTGCTGCTTGCCTGAGCTAGTCTGCGCAGCACGGTGGAAGAAACCCGCATGGAGCGAAATTCTCTTGGCCCTAGCATCCCCACTGCCTGCGAGAGAAACGTGGATGCACATATGGAAAGGGCCTTAAGGCTAGGGACACGTTGTCACCGTGCTCCCCGGGAACAAGTCTGGGGAAGGAGCAGAACGCCTCCCCGGAAGAAGAGAAGGAGCCTTTGGCCTTGTTTTCGGGAAACAGTCGCTAAGCAGGAGAGCCTGCCCTGGGAAGAACAGCGGGACGGTGGCAAGACAAGCGTCACCCATCCCTGTGCATAGAGACGGAAGCCTGGCTTTAGGAAGACATGAGGGGTCGGCTAGGGCAGGGGCGCATACTCCACTCTGAGGAAGGAGTCTGGGCAGAAGGCTGGCCTGTTTTGTGTGCCTCTTGTCCCAAGGGGACAGCATCTCCAAGGCCACCTGTCCATAGGGCAGACGTGGGCTAGCCATCAGGCGCCATACCCGAAACTCTCAGATACAGCTCCCTGGAAGAAAGGGCAGTCAGATGCCATCTTCCTCCAAGAGGTGGCAGCGTTGGGCGTGGCAGGGGGTGTGTCGTGGAAGAAGAGGCGACAGTCCCCTACAGCTCCCCATCCCAGTGCACGGGCGCTGTGCAGGGTTCCTGTCGCCTCTCCTTTCCTATGGGGAAGGCACTGGCCTAGTCCCCGAGTCCGCCTGAACGCCAGGGCTAAAAGCCAAGCCTTACTACGCCAGGAGATGGCAGTTGGCAGGGAGTGTCATCCTAGGCCACGCACGCTGCTGCAGGGTGGTGGCTGTGTCTGCGAAGTTCAGCCTGGCACTGTGAACCCAGGGTGCGACCATGGAGACCGGGAAAGCAAGGCCCAAGAGGCACCAGCTCTCCCGCAGATCTACTTCCCTGACTCGACAGAGCGAATGCCCAAAGCCTTGCTGAGGAAGCAGCAGCAAAGTGCGGTTCAGGCCAAGCTGAAAACCTCTGCCAAAGTATAGCAGTCGCTGGGAAAAACAGTCAGTTCTCTGGGCTGCTTTTGCTGCTTGCTTGAGCCTTGTATTGGCAGCACGGTGGGAGAATCCCGCATAGAGCGAAAGCCTCTTTGCCTGGGCATCCCCTCTAGGAAAGCACAGCCTTCATGGGGAAAACAGAGTCAGTTCTCTGCGATGCGGATGCCGCTTGCCTGAACATAGTCTCCGAAGCACGGTGTAAGAAACCCACATAGAGCGAAATCCTCTTGGACCGGGCATCCCCTCTACTTGAGAGAGAAGCGTGGTTGTGCCTGTGGAAACAGCCTCAACGAAAGGTCATGAAACAGGAGAGCATGCATTGGCAAGAAGAGCAGGCAGGTGGCAAGACAAGTGTCACCCTCTCCGTTTGCTTAGAAATCAGAGTCGGTTCTGCGGGCTGCTGCTACTGCTTGCCTAGGCCAAGTTTCAAGGTGGGAGAAACCACCCTACAACGAAAGCCTCTTTGCCCAGGCTCCTCCTCTGGGAAAGCACAGCATTCATTGGGAAATCTGAGTTGCTTTTGTGGGATGCTGCTGCTGCTTGCCTGAGCTAGTCTGCGCAGCACGGTGGAAGAAACCCGCATGGAGCGAAATTCTCTTGGCCCTAGCATCCCCACTGCCTGCGAGAGAAACGTGGATGCACATATGGAAAGGGCCTTAAGGCTAGGGACACGTTGTCACCGTGCTCCCCGGGAACAAGTCTGGGGAAGGAGCAGAACGCCTCCCCGGGAGAAGAGAAGGAGCCTTTGGCCGTGTTTTCGGGAAACAGTCGCTAAGCAGGAGAGACTGCCCTGGGAAGAACAGCGGGACGGTGGCAAGACAAGCGTCACCCATCCCTGTGCCTAGAGACGGAAGCCTGGCTTTAGGAAGACATGAGGGGACGGCTAGGGCAGGGGCGCATACTCCACTCTGAGGAAGGAGTCTGGGTAGAAGGCAGGCCTGTTTTGTGTGCCTCTTGTCCCAAGGGGACAGCATCTCCAAGGCCACATGTCCATAGGGCAGACGTGGGCTTGCCATCAGGCGCCATACGCGAAACTCGCAGATACAGCTCCCTGGAAGAAAGGGCAGTCAGATGCCATCTTCCTCCAAGAGGTGGCAGCGTTGGGCGTGTCAGGGGGTGTGTCTTGGAAGAAGAGGCGACAGTCCCCTAAAGCTCCCCATCCCAGTGCACGGGCGCGGTGCAGGGTTCCTGTCGCCTCTCCTTTCCTATGGGGAAGGCACTGGCCTAGTCCCCGAGTCCCTCTGAACGCCATGGCTAAAAGCCAAGCCTTACTACGGCAAGAGATGGCAGTTGGCAGGGAGTATCATCCTAGGCCACGCACGGTGCTGCAGGGTGGTGGCTGTGTCTGCGAAGTTCAGCCTGGCACTGTGAACCCAGGGTGCGACCATGGATACCGGGAAAGCAAGGCCCAAGAGGCACCAGCTCTCCCGCAGATCTACTTCCCTGACGCGACAGAGCGAACGCCCAAAGCCTTGCTGAGGAAGCAGCAGCAAAATGCGGTTCAGGCCAAGCTGAAAACCTCTGCCAAAGCATAGCAGTCGCTGGGAAAAAACAGTCAGTTCTCTGGGCTGCTTTTGCTGCTTGCTTGAGCCTTGTATTGGCAGCACGGTGGGAGAATCCCGCATAGAGCGAAAGCCTCTTTGCCTGGGCATCCCCTCTAGGAAAGCACAGCCTTCATGGGGAAAACAGAGTCAGTTCTCTGCGATGCGGATGCCGCTTGCCTGAACATAGTCTCCGAAGCACGGTGTAAGAAACCCACATGGAGCGAAATCCTCTTGGACCGGGCATCCCCTCTACTTGAGAGAGAAGCGTGGTTGTGCCTGTGGAAACAGCCTCAACGAAAGGTCATGAAACAGGAGAGCATGCATTGGCAAGAAGAGCAGGCAGGTGGCAAGACAAGTGTCACCCTCTCCGTTTGCTTAGAAATCAGAGTCGGTTCTGCGGGCTGCTGCTACTGCTTGCCTAGGCCAAGTTTCAAGGTGGGAGAAACCACCCTACAACGAAAGCCTCTTTGCCCAGGCTCCTCCTCTGGGAAAGCACAGCATTCATTGGGAAATCTGAGTCGCTTTTGTGGGATGCTGCTGCTGCTTGCCTGAGCTAGTCTGCGCAGCACGGTGGAAGAAACCCGCATGGAGCGAAATTCTCTTGGCCCTAGCATCCCCACTGCCTGCGAGAGAAACGTGGATGCACATATGGAAAGGGCCTTAAGGCTAGGGACACGTTGTCACCGTGCTCCCCGGGAACAAGTCTGGGGAAGGAGCAGAACGCCTCCCCGGGAGAAGAGAAGGAGCCTTTGGCCGTGTTTTCGGGAAACAGTCGCTAAGCAGGAGAGCCAGCCCTGGGAAGAACAGCGGGACGGTGGCAAGACAACCGTCACCCATCCCTGTGCATAGAGACGGAAGCCTGGCTTTAGGAAGACATGAGGGGACGGCTAGGGCAGGGGCGCATACTCCACTCTGAGGAAGGAGTCTGGGTAGAAGGCAGGCCTGTTTTGTGTGCCTCTTGTCCCAAGGGGACAGCATCTCCAAGGCCACATGTCCATAGGGCAGACGTGGGCTTGCCATCAGGCGCCATACGCGAAACTCGCAGATACAGCTCCCTGGAAGAAAGGGCAGTCAGAGGCCATCTTCCTCCAAGAGGTGGCAGCGTTGGGCGTGTCAGGGGGTGTGTCTTGGAAGAAGAGGCAACAGTCCCCTAAAGCTCTCCATCCCAGTGCACGGGCGCGGTGCAGGGTTCCTGTCGCCTCTCCTTTCCTATGGGGAAGACACTGGCCTAGTCCCCGAGTCCCCCTGAACGCCAGGGCTAAAAGCCAAGCCTTACTACGCCAAGAGATGGCAGTTGGCAGGGAGTATCATCCTAGGCCACGCACGGGGCTGCAGGGTGGTGGCTGTGTCTGCGAAGTTCAGCCTGGCACTGTGAACCCAGGGTGCGACCATGGAGACCGGGAAAGCAAGGCCCAAGAGGCACCAGCTCTCCCGCAGATCTACTTCCCTGACGCGACAGAGCGAACGCCCAAAGCCTTGCTGAGGAAGCAGCAGCAAAGTGCGGTTCAGGCCAAGCTGAAAACCTCTGCCAAAGCATAGCAGTCGCTGGGAAAAAACAGTCAGTTCTATGGGCTGCTTTTGCTGCTTGCTTGAGCCTTGTATTGGCAGCACGGTGGGAGAATCCCGCATAGAGCGAAAGCCTCTTTGCCTGGGCATCCCCTCTAGGAAAGCACAGCCTTCATGGGGAAAACAGAGTCAGTTCTCTGCGATGCGGATGCCGCTTGCCTGAACATAGTCTCCGAAGCACGGTGTAAGAAACCCGCATGGAGCGAAATCCTCTTGGACCGGGCATCCCCTCTACTTGAGAGAGAATCGTGGTTGTGCCTGTGGAAACAGCCTCAACGAAAGGTCATGAAACAGGAGAGCATGCATTGGCAAGAAGAGCAGGCAGGTGGCAAGACAAGTGTCACCCTCTCCGTTTGCTTAGAAATCAGAGTCGGTTCTGCGGGCTGCTGCTACTGCTTGCCTAGGCCAAGTTTCAAGGTGGGAGAAACCACCCTACAACGAAAGCCTCTTTGCCCAGGCTCCTCCTCTGGGAAAGCACAGCATTCATTGGGAAATCTGAGTCGCTTTTGTGGGATGCTGCTGCTGCTTGCCTGAGCTAGTCTGCGCAGCACGGTGGAAGAAACCCGCATGGAGCGAAATTCTCTTGGCCCTAGCATCCCCACTGCCTGCGAGAGAAACGTGGATGCACATATGGAAAGGGCCTTAAGGCTAGGGACACGTTGTCACCGTGCTCCCCGGGAACAAGTCTGGGGAAGGAGCAGAACGCCTCCCCGGGAGAAGAGAAGGAGCCTTTGGCCGTGTTTTCGGGAAACAGTCGCTAAGCAGGAGAGCCAGCCCTGGGAAGAACAGCGGGACGGTGCCAAGACAAGCGTCACCCATCCCTGTGCATAGAGACGGAAGAATGGCTTTAGGAAGACATGAGGGGACGGCTAGGCCAGGGGCGCATACTCCACTCTGAGGAAGGAGTCTGGGTAGAAGGCAGCCCTGTTTTGTGTGTCTCTTGTCCCAAGGGGACAGCATCTCCAAGGCCACATGTCCATAGGGCAGACGTGGGCTTGCCATCAGCCGCCATACGCGAAACTCGCAGATACAGCTCCCTGGAAGAAAGGGCAGTCAGATGCCATCTTCCTCCAAGAGGTGGCAGCGTTGGGCGTGTCAGGGGGTGTGTCTTGGAAGAAGAGGCAACAGTCCCCTAAAGCTCTCCATCCCAGTGCACGGGCGCGGTGCAGGGTTCCTGTCGCCTCTCCTTTCCTATGGGGAAGGCACTGGCCTAGTCCCCGAGTCCCCCTGAACGCCAGGGCTAAAAGCCAAGCCTTACTACGCCAAGAGATGGCAGTTGGCAGGGAGTATCATCCTAGGCCACGCACGGGGCTGCAGGGTGGTGGCTGTGTCTGCGAAGTTCAGCCTGGCACTGTGAACCCAGGGTGCGACCATGGAGACCGGAAGCAAGGCCCAAGAGGCACCAGCTCTCCCGCAGATCTACTTCCCTGACGCGACAGAGCGAACGCCCAAAGCCTTGCTGAGGAAGCAGCAGCAAAGTGCGGTTCAGGCCAAGCTGAAAACCTCTGCCAAAGCATAGCAGTCGCTGGGAAAAAACAGTCAGTTCTCTGGGCTGCTTTTGCTGCTTGCTTGAGCCTTGTATTGGCAGCACGGTGGGAGAATCCCGCATAGAGCGAAAGCCTCTTTGCCTGGACATCCCCTCTAGGAAAGCACAGCCTTCATGGGGAAAACAGAGTCAGTTCTCTGCGATGCGGATGCCGCTTGCCTGAACATAGTCTCCGAAGCACGGTGTAAGAAACCCGCATGGAGCGAAATCCTCTTGGACCGGGCATCCCCTCTACTTGAGAGAGAATCGTGGTTGTGCCTGTGGAAACAGCCTCAACGAAAGGTCATAAAACAGGAGAGCATGCATTGGCAAGAAGAGCAGGCAGGTGGCAAGACAAGTGTCACCCTCTCTGTTTGCTTAGAAATCAGAGTCGGTTCTGCGGGCTGCTGCTACTGCTTGCCTAGGCCAAGTTTCAAGGTGGGAGAAACCACCCTACAACGAAAGCCTCTTTGCCCAGGCTCCTTCTCTGGGAAAGCACAGCATTCATTGGGAAATCTGAGTCGCTTTTGTGGGATGCTGCTGCTGCTTGCCTGAGCTAGTCTGCGCAGCACGGTGGAAGAAACCCGCATGGAGCGAAATTCTCTTGGCCCTAGCATCCCCACTGCCTGCGAGAGAAACGTGGATGCACATATGGAAAGGGCCTTAAGGCTAGGGACACGTTGTCACCGTGCTCCCCGGGAACAAGTCTGGGGAAGGAGCAGAACGCCTCCCCGGGAGAAGAGAAGGAGTCTTTGGCCGTGTTTTCGGGAAACAGTCGCTAAGCAGAAGAGCCTGCCCTGGGAAGAACAGCGGAACGGTGGCAAGACAAGCGTCACCCATCCCTGTGCATAGAGACGGAAGCCTGGCTTTAGGAAGACATGAGGGGACGGCTAGGGCAGGGGCGCATACTCCACTCTGAGGAAGGAGTCTGGGTAGAAGGCAGGCCTGTTTTGTGTGCCTCTTGTCCCAAGGGGACAGCATCTCCAAGGCCACATGTCCATAGGGCAGACGTGGGCTTGCCATCAGGCGCCATACGCGAAACTCGCAGATACAGCTCCCTGGAAGAAAGGGCAGTCAGATGCCATCTTCCTCCAAGAGGTGGCAGCGTTGGGCGTGTCAGGGGTGTGTCTTGGAAGAAGAGGCGACAGACCCCTAAAGCTCCCCATCCCAGTGCACGGGCGCGGTGCAGGGTTCCTGTCGCCTCTCCTTTCCTATGGGGAAGGCACTGGCCTAGTCCCCGAGTCCCCCTGAACGCCAGGGCTAAAAGCCAAGCCTTACTACGCCAGGAGATGGCAGTTGGCAGGGAGTATCATCCTAGGCCACGCACGGGGCTGCAGGGTGGTGGCTGTGTCTGCGAAGTTCAGCCTGGCACTGTGAACCCAGGGTGCGACCATGGAGACCGGGAAAGCAAGGCCCAAGAGGCACCAGCTCTCCCGCAGATCTACTTCCGTGACGCGACAGAGCGAATGCCCAAAGCCTTGCTGAGGAAGCAGCAGCAAAGTGCGGTTCAGGCCAAGCTGAAAACCTCTGCCAAAGCATAGCAGTCGCTGGGAAAAAACAGTCAGTTCTCTGGGCTGCTTTTGCTGCTTGCTTGAGCCTTGTATTGGCAGCACGGTGGGAGAATCCCGCATAGAGCGAAAGCCTCTTTGCCTGGGCATCCCCTCTAGGAAAGCACAGCCTTCATGGGGAAAACAGAGTCAGTTCTCTGCGATGCGGATGCCGCTTGCCTGAACATAGTCTCCGAAGCACGGTGTAAGAAACCCGCATGGAGCGAAATCCTCTTGGACCGGGCATCCCCTCTACTTGAGAGAGAATCGTGGTTGTGCCTGTGGAAACAGCCTCAACGAAAGGTCATGAAACAGGAGAGCATGCAATGGCAAGAAGAGCAGGCAGGTGGCAAGACAAGTGTCACCCTCTCCGTTTGCTTAGAAATCAGAGTCGGTTCTGCGGGCTGCTGCTACTGCTTGCCTAGGCCAAGTTTCAAGGTGGGAGAAACCACCCTACAACGAAAGCCTCTTTGCCCAGGCTCCTCCTCTGGGAAAGCACAGCATTCATTGGGAAATCTGAGTCGCTTTTGTGGGATGCTGCTGCTGCTTGCCTGAGCTAGTCTGCGCAGCACGGTGGAAGAAACCCGCATGGAGCGAAATTCTCTTGGCCCTAGCATCCCCACTGCCTGCGAGAGAAACGTGGATGCACATATGGAAAGGGCCTTAAGGCTAGGGACACGTTGTCACCGTGCTCCCCGGGAACAAGTCTGGGGAAGGAGCAGAACGCCTCCCCGGGAGAAGAGAAGGAGCCTTTGGCCGTGTTTTCGGGAAACAGTCGCTAAGCAGGAGAGCCTGCCCTGGGAAGAACAGCGGAACGGTGGCAAGACAAGCGTCACCCATCCCTGTGCATAGAGAAGGAAGCCTGGCTTTAGGAAGACATGAGGGGACGGCTAGGGCAGGGGAGCATACTCCACTCTGAGGAAGGAGTCTGGGTAGAAGGCAGGCCTGTTTTGTGTGCCTCTTGTCCCAAGGGGACAGCATCTCCAAGGCCACATGTCCATAGGGCAGACGTGGGCTTGCCATCAGGCGCCATACGCGAAACTCGCAGATACAGCTCACTGGAAGAAAGGGCAGTCAGATGCCATCTTCCTCCAAGAGGTGGCAGCGTTGGGCGTGTCAGGGGGTGTGTCTTGGAAGAAGAGGCGACAGTCCCCTAAAGCTCCCCATCCCAGTGCACGGGCGCGGTGCAGGGTTCCTGTCGCCTCTCCTTTCCTATGGGGAAGGCACTGGCCTAGTCCCCGAGTCCCCCTGAACGCCAGGGCTAAAAGCCAAGCCTTACTACGCCAAGAGATGGCAGTTGGCAGGGAGTATCATCCTAGGCCACGCACGGGGCTGCAGGGTGGTGGCTGTGTCTGCGAAGTTCAGCCTGGCACTGTGAACCCAGGGTGCGACCATGGAGACCGGGAAAGCAAGGCCCAAGAGGCACCAGCTCTCCCGCAGATCTACTTCCGTGACGCGACAGAGCGAATGCCCAAAGCCTTGCTGAGGAAGCAGCAGCAAAGTGCGGTTCAGGCCAAGCTGAAAACCTCTGCCAAAGCATAGCAGTCGCTGGGAAAAAACAGTCAGTTCTCTGGGCTGCTTTTGCTGCTTGCTTGAGCCTTGTATTGGCAGCACGGTGGGAGAATCCCGCATAGAGCGAAAGCCTCTTTGCCTGGGCATCCCCTCTAGGAAAGCACAGCCTTCATGGGGAAAACAGAGTCAGTTCTCTGCGATGCGGATGCCGCTTGCCTGAACATAGTCTCCGAAGCACGGTGTAAGAAACCCGCATGGAGCGAAATCCTCTTGGACCGGGCATCCCCTCTACTTGAGAGAGAATCGTGGTTGTGCCTGTGGAAACAGCCTCAACGAAAGGTCATGAAACAGGAGAGCATGCATTGGCAAGAAGAGCAGGCAGGTGGCAAGACAAGTGTCACCCTCTCTGTTTGCTTAGAAATCAGAGTCGGTTCTGCGGGCTGCTGCTACTGCTTGCCTAGGCCAAGTTTCAAGGTGGGAGAAACCACCCTACAACGAAAGCCTCTTTGCCCAGGCTCCTCCTCTGGGAAAGCACAGCATTCATTGGGAAATCTGAGTCGCTTTTTTGGGATGCTGCTGCTGCTTGCCTGAGCTAGTCTGCGCAGCACGGTGGAAGAAACCCGCATGGAGCGAAATTCTCTTGGCCCTAGCATCCCCACTGCCTGCGAGAGAAACGTGGATGCACATATGGAAAGGGCCTTAAGGCTAGGGACACGTTGTCACCGTGCTCCCCGGGAACAAGTCTGGGGAAGGAGCAGAACGCCTCCCCGGAAGAAGAGAAGGAGCCTTTGGCCTTGTTTTCGGGAAACAGTCGCTAAGCAGGAGAGCCTGCCCTGGGAAGAACAGCGGGACGGTGGCAAGACAAGCGTCACCCATCCCTGTGCATAGAGACGGAAGCCTGGCTTTAGGAAGACATGAGGGGTCGGCTAGGGCAGGGGCGCATACTCCACTCTGAGGAAGGAGTCTGGGCAGAAGGCAGGCCTGTTTTGTGTGCCTCTTGTCCCAAGGGGACAGCATCTCCAAGGCCACCTGTCCATAGGGCAGACGTGGGCTAGCCATCAGGCGCCATACCCGAAACTCTCAGATACAGCTCCCTGGAAGAAAGGGCAGTCAGATGCCATCTTCCTCCAAGAGGTGGCAGCGTTGGGCGTGGCAGGGGGTGTGTCGTGGAAGAAGAGGCGACAGTCCCCTACAGCTCCCCATCCCAGTGCACGGGCGCTGTGCAGGGTTCCTGTCGCCTCTCCTTTCCTATGGGGAAGGCACTGGCCTAGTCCCCGAGTCCGCCTGAACGCCAGGGCTAAAAGCCAAGCCTTACTACGCCAGGAGATGGCAGTTGGCAAGGAGTGTCATCCTAGTCCACGCACGCTGCTGCAGGGTGGTGGCTGTGTCTGCGAAGTTCAGCCTGGCACTGTGAACCCAGGGTGCGACCATGGAGACCGGGAAAGCAAGGCCCAAGAGGCACCAGCTCTCCCGCAGATCTACTTCCCTGACGCGACAGAGCGAACGCCCAAAGCCTTGCTGAGGAAGCAGCAGCAAAGTGCGGTTCAGGCCAAGCTGAAAACCTCTGCCAAAGAATAGCAGTCGCTGGGAAAAAACAGTCAGTTCTCTGGGCTGCTTTTGCTGCTTGCTTGAGCCTTGTATTGGCAGCACGGTGGGAGAATCCCGCATAGAGCGAAAGCCTCTTTGCCTGGACATCCCCTCTAGGAAAGCACAGCCTTCATGGGGAAAACAGAGTCAGTTCTCTGCGATGCGGATGCCGCTTGCCTGAACATAGTCTCCGAAGCATGGTGTAAGAAACCCGCATGGAGCGAAATCCTCTTGGACCGGGCATCCCCTCTACTTGAGAGAGAAGCGTGGTTGTGCCTGTGGAAACAGCCTCAACGAAAGGTCATGAAACAGGAGAGCATGCATTGGCAAGAAGAGCAGGCAGGTGGCAAGACAAGTGTCACCCTCTCCGTTTGCTTAGAAATCAGAGTCGGTTCTGCGGGCTGCTGCTACTGCTTGCCTAGGCCAAGTTTCAAGGTGGGAGAAACCACCCTACAACGAAAGCCTCTTTGCCCAGGCTCCTCCTCTGGGAAAGCACAGCATTCATTGGGAAATCTGAGTCGCTTTTGTGGGATGCTGCTGCTGCTTGCCTGAGCTAGTCTGCGCAGCACGGTGGAAGAAACCCGCATGGAGCGAAATTCTCTTGGCCCTAGCATCCCCACTGCCTGCGAGAGAAACGTGGATGCACATATGGAAAGGGCCTTAAGGCTAGGGACACGTTGTCACCGTTCTCCCCGGGAACAAGTCTGGGGAAGGAGCAGAACGCCTCCCCGGGAGAAGAGAAGGAGCCTTTGGCCGTGTTTTCGGGAAACAGTCGCTAAGCAGGAGAGCCTGCCCTGGGAAGAACAGCGGAACGGTGGCAAGACAAGCGTCACCCATCCCTGTGCATAGAGACGGAAGCCTGGCTTTAGGAAGACATGAGGGGACGGCTAGGGCAGGGGCGCATACTCCACTCTGAGGAAGGAGTCTGGGTAGAAGGCAGGCCTGTTTTGTGTGCCTCTTGTCCCAAGGGGACAGCATCTCCAAGGCCACATGTCCATAGGGCAGACGTGGGCTTGCCATCAGGCGCCATACGCGAAACTCGCAGATACAGCTCCCTGGAAGAAAGGGCAGTCAGATGCCATCTTCCTCCAAGAGGTGGCAGCGTTGGGCGTGTCAGGGGTGTGTCTTGGAAGAAGAGGCGACAGACCCCTAAAGCTCCCCATCCCAGTGCACGGGCGCGGTGCAGGGTTCCTGTCGCCTCTCCTTTCCTATGGGGAAGGCACTGGCCTAGTCCCCGAGTCCCCCTGAACGCCAGGGCTAAAAGCCAAGCCTTACTACGCCAGGAGATGGCAGTTGGCAGGGAGTGTCATCCTAGGACAGCAACGCTGCTGCAGGGTGGTGGCTGTGTCTGCGAAGTTCAGCCTGGCACTGTGAACCCAGGGTGCGACCATGGAGACCGGGAAAGCAAGGCCCAAGAGGCACCAGCTCTCCCGCAGATCTACTTCCCTGACTCGACAGAGCGAATGCCCAAAGCCTTGCTGAGGAAGCAGCAGCAAAGTGCGGTTCAGGCCAAGCTGAAAACCTCTGCCAAAGCATAGCAGTCGCTGGGAAAAACAGTCAGTTCTCTGGGCTGCTTTTGCTGCTTGCTTGAGCCTTGTATTGGCAGCACGGTGGGAGAATCCCGCATAGAGCGAAAGCCTCTTTGCCTGGGCATCCCCTCTAGGAAAACACAGCCTTCATGGGGAAAACAGAGTCAGTTCTCTGCGATGAAGATGCCGCTTGCCTGAACATAGTCTCCGAAGCACGGTGTAAGGAACCCACATGGAGCGAAATCCTCTTGGACCGGGCATCCCCTCTACTTGAGAGAGAAGCGTGGTTGTGCCTGTGGAAACAGCCTCAACGAAAGGTCATGAAACAGGAGAGCATGCATTGGCAAGAAGAGCAGGCAGGTGGCAAGACAAGTGTCACCCTCTCCGTTTGCTTAGAAATCAGAGTCGGTTCTGCGGGCTGCTGCTACTGATTGCCTAGGCCAAGTTTCAAGGAGGGAGAAACCACCCTACAACGAAAGCCTCTTTGCCCAGGCTCCTCCTCTGGGAAAGCACAGCATTCATTGGGAAATCTGAGTTGCTTTTGTGGGATGCTGCTGCTGCTTGCCTGAGCTAGTCTGCGCAGCACGGTGGAAGAAACCCGCATGGAGCGAAATTCTCTTGGCCCTAGCATCCCCACTGCCTGCGAGAGAAACGTGGATGCACATATGGAAAGGGCCTTAAGGCTAGGGACACGTTGTCACCGTGCTCCCCGGGAACAAGTCTGGGGAAGGAGCAGAACGCCTCCCCGGGAGAAGAGAAGGAGCCTTTGGCCGTGTTTTCGGGAAACAGTCGCTAAGCAGGAGAGCCTGCCCTGGGAAGAACAGCGGGACGGTGGCAAGACAAGCGTCACCCATCCCTGTGCATAGAGACGGAAGCCTGGCTTTAGGAAGACATGAGGGGACGGCTAGGGCAGGGGCGCATACTCCACTCTGAGGAAGGAGTCTGGGCAGAAGGCAGGCCTGTTTTGTGTGCCTCTTGTCCCAAGGGGACAGCATCTCCAAGGCCACATGTCCATAGGGCAGACGTTGGCTTGCCATCAGGCGCCATACGCGAAACTCGCAGATACAGCTCCCTGGAAGAAAGGGCAGTCAGATGCCATCTTCCTCCAAGAGGTGGCAGCGTTCGGCGTGGCAGGGGGTGTATCGTGGAAAAAGACGCGACAGTCCCCTAAAGCTCCCCATCCCAGTGCACGGGCGCGGTGCAGGGTTCCTGTCGCCTCTCCTTTCCTATGGGGAAGGCACTGGCCTAGTCCCCGAGTCCGCCTGAACGCCAGGGCTAAAAGCCAAGCCTTACTACGCCAGGAGATGGCAGTTGGCAGGGAGTGTCATCCTAGGCCACGCACGCTGCTGCAGGGTGGTGGCTGTGTCTGCGAAGTTCAGCCTGGCACTGTGAACTCAGGGTGCGACCATGGAGACCGGGAAAGCAAGGCCCAAGAGGCACCAGCTCTCCCGCAGATCTACTTCCCTGACTCGACAGAGCGAACGCCCAAAGCCTTGCTGAGGAAGCAGCAGCAAAGTGCGGTTCAGGCCAAGCTGAAAACCTCTGCCAAAGCATAGCAGTCGCTGGGAAAAAAGTCAGTTCTCTCGGCTGCTTTTGCTGCTTGCTTGAGCCTTGTATTGGCAGCACGGTGGGAGAATCCCTCATAGAGCGAAAGCCTCTTTGCCTGGGCATCCCCTCTAGGAAAGCACAGGTTCATGGGAAAACAGAGTCAGTTCTCTGCGATGCGGATGCCGCTTGCCTGAACATAGTCTCCGAAGCACGGTGTAAGAAACCCGCATGGAGCGAAATCCTCTTGGACCGGGCATCCCCTCTACTTGAGAGAGAAGCGTGGTTGTGCCTGTGGAAACAGCCTCAACGAAAGGTCATGAAACAGGAGAGCATGCATTGGCAAGAAGAGCAGGCAGGTGGCAAGACAAGTGTCACCCTCTCTGTTTGCTTAGAAATCAGAGTCGGTTCTGCGGGCTGCTGCTACTGCTTGCCTAGGCCAAGTTTCAAGGTGGGAGAAACCACCCTACAACGAAAGCCTCTTTGCCCAGGCTCCTCCTCTGGGAAAGCACAGCATTCATTGGGAAATCTGAGTCGCTTTTGTGGGATGCTGCTGCTGCTTGCCTGAGCTAGTCTGCGCAGCACGGTGGAAGAAACCCGCATGGAGCGAAATTCTCTTGGCCCTAGCATCCCCACTGCCTGCGAGAGAAACGTGGATGCACATATGGAAAGGGCCTTAAGGCTAGGGACACGTTGTCACCGTGCTCCCCGGGAACAAGTCTGGGGAAGGAGCAGAACGCCTCCCCGGGACAAGAGAAGGATCCTTTGGCCTTGTTTTCGGGAAACAGTCGCTAAGCAGGAGAGCCTGCCCTGGGAAGAACAGCAGGACGGTGGCAAGACAAGCGTCACCCATCCCTGTGCATAGAGACGGAAGCCTGGCTTTAGGAAGACATGAAGGGACGGCTAGGGCAGGGGCGCATACTCCACTCTGAGAAGGAGTCTGGGTAGAAGGCAGGCCTGTTTTGTGTGCCTCTTGTCCCAAGGGGACAGCATCTCCAAGGCAACATGTCCATAGGGCAGACGTGGGCTTGCCATCAGGCGCCATACGCGAAACTCGCAGATACAGCTCCCTGGAAGAAAGGGCAGTCAGATGCCATCTTCCTCCAAGAGGTGGCAGCGTTCGGCGTGGCAGGGGGTGTGTCGTGGAAGAAGAGGCGACAGTCCCCTAAAGCTCCCCATCCCAGTGCACGGGCGCGGTGCAGGGTTCCTGTCGCCTCTCCTTTCCTATGGGGAAGGCACTGGCGTAGTCCCCGAGTCCCCCTGAACGCCAGGGCTAAAAGCCAAGCCTTACTACGCCAGGAGAGGGCAGTTGGCAGGGCGTATCATCCTAGGCCACGCACGGTGCTGCAGGGTGGTGGCTGTGTCTGCGAAGTTCAGCCTGGCACTGTGAACCCAGGGTGCGACCATGGAGACCGGGAAAGCAAGGCCCAAGAGGCACCAGCTCTCCCGCAGATCTACTTCCCTGACGCGACAGAGCGAACGCCCAAAGCCTTGCTGAGGAAGCAGCAGCAAAGTGCGGTTCAGGCCAAGCTGAAAACCTCTGCCAAAGCATAGCAGTCGCTGGGAAAAAACAGTCAGTTCTCTGGGCTGCTTTTGCTGCTTGCTTGAGTCTTGTATTGGCAGCACGGTGGGAGAATCCCGCATAGAGCGAAAGCCTCTTTGCCTGGGCATCCCCTCTAGGAAAGCACAGCCTACATGGGGAAAACAGAGTCAGTTCTCTGCGATGCGGATGCCGCTTGCCTGAACATAGTCTCCGAAGCACGGTGTAAGAAACCCGCATGGAGCGAAATCCTCTTGGACCGGGCATCCCCTCTACTTGAGAGAGAAGCGTGGTTGTGCCTGTGGAAACAGCCTAAACGAAAGGTCATGAAACAGGAGAGCATGCATTGGCAAGAAGAGCAGGCAGGTGGCAAGACAAGTGTCACCCTCTCCGTTTGCTTAGAAATCAGAGTCGGTTCTGCGGGCTGCTGCTACTGCTTGCCTAGGCCAAGTTTCAAGGTGGGAGAAACCACCCTACAACGAAAGCCTCTTTGCCCAGGCTCCTCCTCTGGGAAAGCACAGCATTCATTGGGAAATCTGAGTCGCTTTTGTGGGATGCTGCTGCTGCTTGCCTGAGCTAGTCTGCGCAGCACGGTGGAAGAAACCCGCATGGAGCGAAATTCTCTTGGCCCTAGCATCCCCACTGCCTGCGAGAGAAACGTGGATGCACATATGGAAAGGGCCTTAAGGCTAGGGACACGTTGTCACCGTGCTCCCCGGGAACAAGTCTGGGGAAGGAGCAGAACGCCTCCCCGGGAGAAGAGAAGGAGCCTTTGGCCGTGTTTTCGGGAAACAGTCGCTAAGCAGGAGAGCCAGCCCTGGGAAGAACAGCGGGACGGTGGCAAGACAAGCGTCACCCATCCCTGTGCATAGAGACGGAAGCCTGGCTTTAGGAAGACATGAGGGGACGGCTAGGGCAGGGGCGCATACTCCACCCTGAGGAAGGAGTCTGGGCAGAAGGCAGGCCTGTTTTGTGTGCCTCTTGTCCCAAGGGGACAGCATCTCCAAGGCCACATGTCCATAGGGCAGACGTGGGCTTGCCATCAGCCGCCATACGCGAAACTCGCAGATACAGCTCCCTGGAAGAAAGGGCAGTCAGATGCCATCTTCCTCCAAGAGGTGGCAGCGTTGGGCGTGTCAGGGGGTGTGTCTTGGAAGAAGAGGCAACAGTCCCCTAAAGCTCTCCATCCCAGTGCACGGGCGCGGTGCAGGGTTCCTGTCGCCTCTCCTTTCCTATGGGGAAGGCACTGGCCTAGTCCCCGAGTCCCCCTGAACGCCAGGGCTAAAAGCCAAGCCTTACTACGCCAAGAGATGGCAGTTGGCAGGGAGTATCATCCTAGGCCACGCACGGGGCTGCAGGGTGGTGGCTGTGTCTGCGAAGTTCAGCCTGGCACTGTGAACCCAGGGTGCGACCATGGAGACCGGGAAAGCAAGGCCCAAGAGGCACCAGCTCTCCCGCAGATCTACTTCCCTGACGCGACAGAGCGAACGCCCAAAGCCTTGCTGAGGAAGCAGCAGCAAAGTGCGGTTCAGGCCAAGCTGAAAACCTCTGCCAAAGCATAGCAGTCGCTGGGAAAAAACAGTCAGTTCTCTGGGCTGCTTTTGCTGCTTGCTTGAGCCTTGTATTGGCAGCACGGTGGGAGAATCCCGCATAGAGCGAAAGCCTCTTTGCCTGGACATCCCCTCTAGGAAAGCACAGCCTTCATGGGGAAAACAGAGTCAGTTCTCTGCGATGCGGATGCCGCTTGCCTGAACATAGTCTCCGAAGCACGGTGTAAGAAACCCACATGGAGCGAAATCCTCTTGGACCGGGCATCCCCTCTACTTGAGAGAGAAGCGTGGTTGTGCCTGTGGAAACAGCCTCAACGAAAGGTCATGAAACAGGAGAGCATGCATTGGCAAGAAGAGCAGGCAGGTGGCAAGACAAGTGTCACCCTCTCTGTTTGCTTAGAAATCAGAGTCGGTTCTGCGGGCTGCTGCTACTGCTTGCCTAGGCCAAGTTTCAAGGTGGGAGAAACCACCCTACAACGAAAGCCTCTTTGCCCAGGCTCCTCCTCTGGGAAAGCACAGCATTCATTGGGAAATCTGAGTCGCTTTTGTGGGATGCTGCTGCTGCTTGCCTGAGCTAGTCTGCGCAGCACGGTGGAAGAAACCCGCATGGAGCGAAATTCTCTTGGCCCTAGCATCCCCACTGCCTGCGAGAGAAACGTGGATGCACATATGGAAAGGGCCTTAAGGCTAGGGACACGTTGTCACCGTGCTCCCCGGGAACAAGTCTGGGGAAGGAGCAGAACGCCTCCCCGGAAGAAGAGAAGGAGCCTTTGGCCTTGTTTTCGGGAAACAGTCGCTAAGCAGGAGAGCCTGCCCTGGGAAGAACAGCGGGACGGTGGCAAGACAAGCGTCACCCATCCCTGTGCATAGAGACGGAAGCCTGGCTTTAGGAAGACATGAGGGGTCGGCTAGGGCAGGGGCGCATACTCCACTCTGAGGAAGGAGTCTGGGCAGAAGGCAGGCCTGTTTTGTGTGCCTCTTGTCCCAAGGGGACAGCATCTCCAAGGCCACCTGTCCATAGGGCAGACGTGGGCTAGCCATCAGGCGCCATACCCGAAACTCTCAGATACAGCTCCCTGGAAGAAAGGGCAGTCAGATGCCATCTTCCTCCAAGAGGTGGCAGCGTTGGGCGTGGCAGGGGGTGTGTCGTGGAAGAAGAGGCGACAGTCCCCTACAGCTCCCCATCCCAGTGCACGGGCGCTGTGCAGGGTTCCTGTCGCCTCTCCTTTCCTATGGGGAAGGCACTGGCCTAGTCCCCGAGTCCGCCTGAACGCCAGGGCTAAAAGCCAAGCCTTACTACGCCAGGAGATGGCAGTTGGCAAGGAGTGTCATCCTAGTCCACGCACGCTGCTGCAGGGTGGTGGCTGTGTCTGCGAAGTTCAGCCTGGCACTGTGAACCCAGGGTGCGACCATGGAGACCGGGAAAGCAAGGCCCAAGAGGCACCAGCTCTCCCGCAGATCTACTTCCCTGACGCGACAGAGCGAACGCCCAAAGCCTTGCTGAGGAAGCAGCAGCAAAGTGCGGTTCAGGCCAAGCTGAAAACCTCTGCCAAAGAATAGCAGTCGCTGGGAAAAAACAGTCAGTTCTCTGGGCTGCTTTTGCTGCTTGCTTGAGCCTTGTATTGGCAGCACGGTGGGAGAATCCCGCATAGAGCGAAAGCCTCTTTGCCTGGACATCCCCTCTAGGAAAGCACAGCCTTCATGGGGAAAACAGAGTCAGTTCTCTGCGATGCGGATGCCGCTTGCCTGAACATAGTCTCCGAAGCACGGTGTAAGAAACCCGCATGGAGCGAAATCCTCTTGGACCGGGCATCCCCTCTACTTGAGAGAGAAGCGTGGTTGTGCCTGTGGAAACAGCCTCAACGAAAGGTCATGAAACAGGAGAGCATGCATTGGCAAGAAGAGCAGGCAGGTGGCAAGACAAGTGTCACCCTCTCCGTTTGCTTAGAAATCAGAGTCGGTTCTGCGGGCTGCTGCTACTGCTTGCCTAGGCCAAGTTTCAAGGTGGGAGAAACCACCCTACAACGAAAGCCTCTTTGCCCAGGCTCCTCCTCTGGGAAAGCACAGCATTCATTGGGAAATCTGAGTCGCTTTTGTGGGATGCTGCTGCTGCTTGCCTGAGCTAGTCTGCGCAGCACGGTGGAAGAAACCCGCATGGAGCGAAATTCTCTTGGCCCTAGCATCCCCACTGCCTGCGAGAGAAACGTGGATGCACATATGGAAAGGGCCTTAAGGCTAGGGACACGTTGTCACCGTGCTCCCCGGGAACAAGTCTGGGGAAGGAGCAGAACGCCTCCCCGGGAGAAGAGAAGGAGCCTTTGGCCGTGTTTTCGGGAAACAGTCGCTAAGCAGGAGAGCCTGCCCTGGGAAGAACAGCGGAACGGTGGCAAGACAAGCGTCACCCATCCCTGTGCATAGAGACGGAAGCCTGGCTTTAGGAAGACATGAGGGGACGGCTAGGGCAGGGGCGCATACTCCACTCTGAGGAAGGAGTCTGGGTAGAAGGCAGGCCTGTTTTGTGTGCCTCTTGTCCCAAGGGGACAGCATCTCCAAGGCCACATGTCCATAGGGCAGACGTGGGCTTGCCATCAGGCGCCATACGCGAAACTCGCAGATACAGCTCCCTGGAAGAAAGGGCAGTCAGATGCCATCTTCCTCCAAGAGGTGGCAGCGTTGGGCGTGTCAGGGGTGTGTCTTGGAAGAAGAGGCGACAGACCCCTAAAGCTCCCCATCCCAGTGCACGGGCGCGGTGCAGGGTTCCTGTCGCCTCTCCTTTCCTATGGGGAAGGCACTGGCCTAGTCCCCGAGTCCCCCTGAACGCCAGGGCTAAAAGCCAAGCCTTACTACGCCAGGAGATGGCAGTTGGCAGGGAGTGTCATCCTAGGACAGCAACGCTGCTGCAGGGTGGTGGCTGTGTCTGCGAAGTTCAGCCTGGCACTGTGAACCCAGGGTGCGACCATGGAGACCGGGAAAGCAAGGCCCAAGAGGCACCAGCTCTCCCGCAGATCTACTTCCCTGACTCGACAGAGCGAATGCCCAAAGCCTTGCTGAGGAAGCAGCAGCAAAGTGCGGTTCAGGCCAAGCTGAAAACCTCTGCCAAAGCATAGCAGTCGCTGGGAAAAACAGTCAGTTCTCTGGGCTGCTTTTGCTGCTTGCTTGAGCCTTGTATTGGCAGCACGGTGGGAGAATCCCGCATAGAGCGAAAGCCTCTTTGCCTGGGCATCCCCTCTAGGAAAACACAGCCTTCATGGGGAAAACAGAGTCAGTTCTCTGCGATGAAGATGCCGCTTGCCTGAACATAGTCTCCGAAGCACGGTGTAAGGAACCCACATGGAGCGAAATCCTCTTGGACCGGGCATCCCCTCTACTTGAGAGAGAAGCGTGGTTGTGCCTGTGGAAACAGCCTCAACGAAAGGTCATGAAACAGGAGAGCATGCATTGGCAAGAAGAGCAGGCAGGTGGCAAGACAAGTGTCACCCTCTCCGTTTGCTTAGAAATCAGAGTCGGTTCTGCGGGCTGCTGCTACTGCTTGCCTAGGCCAAGTTTCAAGGAGGGAGAAACCACCCTACAACGAAAGCCTCTTTGCCCAGGCTCCTCCTCTGGGAAAGCACAGCATTCATTGGGAAATCTGAGTTGCTTTTGTGGGATGCTGCTGCTGCTTGCCTGAGCTAGTCTGCGCAGCACGGTGGAAGAAACCCGCATGGAGCGAAATTCTCTTGGCCCTAGCATCCCCACTGCCTGCGAGAGAAACGTGGATGCACATATGGAAAGGGCCTTAAGGCTAGGGACACGTTGTCACCGTGCTCCCCGGGAACAAGTCTGGGGAAGGAGCAGAACGCCTCCCCGGGAGAAGAGAAGGAGCCTTTGGCCGTGTTTTCGGGAAACAGTCGCTAAGCAGGAGAGCCTGCCCTGGGAAGAACAGCGGGACGGTGGCAAGACAAGCGTCACCCATCCCTGTGCATAGAGACGGAAGCCTGGCTTTAGGAAGACATGAGGGGACGGCTAGGGCAGGGGCGCATACTCCACTCTGAGGAAGGAGTCTGGGCAGAAGGCAGGCCTGTTTTGTGTGCCTCTTGTCCCAAGGGGACAGCATCTCCAAGGCCACATGTCCATAGGGCAGACGTTGGCTTGCCATCAGGCGCCATACGCGAAACTCGCAGATACAGCTCCCTGGAAGAAAGGGCAGTCAGATGCCATCTTCCTCCAAGAGGTGGCAGCGTTCGGCGTGGCAGGGGGTGTGTCGTGGAAAAAGACGCGACAGTCCCCTAAAGCTCCCCATCCCAGTGCACGGGCGCGGTGCAGGGTTCCTGTCGCCTCTCCTTTCCTATGGGGAAGGCACTGGCCTAGTCCCCGAGTCCGCCTGAACGCCAGGGCTAAAAGCCAAGCCTTACTACGCCAGGAGATGGCAGTTGGCAGGGAGTGTCATCCTAGGCCACGCACGCTGCTGCAGGGTGGTGGCTGTGTCTGCGAAGTTCAGCCTGGCACTGTGAACTCAGGGTGCGACCATGGAGACCGGGAAAGCAAGGCCCAAGAGGCACCAGCTCTCCCGCAGATCTACTTCCCTGACTCGACAGAGCGAACGCCCAAAGCCTTGCTGAGGAAGCAGCAGCAAAGTGCGGTTCAGGCCAAGCTGAAAACCTCTGCCAAAGCATAGCAGTCGCTGGGAAAAAAGTCAGTTCTCTGGGCTGCTTTTGCTGCTTGCTTGAGTCTTGTATTGGCAGCACGGTGGGAGAATCCCGCATAGAGCGAAAGCCTCTTTGCCTGGGCATCCCCTCTAGGAAAGCACAGGTTCATGGGAAAACAGAGTCAGTTCTCTGCGATGCGGATGCCGCTTGCCTGAACATAGTCTCCGAAGCACGGTGTAAGAAACCCGCATGGAGCGAAATCCTCTTGGACCGGGCATCCCCTCTACTTGAGAGAGAAGCGTGGTTGTGCCTGTGGAAACAGCCTCAACGAAAGGTCATGAAACAGGAGAGCATGCATTGGCAAGAAGAGCAGGCAGGTGGCAAGACAAGTGTCACCCTCTCCGTTTGCTTAGAAATCAGAGTCGGTTCTGCGGGCTGCTGCTACTGCTTGCCTAGGCCAAGTTTCAAGGTGGGAGAAACCACCCTACAACGAAAGCCTCTTTGCCCAGGCTCCTCCTCTGGGAAAGCACAGCATTCATTGGGAAATCTGAGTCGCTTTTGTGGGATGCTGCTGCTGCTTGCCTGAGCTAGTCTGCGCAGCACGGTGGAAGAAACCCGCATGGAGCGAAATTCTCTTGGCCCTAGCATCCCCACTGCCTGCGAGAGAAACGTGGATGCACATATGGAAAGGGCCTTAAGGCTAGGGACACGTTGTCACCGTGCTCCCCGGGAACAAGTCTGGGGAAGGAGCAGAACGCCTCCCCGGGACAAGAGAAGGATCCTTTGGCCTTGTTTTCGGGAAACAGTCGCTAAGCAGGAGAGCCTGCCCTGGGAAGAACAGCAGGACGGTGGCAAGACAAGCGTCACCCATCCCTGTGCATAGAGACGGAAGCCTGGCTTTAGGAAGACATGAAGGGACGGCTAGGGCAGGGGCGCATACTCCACTCTGAGAAGGAGTCTGGGTAGAAGGCAGGCCTGTTTTGTGTGCCTCTTGTCCCAAGGGGACAGCATCTCCAAGGCAACATGTCCATAGGGCAGACGTGGGCTTGCCATCAGGCGCCATACGCGAAACTCGCAGATACAGCTCCCTGGAAGAAAGGGCAGTCAGATGCCATCTTCCTCCAAGAGGTGGCAGCGTTCGGCGTGGCAGGGGGTGTGTCGTGGAAGAAGAGGCGACAGTCCCCTAAAGCTCCCCATCCCAGTGCACGGGCGCGGTGCAGGGTTCCTGTCGCCTCTCCTTTTCTATGGGGAAGGCACTGGCGTAGTCCCCGAGTCCCCCTGAACGCCAGGGCTAAAAGCCAAGCCTTACTACGCCAGGAGAGGGCAGTTGGCAGGGCGTATCATCCTAGGCCACGCACGGTGCTGCAGGGTGGTGGCTGTGTCTGCGAAGTTCAGCCTGGCACTGTGAACCCAGGGTGCGACCATGGAGACCGGGAAAGCAAGGCCCAAGAGGCACCAGCTCTCCCGCAGATCTACTTCCCTGACGCGACAGAGCGAACGCCCAAAGCCTTGCTGAGGAAGCAGCAGCAAAGTGCGGTTCAGGCCAAGCTGAAAACCACTGCCAAAGCATAGCAGTCGCTGGGAAAAAACAGTCAGTTCTCTGGGCTGCTTTTGCTGCTTGCTTGAGTCTTGTATTGGCAGCACGGTGGGAGAATCCCGCATAGAGCGAAAGCCTCTTTGCCTGGGCATCCCCTCTAGGAAAGCACAGCCTACATGGGGAAAACAGAGTCAGTTCTCTGCGATGCGGATGCCGCTTGCCTGAACATAGTCTCCGAAGCACGGTGTAAGAAACCCGCATGGAGCGAAATCCTCTTGGACCGGGCATCCCCTCTACTTGAGAGAGAAGCGTGGTTGTGCCTGTGGAAACAGCCTAAACGAAAGGTCATGAAACAGGAGAGCATGCATTGGCAAGAAGAGCAGGCAGGTGGCAAGACAAGTGTCATCCTCTCCGTTTGCTTAGAAATCAGAGTCGGTTCTGCGGGCTGCTGCTACTGCTTGCCTAGGCCAAGTTTCAAGGTGGGAGAAACCACCCTACAACGAAAGCCTCTTTGCCCAGGCTCCTCCTCTGGGAAAGCACAGCATTCATTGGGAAATCTGAGTCGCTTTTGTGGGATGCTGCTGCTGCTTGCCTGAGCTAGTCTGCGCAGCACGGTGGAAGAAACCCGCATGGAGCGAAATTCTCTTGGCCCTAGCATCCCCACTGCCTGCGAGAGAAACGTGGATGCACATATGGAAAGGGCCTTAAGGCTAGGGACACGTTGTCACCGTGCTCCCCGGGAACAAGTCTGGGGAAGGAGCAGAACGCCTCCCCGGGAGAAGAGAAGGAGCCTTTGGCCGTGTTTTCGGGAAACAGTCGCTAAGCAGGAGAGCCAGCCCTGGGAAGAACAGCGGGACGGTGGCAAGACAAGCGTCACCCATCCCTGTGCATAGAGACGGAAGCCTGGCTTTAGGAAGACATGAGGGGACGGCTAGGGCAGGGGCGCATACTCCACTCTGAGGAAGGAGTCTGGGTAGAAGGCAGGCCTGTTTTGTGTGCCTCTTGTCCCAAGGGGACAGCATCTCCAAGGCCACATGTCCATAGGGCAGACGTGGGCTTGCCATCAGCCGCCATACGCGAAACTCGCAGATACAGCTCCCTGGAAGAAAGGGCAGTCAGATGCCATCTTCCTCCAAGAGGTGGCAGCGTTGGGCGTGTCAGGGGGTGTGTCTTGGAAGAAGAGGCAACAGTCCCCTAAAGCTCTCCATCCCAGTGCACGGGCGCGGTGCAGGGTTCCTGTCGCCTCTCCTTTCCTATGGGGAAGGCACTGGCCTAGTCCCCGAGTCCCCCTGAACGCCAGGGCTAAAAGCCAAGCCTTACTACGCCAAGAGATGGCAGTTGGCAGGGAGTATCATCCTAGGCCACGCACGGGGCTGCAGGGTGGTGGCTGTGTCTGCGAAGTTCAGCCTGGCACTGTGAACCCAGGGTGCGACCATGGAGACCGGGAAAGCAAGGCCCAAGAGGCACCAGCTCTCCCGCAGATCTACTTCCCTGACGCGACAGAGCGAACGCCCAAAGCCTTGCTGAGGAAGCAGCAGCAAAGTGCGGTTCAGGCCAAGCTGAAAACCTCTGCCAAAGCATAGCAGTCGCTGGGAAAAAACAGTCAGTTCTCTGGGCTGCTTTTGCTGCTTGCTTGAGCCTTGTATTGGCAGCACGGTGGGAGAATCCCGCATAGAGCGAAAGCCTCTTTGCCTGGACATCCCCTCTAGGAAAGCACAGCCTTCATGGGGAAAACAGAGTCAGTTCTCTGCGATGCGGATGCCGCTTGCCTGAACATAGTCTCCGAAGCACGGTGTAAGAAACCCACATGGAGCGAAATCCTCTTGGACCGGGCATCCCCTCTACTTGAGAGAGAAGCGTGGTTGTGCCTGTGGAAACAGCCTCAACGAAAGGTCATGAAACAGGAGAGCATGCATTGGCAAGAAGAGCAGGCAGGTGGCAAGACAAGTGTCACCCTCTCCGTTTGCTTAGAAATCAGAGTCGGTTCTGCGGGCTGCTGCTACTGCTTGCCTAGGCCAAGTTTCAAGGAGGGAGAAACCACCCTACAACGAAAGCCTCTTTGCCCAGGCTCCTCCTCTGGGAAAGCACAGCATTCATTGGGAAATCTGAGTTGCTTTTGTGGGATGCTGCTGCTGCTTGCCTGAGCTAGTCTGCGCAGCACGGTGGAAGAAACCCGCATGGAGCGAAATTCTCTTGGCCCTAGCATCCCCACTGCCTGCGAGAGAAACGTGGATGCACATATGGAAAGGGCCTTAAGGCTAGGGACACGTTGTCACCGTGCTCCCCGGGAACAAGTCTGGGGAAGGAGCAGAACGCCTCCCCGGGAGAAGAGAAGGAGCCTTTGGCCGTGTTTTCGGGAAACAGTCGCTAAGCAGGAGAGCCTGCCCTGGGAAGAACAGCGGGACGGTGGCAAGACAAGCGTCACCCATCCCTGTGCATAGAGACGGAAGCCTGGCTTTAGGAAGACATGAGGGGTCGGCTAGGGCAGGGGCGCATACTCCACTCTGAGGAAGGAGTCTGGGCAGAAGGCAGGCCTGTTTTGTGTGCCTCTTGTCCCAAGGGGACAGCATCTCCAAGGCCACATGTCCATAGGGCAGACGTTGGCTTGCCATCAGGCGCCATACGCGAAACTCGCAGATACAGCTCCCTGGAAGAAAGGGCAGTCAGATGCCATCTTCCTCCAAGAGGTGGCAGCGTTCGGCGTGGCAGGGGGTGTGTCGTGGAAAAAGACGCGACAGTCCCCTAAAGCTCCCCATCCCAGTGCACGGGCGCGGTGCAGGGTTCCTGTCGCCTCTCCTTTCCTATGGGGAAGGCACTGGCCTAGTCCCCGAGTCCCCCTGAACGCCAGGGCTAAAAGCCAAGCCTTACTACGCCAGGAGATGGCAGTTGGCAGGGAGTGTCATCCTAGGCCACGCACGCTGCTGCAGGGTGGTGGCTGTGTCTGCGAAGTTCAGCCTGGCACTGTGAACCCAGGGTGCGACCATGGAGATCGGGAAAGCAAGGCCCAAGAGGCACCAGCTCTCCCGCAGATCTACTTCCCTGACTCGACAGAGCGAACGCCCAAAGCCTTGCTGAGGAAGCAGCAGCAAAGTGCGGTTCAGGCCAAGCTGAAAACCTCTGCCAAAGCATAGCAGTCGCTGGGAAAAAAGTCAGTTCTCTGGGCTGCTTTTGCTGCTTGCTTGAGCCTTGTATTGGCAGCACGGTGGGAGAATCCCTCATAGAGCGAAAGCCTCTTTGCCTGGGCATCCCCTCTAGGAAAGCACAGGTTCATGGGAAAACAGAGTCAGTTCTCTGCGATGCGGATGCCGCTTGCCTGAACATAGTCTCCGAAGCACGGTGTAAGAAACCCGCATGGAGCGAAATCCTCTTGGACCGGGCATCCCCTCTACTTGAGAGAGAAGCGTGGTTGTGCCTGTGGAAACAGCCTTAACGAAAGGTCATGAAACAGGAGAGCATGCATTGGCAAGAAGAGCAGGCAGGTGGCAAGACAAGTGTCACCCTCTCCGTTTGCTTAGAAATCAGAGTCGGTTCTGCGGGCTGCTGCTACTGCTTGCCTAGGCCAAGTTTCAAGGTGGGAGAAACCACCCTACAACGAAAGCCTCTTTGCCCAGGCTCCTCCTCTGGGAAAGCACAGCATTCATTGGGAAATCTGAGTCGCTTTTGTGGGATGCTGCTGCTGCTTGCCTGAGCTAGTCTGCGCAGCACGGTGGAAGAAACCCGCATGGAGCGAAATTCTCTTGGCCCTAGCATCCCCACTGCCTGCGAGAGAAACGTGGATGCACATATGGAAAGGGCCTTAAGGCTAGGGACACGTTGTCACCGTGCTCCCCGGGAACAAGTCTGGGGAAGGAGCAGAACGCCTCCCCGGGAGAAGAGAAGGAGCCTTTGGCCGTGTTTTCGGGAAACAGTCGCTAAGCAGGAGAGCCTGCCCTGGGAAGAACAGCGGAACGGTGGCAAGACAAGCGTCACCCATCCCTGTGCATAGAGACGGAAGCCTGGCTTTAGGAAGACATGAGGGGACGGCTAGGGCAGGGGCGCATACTCCACTCGGAGGAAGGAGTCTGGGTAGAAGGCAGGCCTGTTTTGTGTGCCTCTTGTCCCAAGGGGACAGCATCTCCAAGGCCACATGTCCATAGGGCAGACGTGGGCTTGCCATCAGGCGCCATACGCGAAACTCGCAGATACAGCTCACTGGATGAAAGGGCAGTCAGATGCCATCTTCCTCCAAGAGGTGGCAGCGTTGGGCGTGGCAGGGGGTGTGTCGTGGAAGAAGAGGCGACAGTCCCCTAAAGCTCCCCATCCCAGTGCACGGGCGCGGTGCAGGGTTCCTGTCGCCTCTCCTTTCCTATGGGGAAGGCACTGGCCTAGTCCCCGAGTCCCTCTGAACGCCAGGGCTAAAAGCCAAGCCTTACTACGGCAAGAGATGGCAGTTGGCAGGGAGTATCATCCTAGGCCACGCACGGTGCTGCAGGGTGGTGGCTGTGTCTGCGAAGTTCAGCCTGGCACTGTGAACCCAGGGTGCGACCATGGATACCGGGAAAGCAAGGCCCAAGAGGCACCAGCTCTCCCGCAGATCTACTTCCCTGACGCGACAGAGCGAACGCCCAAAGCCTTGCTGAGGAAGCAGCAGCAAAGTGCGGTTCAGGCCAAGCTGAAAACCTCTGCCAAAGCATAGCAGTCGCTGGGAAAAAACAGTCAGTTCTCTGGGCTGCTTTTGCTGCTTGCTTGAGCCTTGTATTGGCAGCACGGTGGGAGAATCCCGCATAGAGCGAAAGCCTCTTTGCCTGGGCATCCCCTCTAGGAAAGCACAGCCTTCATGGGGAAAACAGAGTCAGTTCTCTGCGATGCGGATGCCGCTTGCCTGAACATAGTCTCCGAAGCACGGTGTAAGAAACCCACATGGAGCGAAATCCTCTTGGACCGGGCATCCCCTCTACTTGAGAGAGAAGCGTGGTTGTGCCTGTGGAAACAGCCTCAACGAAAGGTCATGAAACAGGAGAGCATGCATTGGCAAGAAGAGCAGGCAGGTGGCAAGACAAGTGTCACCCTCTCCGTTTGCTTAGAAATCAGAGTCGGTTCTGCGGGCTGCTGCTACTGCTTGCCTAGGCCAAGTTTCAAGGTGGGAGAAACCACCCTACAACGAAAGCCTCTTTGCCCAGGCTCCTCCTCTGGGAAAGCACAGCATTCATTGGGAAATCTGAGTCGCTTTTGTGGGATGCTGCTGCTGCTTGCCTGAGCTAGTCTGCGCAGCACGGTGGAAGAAACCCGCATGGAGTGAAATTCTCTTGGCCCTAGCATCCCCACTGCCTGCGAGAGAAACGTGGATGCACATATGGAAAGGGCCTTAAGGCTAGGGACACGTTGTCACCGTGCTCCCCGGGAACAAGTCTGGGGAAGGAGCAGAACGCCTCCCCGGGAGAAGAGAAGGAGCCTTTGGCCGTGTTTTCGGGAAACAGTCGCTAAGCAGGAGAGCCTGCCCTGGGAAGAACAGCGGAACGGTGGCAAGACAAGCGTCACCCATCCCTGTGCATAGAGACGGAAGCCTGGCTTTAGGAAGACATGAGGGGACGGCTAGGGCAGGGGCGCATACTCCACTCGGAGGAAGGAGTCTGGGTAGAAGGCAGGCCTGTTTTGTGTGCCTCTTGTCCCAAGGGGACAGCATCTCCAAGGCCACATGTCCATAGGGCAGACGTGGGCTTGCCATCAGGCGCCATACGCGAAACTCGCAGATACAGCTCACTGGAAGAAAGGGCAGTCAGATGCCATCTTCCTCCAAGAGGTGGCAGCGTTGGGCGTGTCAGGGGGTGTGTCTTGGAAGAAGAGGCGACAGTCCCCTAAAGCTCCCCATCCCAGTGCACGGGCGCGGTGCAGGGTTCCTGTCGCCTCTCCTTTCCTATGGGGAAGGCACTGGCCTAGTCCCCGAGTCCCCCTGAACGCCAGGGCTAAAAGCCAAGCCTTACTACGCCAAGAGTTGGCAGTTGGCAGGGAGTATCATCCTAGGCCACGCACGGGGCTGCAGGGTGGTGGCTGTGTCTGCGAAGTTCAGCCTGGCACTGTGAACCCAGGGTGCGACCATGGAGACCGGGAAAGCAAGGCCCAAGAGGCACCAGCTCTCCCGCAGATCTACTTCCGTGACGCGACAGAGCGAATGCCCAAAGCCTTGCTGAGGAAGCAGCAGCAAAGTGCGGTTCAGGCCAAGCTGAAAACCTCTGCCAAAGCATAGCAGTCGCTGGGAAAAAACAGTCAGTTCTCTGGGCTGCTTTTGCTGCTTGCTTGAGCCTTGTATTGGCAGCACGGTGGGAGAATCCCGCATAGAGCGAAAGCCTCTTTGCCTGGGCATCCCCTCTAGGAAAGCACAGCCTTCATGGGGAAAACAGAGTCAGTTCTCTGCGATGCGGATGCCGCTTGCCTGAACATAGTCACCGAAGCACGGTGTAAGAAACCCGCATGGAGCGAAATCCTCTTGGACCGGGCATCCCCTCTACTTGAGAGAGAATCGTGGTTGTGCCTGTGGAAACAGCCTCAACGAAAGGTCATGAAACAGGAGAGCATGCATTGGCAAGAAGAGCAGGCAGGTGGCAAGACAAGTGTCACCCTCTCTGTTTGCTTAGAAATCAGAGTCGGTTCTGCGGGCTGCTGCTACTGCTTGCCTAGGCCAAGTTTCAAGGTGGGAGAAACCACCCTACAACGAAAGCCTCTTTGCCCAGGCTCCTCCTCTGGGAAAGCACAGCATTCATTGGGAAATCTGAGTCGCTTTTGTGGGATGCTGCTGCTGCTTGCCTGAGCTAGTCTGCGCAGCACGGTGGAAGAAACCCGCATGGAGCGAAATTCTCTTGGCCCTAGCATCCCCACTGCCTGCGAGAGAAACGTGGATGCACATATGGAAAGGGCCTTAAGGCTAGGGACACGTTGTCACCGTGCTCCCCGGGAACAAGTCTGGGGAAGGAGCAGAACGCCTCCCCGGAAGAAGAGAAGGAGCCTTTGGCCTTGTTTTCGGGAAACAGTCGCTAAGCAGGAGAGCCTGCCCTGGGAAGAACAGCGGGACGGTGGCAAGACAAGCGTCACCCATCCCTGTGCATAGAGACGGAAGCCTGGCTTTAGGAAGACATGAGGGGTCGGCTAGGGCAGGGGCGCATACTCCACTCTGAGGAAGGAGTCTGGGCAGAAGGCTGGCCTGTTTTGTGTGCCTCTTGTCCCAAGGGGACAGCATCTCCAAGGCCACCTGTCCATAGGGCAGACGTGGGCTAGCCATCAGGCGCCATACCCGAAACTCTCAGATACAGCTCCCTGGAAGAAAGGGCAGTCAGATGCCATCTTCCTCCAAGAGGTGGCAGCGTTGGGCGTGGCAGGGGGTGTGTCGTGGAAGAAGAGGCGACAGTCCCCTACAGCTCCCCATCCCAGTGCACGGGCGCTGTGCAGGGTTCCTGTCGCCTCTCCTTTCCTATGGGGAAGGCACTGGCCTAGTCCCCGAGTCCGCCTGAACGCCAGGGCTAAAAGCCAAGCCTTACTACGCCAGGAGATGGCAGTTGGCAGGGAGTGTCATCCTAGGCCACGCACGCTGCTGCAGGGTGGTGGCTGTGTCTGCGAAGTTCAGCCTGGCACTGTGAACCCAGGGTGCGACCATGGAGACCGGGAAAGCAAGGCCCAAGAGGCACCAGCTCTCCCGCAGATCTACTTCCCTGACTCGACAGAGCGAATGCCCAAAGCCTTGCTGAGGAAGCAGCAGCAAAGTGCGGTTCAGGCCAAGCTGAAAACCTCTGCCAAAGTATAGCAGTCGCTGGGAAAAACAGTCAGTTCTCTGGGCTGCTTTTGCTGCTTGCTTGAGCCTTGTATTGGCAGCACGGTGGGAGAATCCCGCATAGAGCGAAAGCCTCTTTGCCTGGGCATCCCCTCTAGGAAAGCACAGCCTTCATCGGGAAAACAGAGTCAGTTCTCTGCGATGCGGATGCCGCTTGCCTGAACATAGTCTCCGAAGTACGGTGTAAGAAACCCACATGGAGCGAAATCCTCTTGGACCGGGCATCCCCTCTACTTGAGAGAGAAGCGTGGTTGTGCCTGTGGAAACAGCCTCAACGAAAGGTCATGAAACAGGAGAGCATGCATTGGCAAGAAGAGCAGGCAGGTGGCAAGACAAGTGTCACCCTCTCCGTTTGCTTAGAAATCAGAGTCGGTTCTGCGGGCTGCTGCTACTGCTTGCCTAGGCCAAGTTTCAAGGAGGGAGAAACCACCGTACAACGAAAGCCTCTTTGCCCAGGCTCCTCCTCTGGGAAAGCACAGCATTCATTGGGAAATCTGAGTTGCTTTTGTGGGATGCTGCTGCTGCTTGCCTGAGCTAGTCTGCGCAGCACGGTGGAAGAAACCCGCATGGAGCGAAATTCTCTTGGCCCTAGCATCCCCACTGCCTGCGAGAGAAACGTGGATGCACATATGGAAAGGGCCTTAAGGCTAGGGACACGTTGTCACCGTGCTCCCCGGGAACAAGTCTGGGGAAGGAGCAGAACGCCTCCCCGGGAGAAGAGAAGGAGCCTTTGGCCGTGTTTTCGGGAAACAGTCGCTAAGCAGGAGAGACTGCCCTGGGAAGAACAGCGGGACGGTGGCAAGACAAGCGTCACCCATCCCTGTGCATAGAGACGGAAGCCTGGCTTTAGGAAGACATGAGGGGACGGCTAGGGCAGGGGCGCATACTCCACTCTGAGGAAGGAGTCTGGGTAGAAGGCAGGCCTGTTTTGTGTGCCTCTTGTCCCAAGGGGACAGCATCTCCAAGGCCACATGTCCATAGGGCAGACGTGGGCTTGCCATCAGGCGCCATACGCGAAACTCGCAGATACAGCTCCCTGGAAGAAAGGGCAGTCAGATGCCATCTTCCTCCAAGAGGTGGCAGCGTTGGGCGTGTCAGGGGGTGTGTCTTGGAAGAAGAGGCGACAGTCCCCTAAAGCTCCCCATCCCAGTGCACGGGCGCGGTGCAGGGTTCCTGTCGCCTCTCCTTTCCTATGGGGAAGGCACTGGCCTAGTCCCCGAGTCCCTCTGAACGCCAGGGCTAAAAGCCAAGCCTTACTACGGCAAGAGATGGCAGTTGGCAGGGAGTATCATCCTAGGCCACGCACGGTGCTGCAGGGTGGTGGCTGTGTCTGCGAAGTTCAGCCTGGCACTGTGAACCCAGGGTGCGACCATGGATACCGGGAAAGCAAGGCCCAAGAGGCACCAGCTCTCCCGCAGATCTACTTCCCTGACGCGACAGAGCGAACGCCCAAAGCCTTGCTGAGGAAGCAGCAGCAAAGTGCGGTTCAGGCCAAGCTGAAAACCTCTGCCAAAGCATAGCAGTCGCTGGGAAAAAACAGTCAGTTCTCTGGGCTGCTTTTGCTGCTTGCTTGAGCCTTGTATTGGCAGCACGGTGGGAGAATCCCGCATAGAGCGAAAGCCTCTTTGCCTGGGCATCCCCTCTAGGAAAGCACAGCCTTCATGGGGAAAACAGAGTCAGTTCTCTGCGATGCGGATGCCGCTTGCCTGAACATAGTCTCCAAAGCACGGTGTAAGAAACCCACATGGAGCGAAATCCTCTTGGACCGGGCATCCCCTCTACTTGAGAGAGAAGCGTGGTTGTGCCTGTGGAAACAGCCTCAACGAAAGGTCATGAAACAGGAGAGCATGCATTGGCAAGAAGAGCAGGCAGGTGGCAAGACAAGTGTCACCCTCTCCGTTTGCTTAGAAATCAGAGTCGGTTCTGCGGGCTGCTGCTACTGCTTGCCTAGGCCAAGTTTCAAGGTGGGAGAAACCACCCTACAACGAAAGCCTCTTTGCCCAGGCTCCTCCTCTGGGAAAGCACAGCATTCATTGGGAAATCTGAGTCGCTTTTGTGGGATGCTGCTGCTGCTTGCCTGAGCTAGTCTGCGCAGCACGGTGGAAGAAACCCGCATGGAGCGAAATTCTCTTGGCCCTAGCATCCCCACTGCCTGCGAGAGAAACGTGGATGCACATATGGAAAGGGCCTTAAGGCTAGGGACACGTTGTCACCGTGCTCCCCGGGAACAAGTCTGGGGAAGGAGCAGAACGCCTCCCCGGGAGAAGAGAAGGAGCCTTTGGCCGTGTTTTCGGGAAACAGTCGCTAAGCAGGAGAGCCAGCCCTGGGAAGAACAGCGGGACGGTGGCAAGACAACCGTCACCCATCCCTGTGCATAGAGACGGAAGCCTGGCTTTAGGAAGACATGAGGGGACGGCTAGGGCAGGGGCGCATACTCCACTCTGAGGAAGGAGTCTGGGTAGAAGGCAGGCCTGTTTTGTGTGCCTCTTGTCCCAAGGGGACAGCATCTCCAAGGCCACATGTCCATAGGGCAGACGTGGGCTTGCCATCAGGCGCCATACGCGAAACTCGCAGATACAGCTCCCTGGAAGAAAGGGCAGTCAGATGCCATCTTCCTCCAAGAGGTGGCAGCGTTGGGCGTGTCAGGGGGTGTGTCTTGGAAGAAGAGGCAACAGTCCCCTAAAGCTCCCCATCCCAGTGCACGGGCGCTGTGCAGGGTTCCTGTCGCCTCTCCTTTCCTATGGGGAAGGCACTGGCCTAGTCCCCGAGTCCCCCTGAACGCCAGGGCTAAAAGCCAAGCCTTACTACGCCAAGAGATGGCAGTTGGCAGGGAGTATCATCCTAGGCCACGCACGGGGCTGCAGGGTGGTGGCTGTGTCTGCGAAGTTCAGCCTGGCACTGTGAACCCAGGGTGCGACCATGGAGACCGGGAAAGCAAGGCCCAAGAGGCACCAGCTCTCCCGCAGATCTACTTCCCTGACGCGACAGAGCGAACGCCCAAAGCCTTGCTGAGGAAGCAGCAGCAAAGTGCGGTTCAGGCCAAGCTGAAAACCTCTGCCAAAGCATAGCAGTCGCTGGGAAAAAACAGTCAGTTCTCTGGGCTGCTTTTGCTGCTTGCTTGAGCCTTGTATTGGCAGCACGGTGGGAGAATCCCGCATAGAGCGAAAGCCTCTTTGCCTGGACATCCCCTCTAGGAAAGCACAGCCTTCATGGGGAAAACAGAGTCAGTTCTCTGCGATGCGGATGCCGCTTGCCTGAACATAGTCTCCGAAGCACGGTGTAAGAAACCCGCATGGAGCGAAATCCTCTTGGACCGGGCATCCCCTCTACTTGAGAGAGAATCGTGGTTGTGCCTGTGGAAACAGCCTCAACGAAAGGTCATGAAACAGGAGAGCATGCATTGGCAAGAAGAGCAGGCAGGTGGCAAGACAAGTGTCACCCTCTCCGTTTGCTTAGAAATCAGAGTCGGTTCTGCGGGCTGCTGCTACTGCTTGCCTAGGCCAAGTTTCAAGGTGGGAGAAACCACCCTACAACGAAAGCCTCTTTGCCCAGGCTCCTCCTCTGGGAAAGCACAGCATTCATTGGGAAATCTGAGTCGCTTTTGTGGGATGCTGCTGCTGCTTGCCTGAGCTAGTCTGCGCAGCACGGTGGAAGAAACCCGCATGGAGCGAAATTCTCTTGGCCCTAGCATCCCCACTGCCTGCGAGAGAAACGTGGATGCACATATGGAAAGGGCCTTAAGGCTAGGGACACGTTGTCACCGTGCTCCCCGGGAACAAGTCTGGGGAAGGAGCAGAACGCCTCCCCGGGAGAAGAGAAGGAGCCTTTGGCCGTGTTTTCGGGAAACAGTCGCTAAGCAGGAGAGCCAGCCCTGGGAAGAACAGCGGGACGGTGCCAAGACAAGCGTCACCCATCCCTGTGCATAGAGACGGAAGAATGGCTTTAGGAAGACATGAGGGGACGGCTAGGCCAGGGGCGCATACTCCACTCTGAGGAAGGAGTCTGGGTAGAAGGCAGCCCTGTTTTGTGTGTCTCTTTTCCCAAGGGGACAGCATCTCCAAGGCCACATGTCCATAGGGCAGACGTGGGCTTGCCATCAGGCGCCATACGCGAAACTCGCAGATACAGCTCCCTGGAAGAAAGGGCAGTCAGATGCCATCTTCCTCCAAGAGGTGGCAGCGTTGGGCGTGTCAGGGGGTGTGTCTTGGAAGAAGAGGCAACAGTCCCCTAAAGCTCTCCATCCCAGTGCACGGGCGCGGTGCAGGGTTCCTGTCGCCTCTCCTTTCCTATGGGGAAGGCACTGGCCTAGTCCCCGAGTCCCCCTGAACGCCAGGGCTAAAAGCCAAGCCTTACTACGCCAAGAGATGGCAGTTGGCAGGGAGTATCATCCTAGGCCACGCACGGGGCTGCAGGGTGGTGGCTGTGTCTGCGAAGTTCAGCCTGGCACTGTGAACCCAGGGTGCGACCATGGAGACCGGAAGCAAGGCCCAAGAGGCACCAGCTCTCCCGCAGATCTACTTCCCTGACGCGACAGAGCGAACGCCCAAAGCCTTGCTGAGGAAGCAGCAAAGTGCGGTTCAGGCCAAGCTGAAAACCTCTGCCAAAGCATAGCAGTCGCTGGGAAAAAACAGTCAGTTCTCTGGGCTGCTTTTGCTGCTTGCTTGAGCCTTGTATTGGCAGCACGGTGGGAGAATCCCGCATAGAGCGAAAGCCTCTTTGCCTGGACATCCACTCTAGGAAAGCACAGCCTTCATGGGGAAAACAGAGTCAGTTCTCTGCGATGCGGATGCCGCTTGCCTGAACATAGTCTCCGAAGCACGGTGTAAGAAACCCGCATGGAGCGAAATCCTCTTGGACCGGGCATCCCCTCTACTTGAGAGAGAATCGTGGTTGTGCCTGTGGAAACAGCCTCAACGAAAGGTCATGAAACAGGAGAGCATGCATTGGCAAGAAGAGCAGGCAGGTGGCAAGACAAGTGTCACCCTCTCTGTTTGCTTAGAAATCAGAGTCGGTTCTGCGGGCTGCTGCTACTGCTTGCCTAGGCCAAGTTTCAAGGTGGGAGAAACCACCCTACAACGAAAGCCTCTTTGCCCAGGCTCCTCCTCTGGGAAAGCACAGCATTCATTGGGAAATCTGAGTCGCTTTTGTGGGATGCTGCTGCTGCTTGCCTGAGCTAGTCTGCGCAGCACGGTGGAAGAAACCCGCATGGAGCGAAATTCTCTTGGCCCTAGCATCCCCACTGCCTGCGAGAGAAACGTGGATGCACATATGGAAAGGGCCTTAAGGCTAGGGACACGTTGTCACCGTGCTCCCCGGGAACAAGTCTGGGGAAGGAGCAGAACGCCTCCCCGGGAGAAGAGAAGGAGCCTTTGGCCGTGTTTTCGGGAAACAGTCGCTAAGCAGGAGAGCCTGCCCTGGGAAGAACAGCGGAACGGTGGCAAGACAAGCGTCACCCATCCCTGTGCATAGAGACGGAAGCCTGGCTTTAGGAAGACATGAGGGGACGGCTAGGGCAGGGGCGCATACTCCACTCGGAGGAAGGAGTCTGGGTAGAAGGCAGGCCTGTTTTGTGTGCCTCTTGTCCCAAGGGGACAGCATCTCCAAGGCCACATGTCCATAGGGCAGACGTGGGCTTGCCATCAGGCGCCATACGCGAAACTCGCAGATACAGCTCCCTGGAAGAAAGGGCAGTCAGATGCCATCTTCCTCCAAGAGGTGGCAGCGTTGGGCGTGTCAGGGGTGTGTCTTGGAAGAAGAGGCGACAGACCCCTAAAGCTCCCCATCCCAGTGCACGGGCGCGGTGCAGGGTTCCTGTCGCCTCTCCTTTCCTATGGGGAAGGCACTGGCCTAGTCCCCGAGTCCCCCTGAACGCCAGGGCTAAAAGCCAAGCCTTACTACGCCAGGAGATGGCAGTTGGCAGGGAGTATCATCCTAGGCCACGCACGGGGCTGCAGGGTGGTGGCTGTGTCTGCGAAGTTCAGCCTGGCACTGTGAACCCAGGGTGCGACCATGGAGACCGGGAAAGCAAGGCCCAAGAGGCACCAGCTCTCCCGCAGATCTACTTCCGTGACGCGACAGAGCGAATGCCCAAAGCCTTGCTGAGGAAGCAGCAGCAAAGTGCGGTTCAGGCCAAGCTGAAAACCTCTGCCAAAGCATAGCAGTCGCTGGGAAAAAACAGTCAGTTATCTGGGCTGCTTTTGCTGCTTGCTTGAGCCTTGTATTGGCAGCACGGTGGGAGAATCCCGCATAGAGCGAAAGCCTCTTTGCCTGGGCATCCCCTCTAGGAAAGCACAGCCTTCATGGGGAAAACAGAGTCAGTTCTCTGCGATGCGGATGCCGCTTGCCTGAACATAGTCTCCGAAGCACGGTGTAAGAAACCCGCATGGAGCGAAATCCTCTAGGACCGGGCATCCCCTCTACTTGAGAGAGAAGCGTGGTTGTGCCTGTGGAAACAGCCTCAACGAAAGGTCATGAAACAGGAGAGCATGCATTGGCAAGAAGAGCAGGCAGGTGGCAAGACAAGTGTCACCCTCTCCGTTTGCTTAGAAATCAGAGTCGGTTCTGCGGGCTGCTGCTACTGCTTGCCTAGGCCAAGTTTCAAGGTGGGAGAAACCACCCTACAACGAAAGCCTCTTTGCCCAGGCTCCTCCTCTGGGAAAGCACAGCATTCATTGGGAAATCTGAGTCGCTTTTGTGGGATGCTGCTGCTGCTTGCCTGAGCTAGTCTGCGCAGCACGGTGGAAGAAACCCGCATGGAGCGAAATTCTCTTGGCCCTAGCATCCCCACTGCCTGCGAGAGAAACGTGGATGCACATATGGAAAGGGCCTTAAGGCTAGGGACACGTTGTCACCGTGCTCCCCGGGAACAAGTCTGGGGAAGGAGCAGAACGCCTCCCCGGAAGAAGAGAAGGAGCCTTTGGCCTTGTTTTCGGGAAACAGTCGCTAAGCAGGAGAGCCTGCCCTGGGAAGAACAGCGGGACGGTGGCAAGACAAGCGTCACCCATCCCTGTGCATAGAGACGGAAGCCTGGCTTTAGGAAGACATGAGGGGTCGGCTAGGGCAGGGGCGCATACTCCACTCTGAGGAAGGAGTCTGGGCAGAAGGCAGGCCTGTTTTGTGTGCCTCTTGTCCCAAGGGGACAGCATCTCCAAGGCCACCTGTCCATAGGGCAGACGTGGGCTAGCCATCAGGCGCCATACCCGAAACTCTCAGATACAGCTCCCTGGAAGAAAGGGCAGTCAGATGCCATCTTCCTCCAAGAGGTGGCAGCGTTGGGCGTGGCAGGGGGTGTGTCTTGGAAGAAGAGGCGACAGTCCCCTACAGCTCCCCATCCCAGTGCACGGGCGCTGTGCAGGGTTCCTGTCGCCTCTCCTTTCCTATGGGGAAGGCACTGGCCTAGTCCCCGAGTCCGCCTGAACGCCAGGGCTAAAAGCCAAGCCTTACTACGCCAGGAGATGGCAGTTGGCAAGGAGTGTCATCCTAGTCCACGCACGCTGCTGCAGGGTGGTGGCTGTGTCTGCGAAGTTCAGCCTGGCACTGTGAACCCAGGGTGCGACCATGGAGACCGGGAAAGCAAGGCCCAAGAGGCACCAGCTCTCCCGCAGATCTACTTCCCTGACGCGACAGAGCGAACGCCCAAAGCCTTGCTAAGGAAGCAGCAGCAAAGTGCGGTTCAGGCCAAGCTGAAAACCTCTGCCAAAGCATAGCAGTCGCTGGGAAAAAACAGTCAGTTCTCTGGGCTGCTTTTGCTGCTTGCTTGAGCCTTGTATTGGCAGCACGGTGGGAGAATCCCGCATAGAGCGAAAGCCTCTTTGCCTGGACATCCACTCTAGGAAAGCACAGCCTTCATGGGGAAAACAGAGTCAGTTCTCTGCGATGCGGATGCCGCTTGCCTGAACATAGTCTCCGAAGCACGGTGTAAGAAACCCGCATGGAGCGAAATCCTCTTGGACCGGGCATCCCCTCTACTTGAGAGAGAAGCGTGGTTGTGCCTGTGGAAACAGCCTCAACGAAAGGTCATGAAACAGGAGAGCATGCATTGGCAAGAAGAGCAGGCAGGTGGCAAGACAAGTGTCACCCTCTCCGTTTGCTTAGAAATCAGAGTCGGTTCTGCGGGCTGCTGCTACTGCTTGCCTAGGCCAAGTTTCAAGGTGGGAGAAACCACCCTACAACGAAAGCCTCTTTGCCCAGGCTCCTCCTCTGGGAAAGCACAGCATTCATTGGGAAATCTGAGTCGCTTTTGTGGGATGCTGCTGCTGCTTGCCTGAGCTAGTCTGCGCAGCACGGTGGAAGAAACCCGCATGGAGCGAAATTCTCTTGGCCCTAGCATCCCCACTGCCTGCGAGAGAAACGTGGATGCACATATGGAAAGGGCCTTAAGGCTAGGGACACGTTGTCACCGTGCTCCCCGGGAACAAGTCTGGGGAAGGAGCAGAACGCCTCCCCGGGACAAGAGAAGGATCCTTTGGCCTTGTTTTCGGGAAACAGTCGCTAAGCAGGAGAGCCTGCCCTGGGAAGAACAGCAGGACGGTGGCAAGACAAGCGTCACCCATCCCTGTGCATAGAGACGGAAGCCTGGCTTTAGGAAGACATGAAGGGACGGCTAGGGCAGGGGCGCATACTCCACTCTGAGAAGGAGTCTGGGTAGAAGGCAGGCCTGTTTTGTGTGCCTCTTGTCCCAAGGGGACAGCATCTCCAAGGCAACATGTCCATAGGGCAGACGTGGGCTTGCCATCAGGCGCCATACGCGAAACTCGCAGATACAGCTCCCTGGAAGAAAGGGCAGTCAGATGCCATCTTCCTCCAAGAGGTGGCAGCGTTCGGCGTGGCAGGGGGTGTGTCGTGGAAGAAGAGGCGACAGTCCCCTAAAGCTCCCCATCCCAGTGCACGGGCGCGGTGCAGGGTTCCTGTCGCCTCTCCTTTCCTATGGGGAAGGCACTGGCGTAGTCCCCGAGTCCCCCTGAACGCCAGGGCTAAAAGCCAAGCCTTACTACGCCAGGAGAGGGCAGTTGGCAGGGCGTATCATCCTAGGCCACGCACGGTGCTGCAGGGTGGTGGCTGTGTCTGCGAAGTTCAGCCTGGCACTGTGAACCCAGGGTGCGACCATGGAGACCGGGAAAGCAAGGCCCAAGAGGCACCAGCTCTCCCGCAGATCTACTTCCCTGACGCGACAGAGCGAACGCCCAAAGCCTTGCTGAGGAAGCAGCAGCAAAGTGCGGTTCAGGCCAAGCTGAAAACCTCTGCCAAAGCATAGCAGTCGCTGGGAAAAAACAGTCAGTTCTCTGGGCTGCTTTTGCTGCTTGCTTGAGTCTTGTATTGGCAGCACGGTGGGAGAATCCCGCATAGAGCGAAAGCCTCTTTGCCTGGGCATCCCCTCTAGGAAAGCACAGCCTACATCGGGAAAACAGAGTCAGTTCTCTGCGATGCGGATGCCGCTTGCCTGAACATAGTCTCCGAAGCACGGTGTAAGAAACCCGCATGGAGCGAAATCCTCTTGGACCGGGCATCCCCTCTACTTGAGAGAGAAGCGTGGTTGTGCCTGTGGAAACAGCCTAAACGAAAGGTCATGAAACAGGAGAGCATGCATTGGCAAGAAGAGCAGGCAGGTGGCAAGACAAGTGTCACCCTCTCCGTTTGCTTAGAAATCAGAGTCGGTTCTGCGGGCTGCTGCTACTGCTTGCCTAGGCCAAGTTTCAAGGTGGGAGAAACCACCCTACAACGAAAGCCTCTTTGCCCAGGCTCCTCCTCTGGGAAAGCACAGCATTCATTGGGAAATCTGAGTCGCTTTTGTGGGATGCTGCTGCTGCTTGCCTGAGCTAGTCTGCGCAGCACGGTGGAAGAAACCCGCATGGAGCGAAATTCTCTTGGCCCTAGCATCCCCACTGCCTGCGAGAGAAACGTGGATGCACATATGGAAAGGGCCTTAAGGCTAGGGACACGTTGTCACCGTGCTCCCCGGGAACAAGTCTGGGGAAGGAGCAGAACGCCTCCCCGGGAGAAGAGAAGGAGCCTTTGGCCGTGTTTTCGGGAAACAGTCGCTAAGCAGGAGAGCCAGCCCTGGGAAGAACAGCGGGACGGTGGCAAGACAAGCGTCACCCATCCCTGTGCATAGAGACGGAAGCCTGGCTTTAGGAAGACATGAGGGGACGGCTAGGGCAGGGGCGCATACTCCACTCTGAGGAAGGAGTCTGGGTAGAAGGCAGGCCTGTTTTGTGTGCCTCTTGTCCCAAGGGGACAGCATCTCCAAGGCCACATGTCCATAGGGCAGACGTGGGCTTGCCATCAGCCGCCATACGCGAAACTCGCAGATACAGCTCCCTGGAAGAAAGGGCAGTCAGATGCCATCTTCCTCCAAGAGGTGGCAGCGTTGGGCGTGTCAGGGGGTGTGTCTTGGAAGAAGAGGCAACAGTCCCCTAAAGCTCTCCATCCCAGTGCACGGGCGCGGTGCAGGGTTCCTGTCGCCTCTCCTTTCCTATGGGGAAGGCACTGGCCTAGTCCCCGAGTCCCCCTGAACGCCAGGGCTAAAAGCCAAGCCTTACTACGCCAAGAGATGGCAGTTGGCAGGGAGTATCATCCTAGGCCACGCACGGGGCTGCAGGGTGGTGGCTGTGTCTGCGAAGTTCAGCCTGGCACTGTGAACCCAGGGTGCGACCATGGAGACCGGGAAAGCAAGGCCCAAGAGGCACCAGCTCTCCCGCAGATCTACTTCCCTGACGCGACAGAGCGAACGCCCAAAGCCTTGCTGAGGAAGCAGCAGCAAAGTGCGGTTCAGGCCAAGCTGAAAACCTCTGCCAAAGCATAGCAGTCGCTGGGAAAAAACAGTCAGTTCTCTGGGCTGCTTTTGCTGCTTGCTTGAGCCTTGTATTGGCAGCACGGTGGGAGAATCCCGCATAGAGCGAAAGCCTCTTTGCCTGGACATCCCCTCTAGGAAAGCACAGCCTTCATGGAGAAAACAGAGTCAGTTCTCTGCGATGCGGATGCCGCTTGCCTGAACATAGTCTCCGAAGCACGGTGTAAGAAACCCACATGGAGCGAAATCCTCTTGGACCGGGCATCCCCTCTACTTGAGAGAGAAGCGTGGTTGTGCCTGTGGAAACAGCCTCAACGAAAGGTCATGAAACAGGAGAGCATGCATTGGCAAGAAGAGCAGGCAGGTGGCAAGACAAGTGTCACCCTCTCCGTTTGCTTAGAAATCAGAGTCGGTTCTGCGGGCTGCTGCTACTGCTTGCCTAGGCCAAGTTTCAAGGAGGGAGAAACCACCCTACAACGAAAGCCTCTTTGCCCAGGCTCCTCCTCTGGGAAAGCACAGCATTCATTGGGAAATCTGAGTTGCTTTTGTGGGATGCTGCTGCTGCTTGCCTGAGCTAGTCTGCGCAGCACGGTGGAAGAAACCCGCATGGAGCGAAATTCTCTTGGCCCTAGCATCCCCACTGCCTGCGAGAGAAACGTGGATGCACATATGGAAAGGGCCTTAAGGCTAGGGACACGTTGTCACCGTGCTCCCCGGGAACAAGTCTGGGGAAGGAGCAGAACGCCTCCCCGGGAGAAGAGAAGGAGCCTTTGGCCGTGTTTTCGGGAAACAGTCGCTAAGCAGGAGAGCCTGCCCTGGGAAGAACAGCGGGACGGTGGCAAGACAAGCGTCACCCATCCCTGTGCATAGAGACGGAAGCCTGGCTTTAGGAAGACATGAGGGGACGGCTAGGGCAGGGGCGCATACTCCACTCTGAGGAAGGAGTCTGGGCAGAAGGCAGGCCTGTTTTGTGTGCCTCTTGTCCCAAGGGGACAGCATCTCCAAGGCCACATGTCCATAGGGCAGACGTTGGCTTGCCATCAGGCGCCATACGCGAAACTCGCAGATACAGCTCCCTGGAAGAAAGGGCAGTCAGATGCCATCTTCCTCCAAGAGGTGGCAGCGTTCGGCGTGGCAGGGGGTGTGTCGTGGAAAAAGACGCGACAGTCCCCTAAAGCTCCCCATCCCAGTGCACGGGCGCGGTGCAGGGTTCCTGTCGCCTCTCCTTTCCTATGGGGAAGGCACTGGCCTAGTCCCCGAGTCCCCCTGAACGCCAGGGCTAAAAGCCAAGCCTTACTACGCCAGGAGATGGCAGTTGGCACGGAGTGTCATCCTAGGCCACGCACGCTGCTGCAGGGTGGTGGCTGTGTCTGCGAAGTTCAGCCTGGCACTGTGAACCCAGGGTGCGACCATGGAGACCGGGAAAGCAAGGCCCAAGAGGCACCAGCTCTCCCGCAGATCTACTTCCCTGACGCGACAGAGCGAACGCCCAAAGCCTTGCTGAGGAAGCAGCAGCAAAGTGCGGTTCAGGCCAAGCTGAAAACCTCTGCCAAAGCATAGCAGTCGCTGGGAAAAAACAGTCAGTTCTCTGGGCTGCTTTTGCTGCTTGCTTGAGCCTTGTATTGGCAGCACGGTGGGAGAATCCCGCATAGAGCGAAAGCCTCTTTGCCTGGACATCCACTCTAGGAAAGCACAGCCTTCATGGGGAAAACAGAGTCAGTTCTCTGCGATGCGGATGCCGCTTGCCTGAACATAGTCTCCGAAGCACGGTGTAAGAAACCCGCATGGAGCGAAATCCTCTAGGACCGGGCATCCCCTCTACTTGAGAGAGAAGCGTGGTTGTGCCTGTGGAAACAGCCTCAACGAAAGGTCATGAAACAGGAGAGCATGCATTGGCAAGAAGAGCAGGCAGGTGGCAAGACAAGTGTCACCCTCTCCGTTTGCTTAGAAATCAGAGTCGGTTCTGCGGGCTGCTGCTACTGCTTGCCTAGGCCAAGTTTCAAGGTGGGAGAAACCACCCTACAACGAAAGCCTCTTTGCCCAGGCTCCTCCTCTGGGAAAGCACAGCATTCATTGGGAAATCTGAGTCGCTTTTGTGGGATGCTGCTGCTGCTTGCCTGAGCTAGTCTGCGCAGCACGGTGGAAGAAACCCGCATGGAGCGAAATTCTCTTGGCCCTAGCATCCCCACTGCCTGCGAGAGAAACGTGGATGCACATATGGAAAGGGCCTTAAGGCTAGGGACACGTTGTCACCGTGCTCCCCGGGAACAAGTCTGGGGAAGGAGCAGAACGCCTCCCCGGAAGAAGTGAAGGAGCCTTTGGCCTTGTTTTCGGGAAACAGTCGCTAAGCAGGAGAGCCTGCCCTGGGAAGAACAGCGGGACGGTGGCAAGACAAGCGTCACCCATCCCTGTGCATAGAGACGGAAGCCTGGCTTTAGGAAGACATGAGGGGTCGGCTAGGGCAGGGGCGCATACTCCACTCTGAGGAAGGAGTCTGGGCAGAAGGCAGGCCTGTTTTGTGTGCCTCTTGTCCCAAGGGGACAGCATCTCCAAGGCCACCTGTCCATAGGGCAGACGTGGGCTAGCCATCAGGCGCCATACCCGAAACTCTCAGATACAGCTCCCTGGAAGAAAGGGCAGTCAGATGCCATCTTCCTCCAAGAGGTGGCAGCGTTGGGCGTGGCAGGGGGTGTGTCTTGGAAGAAGAGGCGACAGTCCCCTACAGCTCCCCATCCCAGTGCACGGGCGCTGTGCAGGGTTCCTGTCGCCTCTCCTTTCCTATGGGGAAGGCACTGGCCTAGTCCCCGAGTCCGCCTGAACGCCAGGGCTAAAAGCCAAGCCTTACTACGCAAGGAGATGGCAGTTGGCAAGGAGTGTCATCCTAGTCCACGCACGCTGCTGCAGGGTGGTGGCTGTGTCTGCGAAGTTCAGCCTGGCACTGTGAACCCAGGGTGCGACCATGGAGACCGGGAAAGCAAGGCCCAAGAGGCACCAGCTCTCCCGCAGATCTACTTCCCTGACGCGACAGAGCGAACGCCCAAAGCCTTGCTGAGGAAGCAGCAGCAAAGTGCGGTTCAGGCCAAGCTGAAAACCTCTGCCAAAGCATAGCAGTCGCTGGGAAAAAACAGTCAGTTCTCTGGGCTGCTTTTGCTGCTTGCTTGAGCCTTGTATTGGCAGCACGGTGGGAGAATCCCGCATAGAGCGAAAGCCTCTTTGCCTGGACATCCACTCTAGGAAAGCACAGCCTTCATGGGGAAAACAGAGTCAGTTCTCTGCGATGCGGATGCCGCTTGCCTGAACATAGTCTCCGAAGCACGGTGTAAGAAACCCGCATGGAGCGAAATCCTCTTGGACCGGGCATCCCCTCTACTTGAGAGAGAAGCGTGGTTGTGCCTGTGGAAACAGCCTCAACGAAAGGTCATGAAACAGGAGAGCATGCATTGGCAAGAAGAGCAGGCAGGTGGCAAGACAAGTGTCACCCTCTCCGTTTGCTTAGAAATCAGAGTCGGTTCTGCGGGCTGCTGCTACTGCTTGCCTAGGCCAAGTTTCAAGGTGGGAGAAACCACCCTACAACGAAAGCCTCTTTGCCCAGGCTCCTCCTCTGGGAAAGCACAGCATTCATTGGGAAATCTGAGTCGCTTTTGTGGGATGCTGCTGCTGCTTGCCTGAGCTAGTCTGCGCAGCACGGTGGAAGAAACCCGCATGGAGCGAAATTCTCTTGGCCCTAGCATCCCCACTGCCTGCGAGAGAAACGTGGATGCACATATGGAAAGGGCCTTAAGGCTAGGGACACGTTGTCACCGTGCTCCCCGGGAACAAGTCTGGGGAAGGAGCAGAACGCCTCCCCGGGACAAGAGAAGGATCCTTTGGCCTTGTTTTCGGGAAACAGTCGCTAAGCAGGAGAGCCTGCCCTGGGAAGAACAGCAGGACGGTGGCAAGACAAGCGTCACCCATCCCTGTGCATAGAGACGGAAGCCTGGCTTTAGGAAGACATGAGGGGACGGCTAGGGCAGGGGCGCATACTCCACTCTGAGAAGGAGTCTGGGTAGAAGGCAGGCCTGTTTTGTGTGCCTCTTGTCCCAAGGGGACAGCATCTCCAAGGCAACATGTCCATAGGGCAGACGTGGGCTTGCCATCAGGCGCCATACGCGAAACTCGCAGATACAGCTCCCTGGAAGAATGGGCAGTCAGATGCCATCTTCCTCCAAGAGGTGGCAGCGTTCGGCGTGGCAGGGGGTGTGTCGTGGAAGAAGAGGCGACAGTCCCCTAAAGCTCCCCATCCCAGTGCACGGGCGCGGTGCAGGGTTCCTGTCGCCTCTCCTTTCCTATGGGGAAGGCACTGGCGTAGTCCCCGAGTCCCCCTGAACGCCAGGGCTAAAAGCCAAGCCTTACTACGCCAGGAGAGGGCAGTTGGCAGGGCGTATCATCCTAGGCCACGCACGGTGCTGCAGGGTGGTGGCTGTGTCTGCGAAGTTCAGCCTGGCACTGTGAACCCAGGGTGCGACCATGGAGACCGGGAAAGCAAGGCCCAAGAGGCACCAGCTCTCCCGCAGATCTACTTCCCTGACGCGACAGAGCGAACGCCCAAAGCCTTGCTGAGGAAGCAGCAGCAAAGTGCGGTTCAGGCCAAGCTGAAAACCTCTGCCAAAGCATAGCAGTCGCTGGGAAAAAACAGTCAGTTCTCTGGGCTGCTTTTGCTGCTTGCTTGAGTCTTGTATTGGCAGCACGGTGGGAGAATCCCGCATAGAGCGAAAGCCTCTTTGCCTGGGCATCCCCTCTAGGAAAGCACAGCCTACATGGGGAAAACAGAGTCAGTTCTCTGCGATGCGGATGCCGCTTGCCTGAACATAGTCTCCGAAGCACGGTGTAAGAAACCCGCATGGAGCGAAATCCTCTTGGACCGGGCATCCCCTCTACTTGAGAGAGAAGCGTGGTTGTGCCTGTGGAAACAGCCTAAACGAAAGGTCATGAAACAGGAGAGCATGCATTGGCAAGAAGAGCAGGCAGGTGGCAAGACAAGTGTCACCCTCTCCGTTTGCTTAGAAATCAGAGTCGGTTCTGCGGGCTGCTGCTACTGCTTGCCTAGGCCAAGTTTCAAGGTGGGAGAAACCACCCTACAACGAAAGCCTCTTTGCCCAGGCTCCTCCTCTGGGAAAGCACAGCATTCATTGGGAAATCTGAGTCGCTTTTGTGGGATGCTGCTGCTGCTTGCCTGAGCTAGTCTGCGCAGCACGGTGGAAGAAACCCGCATGGAGCGAAATTCTCTTGGCCCTAGCATCCCCACTGCCTGCGAGAGAAACGTGGATGCACATATGGAAAGGGCCTTAAGGCTAGGGACACGTTGTCACCGTGCTCCCCGGGAACAAGTCTGGGGAAGGAGCAGAACGCCTCCCCGGGAGAAGAGAAGGAGCCTTTGGCCGTGTTTTCGGGAAACAGTCGCTAAGCAGGAGAGCCAGCCCTGGGAAGAACAGCGGGACGGTGGCAAGACAAGCGTCACCCATCCCTGTGCATAGAGACGGAAGCCTGGCTTTAGGAAGACATGAGGGGACGGCTAGGGCAGGGGCGCATACTCCACTCTGAGGAAGGAGTCTGGGTAGAAGGCAGGCCTGTTTTGTGTGCCTCTTGTCCCAAGGGGACAGCATCTCCAAGGCCACATGTCCATAGGGCAGACGTGGGCTTGCCATCAGCCGCCATACGCGAAACTCGCAGATACAGCTCCCTGGAAGAAAGGGCAGTCAGATGCCATCTTCCTCCAAGAGGTGGCAGCGTTGGGCGTGTCAGGGGGTGTGTCTTGGAAGAAGAGGCAACAGTCCCCTAAAGCTCTCCATCCCAGTGCACGGGCGTGGTGCAGGGTTCCTGTCGCCTCTCCTTTCCTATGGGGAAGGCACTGGCCTAGTCCCCGAGTCCCCCTGAACGCCAGGGCTAAAAGCCAAGCCTTACTACGCCAAGAGATGGCAGTTGGCAGGGAGTATCATCCTAGGCCACGCACGGGGCTGCAGGGTGGTGGCTGTGTCTGCGAAGTTCAGCCTGGCACTGTGAACCCAGGGTGCGACCATGGAGACCGGGAAAGCAAGGCCCAAGAGGCACCAGCTCTCCCGCAGATCTACTTCCCTGACGCGACAGAGCGAACGCCCAAAGCCTTGCTGAGGAAGCAGCAGCAAAGTGCGGTTCAGGCCAAGCTGAAAACCTCTGCCAAAGCATAGCAGTCGCTGGGAAAAAACAGTCAGTTCTCTGGGCTGCTTTTGCTGCTTGCTTGAGCCTTGTATTGGCAGCACGGTGGGAGAATCCCGCATAGAGCGAAAGCCTCTTTGCCTGGACATCCCCTCTAGGAAAGCACAGCCTTCATGGGGAAAACAGAGTCAGTTCTCTGCGATGCGGATGCCGCTTGCCTGAACATAGTCTCCGAAGCACGGTGTAAGAAACCCACATGGAGCGAAATCCTCTTGGACCGGGCATCCCCTCTACTTGAGAGAGAAGCGTGGTTGTGCCTGTGGAAACAGCCTCAACGAAAGGTCATGAAACAGGAGAGCATGCATTGGCAAGAAGAGCAGGCAGGTGGCAAGACAAGTGTCACCCTCTCCGTTTGCTTAGAAATCAGAGTCGGTTCTGCGGGCTGCTGCTACTGCTTGCCTAGGCCAAGTTTCAAGGAGGGAGAAACCACCCTACAACGAAAGCCTCTTTGCCCAGGCTCCTCCTCTGGGAAAGCACAGCATTCATTGGGAAATCTGAGTTGCTTTTGTGGGATGCTGCTGCTGCTTGCCTGAGCTAGTCTGCGCAGCACGGTGGAAGAAACCCGCATGGAGCGAAATTCTCTTGGCCCTAGCATCCCCACTGCCTGCGAGAGAAACGTGGATGCACATATGGAAAGGGCCTTAAGGCTAGGGACACGTTGTCACCGTGCTCCCCGGGAACAAGTCTGGGGAAGGAGCAGAACGCCTCCCCGGGAGAAGAGAAGGAGCCTTTGGCCGTGTTTTCGGGAAACAGTCGCTAAGCAGGAGAGCCTGCCCTGGGAAGAACAGTGGGACGGTGGCAAGACAAGCGTCACCCATCCCTGTGCATAGAGACGGAAGCCTGGCTTTAGGAAGACATGAGGGGACGGCTAGGGCAGGGGCGCATACTCCACTCTGAGGAAGGAGTCTGGGCAGAAGGCAGGCCTGTTTTGTGTGCCTCTTGTCCCAAGGGGACAGCATCTCCAAGGCCACATGTCCATAGGGCAGACGTTGGCTTGCCATCAGGCGCCATACGCGAAACTCGCAGATACAGCTCCCTGGAAGAAAGGGCAGTCAGATGCCATCTTCCTCCAAGAGGTGGCAGCGTTCGGCGTGGCAGGGGGTGTGTCGTGGAAAAAGACGCGACAGTCCCCTAAAGCTCCCCATCCCAGTGCACGGGCGCGGTGCAGGGTTCCTGTCGCCTCTCCTTTCCTATGGGGAAGGCACTGGCCTAGTCCCCGAGTCCCCCTGAACGCCAGGGCTAAAAGCCAAGCCTTACTACGCCAGGAGATGGCAGTTGGCAGGGAGTGTCATCCTAGGCCACGCACGCTGCTGCAGGGTGGTGGCTGTGTCTGCGAAGTTCAGCCTGGCACTGTGAACCCAGGGTGCGACCATGGAGACCGGGAAAGCAAGGCCCAAGAGGCACCAGCTCTCCCGCAGATCTACTTCCCTGACTCGACAGAGCGAACGCCCAAAGCCTTGCTGAGGAAGCAGCAGCAAAGTGCGGTTCAGGCCAAGCTGAAAACCTCTGCCAAAGCATAGCAGTCGCTGGGAAAAAAGTCAGTTCTCTGGGCTGCTTTTGCTGCTTGCTTGAGCCTTGTATTGGCAGCACGGTGGGAGAATCCCGCATAGAGCGAAAGCCTCTTTGCCTGGGCATCCCCTCTAGGAAAGCACAGCCTTCATGGGGAAAACAGAGTCAGTTCTCTGCGATGCGGATGCCGCTTGCCTGAACATAGTCTCCGAAGCACGGTGTAAGAAACCCGCATGGAGCGAAATCCTCTTGGACCGGGCATCCCCTCTACTTGAGAGAGAAGCGTGGTTGTGCCTGTGGAAACAGCCTCAACGAAAGGTCATGAAACAGGAGAGCATGCATTGGCAAGAAGAGCAGGCAGGTGGCAAGACAAGTGTCACCCTCTCCGTTTGCTTAGAAATCAGAGTCGGTTCTGCGGGCTGCTGCTACTGCTTGCCTAGGCCAAGTTTCAAGGTGGGAGAAACCACCCTACAACGAAAGCCTCTTTGCCCAGGCTCCTCCTCTGGGAAAGCACAGCATTCATTGGGAAATCTGAGTCGCTTTTGTGGGATGCTGCTGCTGCTTGCCTGAGCTAGTCTGCGCAGCACGGTGGAAGAAACCCGCATGGAGCGAAATTCTCTTGGCCCTAGCATCCCCACTGCCTGCGAGAGAAACGTGGATGCACATATGGAAAGGGCCTTAAGGCTAGGGACACGTTGTCACCGTGCTCCCCGGGAACAAGTCTGGGGAAGGAGCAGAACGCCTCCCCGGGAGAAGAGAAGGATCCTTTGGCCTTGTTTTCGGGAAACAGTCGCTAAGCAGGAGAGCCTGCCCTGGGAAGAACAGCAGGACGGTTGCAAGACAAGCGTCACCCATCCCTGTGCATAGAGACGGAAGCCTGGCTTTAGGAAGACATGAGGGGACGGCTAGGGCAGGGGCGCATACTCCACTCTGAGAAGGAGTCTGGGTAGAAGGCAGGCCTGTTTTGTGTGCCTCTTGTCCCAAGGGGACAGCATCTCCAAAGCAACATGTCCATAGGGCAGACGTGGGCTTGCCATCAGGCGCCATACGCGAAACTCGCAGATACAGCTCCCTGGAAGAAAGGGCAGTCAGATGCCATCTTCCTCCAAGAGGTGGCAGCGTTCGGCGTGGCAGGGGGTGTGTCGTGGAAGAAGAGGCGACAGTCCCCTAAAGCTCCCCATCCCAGTGCACGGGCGCGGTGCAGGGTTCCTGTCGCCTCTCCTTTCCTATGGGGAAGGCACTGGCGTAGTCCCCGAGTCCCCCTGAACGCCAGGGCTAAAAGCCAAGCCTTACTACGCCAGGAGATGGCAGTTGGCAGGGAGTATCATCCTAGGCCACGCACGGTGCTGCAGGGTGGTGGCTGTGTCTGCGAAGTTCAGCCTGGCACTGTGAACCCAGGGTGCGACCATGGAGACCGGGAAAGCAAGGCCCAAGAGGCACCAGCTCTCCCGCAGATCTACTTCCCTGACGCGACAGAGCGAACGCCCAAAGCCTTGCTGAGGAAGCTGCAGCAAAGTGCGGTTCAGGCCAAGCTGAAAACCTCTGCCAAAGCATAGCAGTCGCTGGGAAAAAACAGTCAGTTCTCTGGGCTGCTTTTGCTGCTTGCTTGAGTCTTGTATTGGCAGCACGTTGGGAGAATCCCGCATAGAGCGAAAGCCTCTTTGCCTGGGCATCCCATCTAGGAAAGCACAGCCTTCATGGGGAAAACAGAGTCAGTTCTCTGCGATGCGGATGCCGCTTGCCTGAACATAGTCTCCGAAGCACGGTGTAAGAAACCCACATGGAGCGAAATCCTCTTGGACCGGGCATCCCCTCTACTTGAGAGAGAAGCGTGGTTGTGCCTGTGGAAACAGCCTCAACGAAAGGTCATGAAACAGGAGAGCATGCATTGGCAAGAAGAGCAGGCAGGTGGCAAGACAAGTGTCACCCTCTCCGTTTGCTTAGAAATCAGAGTCGGTTCTGCGGGCTGCTGCTACTGCTTGCCTAGGCCAAGTTTCAAGGTGGGAGAAACCACCCTACAACGAAAGCCTCTTTGCCCAGGCTCCTCCTCTGGGAAAGCACAGCATTCATTGGGAAATCTGAGTTGCTTTTGTGGGATGCTGCTGCTGCTTGCCTGAGCTAGTCTGCGCAGCACGGTGGAAGAAACCCGCATGGAGCGAAATTCTCTTGGCCCTAGCATCCCCACTGCCTGCGAGAGAAACGTGGATGCACATATGGAAAGGGCCTTAAGGCTAGGGACACGTTGTCACCGTGCTCCCCGGGAACAAGTCTGGGGAAGGAGCAGAACGCCTCCCCGGGAGAAGAGAAGGAGCCTTTGGCCGTGTTTTCGGGAAACAGTCGCTAAGCAGGAGAGCCTGCCCTGGGAAGAACAGCGGAACGGTGGCAAGACAAGCGTCACCCATCCCTGTGCATAGAGACGGAAGCCTGGCTTTAGGAAGACATGAGGGGACGGCTAGGGCAGGGGCGCATACTCCACTCTGAGGAAGGAGTCTGGGCAGAAGGCAGGCCTGTTTTGTGTGCCTCTTGTCCCAAGGGGACAGCATCTCCAAGGCCACCTGTCCATAGGGCAGACGTGGACTTGCCATCAGGCGCCATACCCGAAACTCTCAGATACAGCTCCCTGGAAGAAAGGGCAGTCAGATGCCATCTTCCTCCAAGAGGTGGCTGCGTTGGGCGTGGCAGGGGGTGTGTCGTGGAAGAAGAGGCGACAGTCCCCTACAGCTCCCCATCCCAGTGCACGGGCGCTGTGCAGGGTTCCTGTCGCCTCTCCTTTCCTATGGGGAAGGCACTGGCCTAGTCCCCGAGTCCCCCTGAACGCCAGGGCTAAAAGCCAAGCCTTACAACGCCAGGAGATGGCAGTTGGCAGGGAGTGTCATCCTAGGCCACGCACGCTGCTGCAGGGTGGTGGCTGTGTCTTCGAAGTTCAGCCTGGCACTGTGAACCCAGGGTGCGACCATGGAGACCGGGAAAGCAAGGCCCAAGAGGCACCAGCTCTCCCGCAGATCTACTTCCGTGACGCGACAGAGCGAATGCCCAAAGCCTTGCTGAGGAAGCAGCAGCAAAGTGCGGTTCAGGCCAAGCTGAAAACCTCTGCCAAAGCATAGCAGTCGCTGGGAAAAACAGTCAGTTCTCTGGGCTGCTTTTGCTGCTTGCTTGAGCCTTGTATTGGCAGCACGGTGGGAGAATCCCGCATAGAGCGAAAGCCTCTTTGCCTGGGCATCCCCTCTAGGAAAGCACAGCCTACATGGGGAAAACAGAGTCAGTTCTCTGCGATGCGGATGCCGCTTGCCTGAACATAGTCTCCGAAGCACGGTGTAAGAAACCCACATGGAGCGAAATCCTCTTGGACCGGGCATCCCCTCTACTTGAGAGAGAAGCGTGGTTGTTCCTGTGGAAACAGCCTCAACGAAAGGTCATGAAACAGGAGAGCATGCATTGGCAAGAAGAGCAGGCAGGTGGCAAGACAAGTGTCACCCTCTCCGTTTGCTTAGAAATCAGAGTCGGTTCTGCGGGCTGCTGCTACTGCTTGCCTAGGCCAAGTTTCAAGGTGGGAGAAACCACCCTACAACGAAAGCCTCTTTGCCCAGGCTCCTCCTCTGGGAAAGCACAGCATTCATTGGGAAATCTGAGTCGCTTTTGTGGGATGCTGCTGCTGCTTGCCTGAGCTAGTCTGCGCAGCACGGTGGAAGAATCCCGCATGGAGCGAAATTCTCTTGGCCCTAGCATCCCCACTGCCTGCGAGAGAAACGTGGATGCACATATGGAAAGGGCCTTAAGGCTAGGGACACGTTGTCACCGTGCTCCCCGGGAACAAGTCTGGGGAAGGAGCAGAACGCCTCCCCGGGAGAAGAGAAGGAGCCTTTGGCCGTGTTTTCGGGAAACAGTCGCTAAGCAGGAGAGCCAGCCCTGGGAAGAACAGCGGGACGGTGGCAAGACAAGCGTCACCCATCCCTGTGCATAGAGACGGAAGCCTGGCTTTAGGAAGACATGAGGGGACGGCTAGGGCAGGGGCGCATACTCCACTCTGAGGAAGGAGTCTGGGTAGAAGGCAGGCCTGTTTTGTGTGCCTCTTGTCCCAAGGGGACAGCATCTCCAAGGCCACATGTCCATAGGGCAGACGTGGGCTTGCCATCAGCCGCCATACGCGAAACTCGCAGATACAGCTCCCTGGAAGAAAGGGCAGTCAGATGCCATCTTCCTCCAAGAGGTGGCAGCGTTGGGCGTGTCAGGGGGTGTGTCTTGGAAGAAGAGGCAACAGTCCCCTAAAGCTCTCCATCCCAGTGCACGGGCGCGGTGCAGGGTTCCTGTCGCCTCTCCTTTCCTATGGGGAAGGCACTGGCCTAGTCCCCGAGTCCCCCTGAACGCCAGGGCTAAAAGCCAAGCCTTACTACGCCAAGAGATGGCAGTTGGCAGGGAGTATCATCCTAGGCCACGCACGGGGCTGCAGGGTGGTGGCTGTGTCTGCGAAGTTCAGCCTGGCACTGTGAACCCAGGGTGCGACCATGGAGACCGGGAAAGCAAGGCCCAAGAGGCACCAGCTCTCCCGCAGATCTACTTCCCTGACGCGACAGAGCGAACGCCCAAAGCCTTGCTGAGGAAGCAGCAGCAAAGTGCGGTTCAGGCCAAGCTGAAAACCTCTGCCAAAGCATAGCAGTCGCTGGGAAAAAACAGTCAGTTCTCTGGGCTGCTTTTGCTGCTTGCTTGAGCCTTGTATTGGCAGCACGGTGGGAGAATCCCGCATAGAGCGAAAGCCTCTTTGCCTGGACATCCCCTCTAGGAAAGCACAGCCTTCATGGGGAAAACAGAGTCAGTTCTCTGCGATGCGGATGCCGCTTGCCTGAACATAGTCTCCGAAGCACGGTGTAAGAAACCCGCATGGAGCGAAATCCTCTTGGACCGGGCATCCCCTCTACTTGAGAGAGAATCGTGGTTGTGCCTGTGGAAACAGCCTCAACGAAAGGTCATGAAACAGGAGAGCATGCATTGGCAAGAAGAGCAGGCAGGTGGCAAGACAAGTGTCACCCTCTCCGTTTGCTTAGAAATCAGAGTCGGTTCTGCGGGCTGCTGCTACTGCTTGCCTAGGCCAAGTTTCAAGGTGGGAGAAACCACCCTACAACGAAAGCCTCTTTGCCCAGGCTCCTCCTCTGGGAAAGCACAGCATTCATTGGGAAATCTGAGTCGCTTTTGTGGGATGCTGCTGCTGCTTGCCTGAGCTAGTCTGCGCAGCACGGTGGAAGAATCCCGCATGGAGCGAAATTCTCTTGGCCCTAGCATCCCCACTGCCTGCGAGAGAAACGTGGATGCACATATGGAAAGGGCCTTAAGGCTAGGGACACGTTGTCACCGTGCTCCCCGGGAACAAGTCTGGGGAAGGAGCAGAACGCCTCCCCGGGAGAAGAGAAGGAGCCTTTGGCCGTGTTTTCGGGAAACAGTCGCTAAGCAGGAGAGCCAGCCCTGGGAAGAACAGCGGGACGGTGGCAAGACAAGCGTCACCCATCCCTGTGCATAGAGACGGAAGCCTGGCTTTAGGAAGACATGAGGGGACGGCTAGGGCAGGGGCGCATACTCCACTCTGAGGAAGGAGTCTGGGTAGAAGGCAGGCCTGTTTTGTGTGCCTCTTGTCCCAAGGGGACAGCATCTCCAAGGCCACATGTCCATAGGGCAGACGTGGGCTTGCCATCAGCCGCCATACGCGAAACTCGCAGATACAGCTCCCTGGAAGAAAGGGCAGTCAGATGCCATCTTCCTCCAAGAGGTGGCAGCGTTGGGCGTGGCAGGGGGTGTGTCTTGGAAGAAGAGGCAACAGTCCCCTAAAGCTCTCCATCCCAGTGCACGGGCGCGGTGCAGGGTTCCTGTCGCCTCTCCTTTCCTATGGGGAAGGCACTGGCCTAGTCCCCGAGTCCCCCTGAACGCCAGGGCTAAAAGCCAAGCCTTACTACGCCAAGAGTAGGCAGTTGGCAGGGAGTATCATCCTAGGCCACGCACGGGGCTGCAGGGTGGTGGCTGTGTCTGCGAAGTTCAGCCTGGCACTGTGAACCCAGGGTGCGACCATGGAGACCGGGAAAGCAAGGCCCAAGAGGCACCAGCTCTCCCGCAGATCTACTTCCCTGACGCGACAGAGCGAACGCCCAAAGCCTTGCTGAGGAAGCAGCAGCAAAGTGCGGTTCAGGCCAAGCTGAAAACCTCTGCCAAAGCATAGCAGTCGCTGGGAAAAAACAGTCAGTTCTCTGGGCTGCTTTTGCTGCTTGCTTGAGCCTTGTATTGGCAGCACGGTGGGAGAATCCCGCATAGAGCGAAAGCCTCTTTGCCTGGACATCCCCTCTAGGAAAGCACAGCCTTCATGGGGAAAACAGAGTCAGTTCTCTGCGATGCGGATGCCGCTTGCCTGAACATAGTCTCCGAAGCACGGTGTAAGAAACCCGCATGGAGCGAAATCCTCTTGGACCGGGCATCCCCTCTACTTGAGAGAGAATCGTGGTTGTGCCTGTGGAAACAGCCTCAACGAAAGGTCATGAAACAGGAGAGCATGCATTGGCAAGAAGAGCAGGCAGGTGGCAAGACAAGTGTCACCCTCTCCGTTTGCTTAGAAATCAGAGTCGGTTCTGCGGGCTGCTGCTACTGCTTGCCTAGGCCAAGTTTCAAGGTGGGAGAAACCACCCTACAACGAAAGCCTCTTTGCCCAGGCTCCTCCTCTGGGAAAGCACAGCATTCATTGGGAAATCTGAGTCGCTTTTGTGGGATGCTGCTGCTGCTTGCCTGAGCTAGTCTGCGCAGCACGGTGGAAGAATCCCGCATGGAGCGAAATTCTCTTGGCCCTAGCATCCCCACTGCCTGCGAGAGAAACGTGGATGCACATATGGAAAGGGCCTTAAGGCTAGGGACACGTTGTCACCGTGCTCCCCGGGAACAAGTCTGGGGAAGGAGCAGAACGCCTCCCCGGGAGAAGAGAAGGAGCCTTTGGCCGTGTTTTCGGGAAACAGTCGCTAAGCAGGAGAGCCAGCCCTGGGAAGAACAGCGGGACGGTGGCAAGACAAGCGTCACCCATCCCTGTGCATAGAGACGGAAGCCTGGCTTTAGGAAGACATGAGGGGACGGCTAGGGCAGGGGCGCATACTCCACTCTGAGGAAGGAGTCTGGGTAGAAGGCAGGCCTGTTTTGTGTGCCTCTTGTCCCAAGGGGACAGCATCTCCAAGGCCACATGTCCATAGGGCAGACGTGGGCTTGCCATCAGCCGCCATACGCGAAACTCGCAGATACAGCTCCCTGGAAGAAAGGGCAGTCAGATGCCATCTTCCTCCAAGAGGTGGCAGCGTTGGGCGTGTCAGGGGGTGTGTCTTGGAAGAAGAGGCAACAGTCCCCTAAAGCTCTCCATCCCAGTGCACGGGCGCGGTGCAGGGTTCCTGTCGCCTCTCCTTTCCTATGGGGAAGGCACTGGCCTAGTCCCCGAGTCCCCCTGAACGCCAGGGCTAAAAGCCAAGCCTTACTACGCCAAGAGATGGCAGTTGGCAGGGAGTATCATCCTAGGCCACGCACGGGGCTGCAGGGTGGTGGCTGTGTCTGCGAAGTTCAGCCTGGCACTGTGAACCCAGGGTGCGACCATGGAGACCGGGAAAGCAAGGCCCAAGAGGCACCAGCTCTCCCGCAGATCTACTTCCCTGACGCGACAGAGCGAACGCCCAAAGCCTTGCTGAGGAAGCAGCAGCAAAGTGCGGTTCAGGCCAAGCTGAAAACCTCTGCCAAAGCATAGCAGTCGCTGGGAAAAAACAGTCAGTTCTCTGGGCTGCTTTTGCTGCTTGCTTGAGCCTTGTATTGGCAGCACGGTGGGAGAATCCCGCATAGAGCGAAAGCCTCTTTGCCTGGACATCCCCTCTAGGAAAGCACAGCCTTCATGGGGAAAACAGAGTCAGTTCTCTGCGATGCGGATGCCGCTTGCCTGAACATAGTCTCCGAAGCACGGTGTAAGAAACCCGCATGGAGCGAAATCCTCTTGGACCGGGCATCCCCTCTACTTGAGAGAGAATCGTGGTTGTGCCTGTGGAAACAGCCTCAACGAAAGGTCATGAAACAGGAGAGCATGCATTGGCAAGAAGAGCAGGCAGGTGGCAAGACAAGTGTCACCCTCTCCGTTTGCTTAGAAATCAGAGTCGGTTCTGCGGGCTGCTGCTACTGCTTGCCTAGGCCAAGTTTCAAGGTGGGAGAAACCACCCTACAACGAAAGCCTCTTTGCCCAGGCTCCTCCTCTGGGAAAGCACAGCATTCATTGGGAAATCTGAGTCGCTTTTGTGGGATGCTGCTGCTGCTTGCCTGAGCTAGTCTGCGCAGCACGGTGGAAGAATCCCGCATGGAGCGAAATTCTCTTGGCCCTAGCATCCCCACTGCCTGCGAGAGAAACGTGGATGCACATATGGAAAGGGCCTTAAGGCTAGGGACACGTTGTCACCGTGCTCCCCGGGAACAAGTCTGGGGAAGGAGCAGAACGCCTCCCCGGGAGAAGAGAAGGAGCCTTTGGCCGTGTTTTCGGGAAACAGTCGCTAAGCAGGAGAGCCAGCCCTGGGAAGAACAGCGGGACGGTGGCAAGACAAGCGTCACCCATCCCTGTGCATAGAGACGGAAGCCTGGCTTTAGGAAGACATGAGGGGACGGCTAGGGCAGGGGCGCATACTCCACTCTGAGGAAGGAGTCTGGGTAGAAGGCAGGCCTGTTTTGTGTGCCTCTTGTCCCAAGGGGACAGCATCTCCAAGGCCACATGTCCATAGGGCAGACGTGGGCTTGCCATCAGCCGCCATACGCGAAACTCGCAGATACAGCTCCCTGGAAGAAAGGGCAGTCAGATGCCATCTTCCTCCAAGAGGTGGCAGCGTTGGGCGTGGCAGGGGGTGTGTCTTGGAAGAAGAGGCAACAGTCCCCTAAAGCTCTCCATCCCAGTGCACGGGCGCGGTGCAGGGTTCCTGTCGCCTCTCCTTTCCTATGGGGAAGGCACTGGCCTAGTCCCCGAGTCCCCCTGAACGCCAGGGCTAAAAGCCAAGCCTTACTACGCCAAGAGATGGCAGTTGGCAGGGAGTATCATCCTAGGCCACGCACGGGGCTGCAGGGTGGTGGCTGTGTCTGCGAAGTTCAGCCTGGCACTGTGAACCCAGGGTGCGACCATGGAGACCGGGAAAGCAAGGCCCAAGAGGCACCAGCTCTCCCGCAGATCTACTTCCCTGACGCGACAGAGCGAACGCCCAAAGCCTTGCTGAGGAAGCAGCAGCAAAGTGCGGTTCAGGCCAAGCTGAAAACCTCTGCCAAAGCATAGCAGTCGCTGGGAAAAAACAGTCAGTTCTCTGGGCTGCTTTTGCTGCTTGCTTGAGCCTTGTATTGGCAGCACGGTGGGAGAATCCCGCATAGAGCGAAAGCCTCTTTGCCTGGACATCCCCTCTAGGAAAGCACAGCCTTCATGGGGAAAACAGAGTCAGTTCTCTGCGATGCGGATGCCGCTTGCCTGAACATAGTCTCCGAAGCACGGTGTAAGAAACCCGCATGGAGCGAAATCCTCTTGGACCGGGCATCCCCTCTACTTGAGAGAGAATCGTGGTTGTGCCTGTGGAAACAGCCTCAACGAAAGGTCATGAAACAGGAGAGCATGCATTGGCAAGAAGAGCAGGCAGGTGGCAAGACAAGTGTCACCCTCTCCGTTTGCTTAGAAATCAGAGTCGGTTCTGCGGGCTGCTGCTACTGCTTGCCTAGGCCAAGTTTCAAGGTGGGAGAAACCACCCTACAACGAAAGCCTCTTTGCCCAGGCTCCTCCTCTGGGAAAGCACAGCATTCATTGGGAAATCTGAGTCGCTTTTGTGGGATGCTGCTGCTGCTTGCCTGAGCTAGTCTGCGCAGCACGGTGGAAGAATCCCGCATGGAGCGAAATTCTCTTGGCCCTAGCATCCCCACTGCCTGCGAGAGAAACGTGGATGCACATATGGAAAGGGCCTTAAGGCTAGGGACACGTTGTCACCGTGCTCCCCGGGAACAAGTCTGGGGAAGGAGCAGAACGCCTCCCCGGGAGAAGAGAAGGAGCCTTTGGCCGTGTTTTCGGGAAACAGTCGCTAAGCAGGAGAGCCAGCCCTGGGAAGAACAGCGGGACGGTGGCAAGACAAGCGTCACCCATCCCTGTGCATAGAGACGGAAGCCTGGCTTTAGGAAGACATGAGGGGACGGCTAGGGCAGGGGCGCATACTCCACTCTGAGGAAGGAGTCTGGGTAGAAGGCAGGCCTGTTTTGTGTGCCTCTTGTCCCAAGGGGACAGCATCTCCAAGGCCACATGTCCATAGGGCAGACGTGGGCTTGCCATCAGCCGCCATACGCGAAACTCGCAGATACAGCTCCCTGGAAGAAAGGGCAGTCAGATGCCATCTTCCTCCAAGAGGTGGCAGCGTTGGGCGTGGCAGGGGGTGTGTCTTGGAAGAAGAGGCAACAGTCCCCTAAAGCTCTCCATCCCAGTGCACGGGCGCGGTGCAGGGTTCCTGTTGCCTCTCCTTTCCTATGGGGAAGGCACTGGCCTAGTCCCCGAGTCCCCCTGAACGCCAGGGCTAAAAGCCAAGCCTTACTACGCCAAGAGATGGCAGTTGGCAGGGAGTATCATCCTAGGCCACGCACGGGGCTGCAGGGTGGTGGCTGTGTCTGCGAAGTTCAGCCTGGCACTGTGAACCCAGGGTGCGACCATGGAGACCGGGAAAGCAAGGCCCAAGAGGCACCAGCTCTCCCGCAGATCTACTTCCCTGACGCGACAGAGCGAACGCCCAAAGCCTTGCTGAGGAAGCAGCAGCAAAGTGCGGTTCAGGCCAAGCTGAAAACCTCTGCCAAAGCATAGCAGTCGCTGGGAAAAAACAGTCAGTTCTCTGGGCTGCTTTTGCTGCTTGCTTGAGCCTTGTATTGGCAGCACGGTGGGAGAATCCCGCATAGAGCGAAAGCCTCTTTGCCTGGACATCCCCTCTAGGAAAGCACAGCCTTCATGGGGAAAACAGAGTCAGTTCTCTGCGATGCGGATGCCGCTTGCCTGAACATAGTCTCCGAAGCACGGTGTAAGAAACCCGCATGGAGCGAAATCCTCTTGGACCGGGCATCCCCTCTACTTGAGAGAGAATCGTGGTTGTGCCTGTGGAAACAGCCTCAACGAAAGGTCATGAAACAGGAGAGCATGCATTGGCAAGAAGAGCAGGCAGGTGGCAAGACAAGTGTCACCCTCTCCGTTTGCTTAGAAATCAGAGTCTGTTCTGCGGGCTGCTGCTCCTGCTTGCCTAGGCCAAGTCTCAAGGTGGGAGATAACACCCTACAGGGAAAGCCTCTTTGACCAGGCTCCTCCTCTGGGAAAGCACAGCATTCGTTGGGAAATCTGAGTCGCTTTGTGGGATGCTGCTGCTGCTTGCCTGAGCTAGTCTGCGCAGCACGGTGGAAAAACCCGCATGGAGCGAAATTCTCTTGGCCCTAGCATCGCCACTGCCTGTGAGAGAAGCGTGGATGCACATCTGGAAAGGGACTTAAGGATAGGGACACGGCTGTCACCGTGATCTCCGGGAGCAAGTCTGGGGAAGGAGCAGAACGCCTCCCCGGGAGAAGAGAAGGAGCTGTTGGCCTTGTCCAGAAACAGTCGCAAAGCAGGAGAGCCTGCCCTGGGAAGAACAGCGGTACGGTGGCATGACAAGCGTCACCCGCTCCCAATGCGTAGAGATGGAAGCCTGGCTTTAGGAAGACAGGAGGGTACGGCTAGGGCAGGCGCGCATACGCCACTCTGAGGAAGGAGTCTGGGCAGAAGGCAGGCCTGTTCTGTGTGCCTCCTGTCCCAAGGGGAGAGCATCTCCGAGGCCACCTGTCCCTAGGGCAGACGTGGGCTTGCTACGAGGCGCCATAACCTGAACTCGCAGATACAGCTCCCTGGAAGAAAGGGCAGCCAGATACCATCTTCCTCCAAGAGGTGGCAGCGTTGGGGCAGGCAGCGGTGTGTCGGGGAAGAAGAGGGGACAGTCCCCCACAGCTCCCCATCCAAGTGTACGGGCGCTGTGCAGGGTACCTGTCGCCTCTCCTTTCCTATTGCAAAGGCACTGGCGTAGTCCCCGAGTCCGCCTGAACTCCAGAGCAAAAAGCCAAGCCTTACTACGCCAGGAGATGGCAGTTGGCAGGGAGTGTCATCCTAGACCACGCAAGCTGCTGCAGGGTGGTGGCTGTTTCTGCAAGTTCAGACTGGCAGGGTGATCCCAGGGTGCGACCATGGAGCCCGGGACAAAAAAGCCCAAGAGGCACCAGCTCTCCCGCAGATCTCCTTCCCTGACGCGACAGAGCGAACGCCCAAAGCCTTGCTGAGGAAGCAGCAGCGAAGTGCGGTTCAGGCCAAGCTGAAAACCTCTGAGAAAGCATAGCAGTCGCTGGGAAAAAAGAGTCGGTTCTCTGGGCTGCTGTTGCTGCTTGCTTGAGCCTAGTATTGGCAGCACGGTGGCAGAATCCCGCATAGAGCGAAAGCCTCCTTGCCTGGGCATCCCCTCTAGGAAAGCACAGCATTCTTGGGGAAAACAGAGTCGGTTCTGTGCGATGCATATGTCGCTTGCCTGTACAGAGTCTCCGAAGCACGGTGTAAGAAACCCGCATGGAGCGATATCCTCTTGGCCCGGGCATCCCCTCTACTTGAGAGAGAAGCGTGGTTGTGCCTGTGGAAACAGCCTTAACGAAAGGTCATGAAACAGGAGAGCATGCATTGCAACAATAGCGGACAGGTGGCAAGACAAGTGTCACCCTCTCCGTTTGCTTAGAAATCAGAGTCAGTTCTGCGGGCTGCTGCTTCTGCTTGCCTAGGCCAAGTCTCAAGGTGGGAGAAACCACCATACAGCGAAAACCTCTTTGCCCAGGCTCCTCCTCTGGGAAAGCACAGCATTCGTTGGGAAATCTGAGTCGCTTTGTGGGATGCTGTTGCTACTTGCCTGAGCTAGTCTGCGCAGCACGGTGGAAGAAACCCGCATGGAGCGAAATTCTCTTGGCCCTAGCATCCCCACTGCCTGCGAGAGAAGCGTGGATGCACATCTGGAAAGGGCCTTAAGGATAGGGACACAGCTGTCACCGTGCTCCCCGGGAGCAAGTCTGGGGAAGGAGCAGAACGCCTCCCCGGGAGAAGAGAAGGAGCCGTTGGCCTTGTTGTCGGGAAACAGTCGCAAAGCAGGAGAGCCTGCCCTGGGAAGAACAGCAGGACGGTGGCAAGACAAGCGTCACCCGCTCCCTGTGCGTAGAGACGGAAGCCTGGCTTTAGGAAGACACGAGGGGACGGCTAGGGCAGACGCGCATACTCTACTCTGAGGAAGGAGTCTGGGCAGAAGGAAGGCCTGTTCTGTGTGCCTTTTGTCCCAAGGGGACAGCATCTCCAAGGCCACCTGTCCCTAGGCAAGACGTGGGCATGCCACCAGGCGCCATAACCTGAACTCGCAGATACAGCTCCCTGGAAGAAAGGGCAGCCAGATGACATCTTCCTCCAAGAGGTGGCAGCTTTGGGGGAGGAAGGGGGTGTGTCGTGGAAGAAGAATAGACAGTCCCCCACAGCTCCCCATCCCAGTGCACGGGCGCTGTGCAGGGTTCCTGTCGCTTCTCCTTTCCTATGTGGAAGGCGCTGGCCTAGTCCCCGAGTCCGCCTGAACTCGAGAGCAAAAAGCCAAACCTTACTACGCCAGAAGAAGGCAGTTGGCAGGGAGTGTCATCCTAGACCACGCAGGCTGCTGCAGGGTGGTGGCTGTGTCTGCGAGGTTCAGCCTGGCACGGTGATCCCAGGGTGCGACCATGGAGCCCGGGATAGCAAAGCCCAAGTGGAACCGCTCTCCCGCAGATCTCCTTCCCTGACGCGACAGAGCAAACGCCCAAAGCCTTGCTGAGGAAGCAGCAGCGAAGTGCGGTTCAGGCCATGCTGAAAACCTCTACCAAAGCATAGCAGTCGCTGGGAAAAAAGAGTCGGTTCTCTGGGCTGCGGTTGCTGCTTGCTTGAGCCTAGTAATGGCAGCACGGTGGCAGAATCCCGCATAGAGCGAAAGCCTCTTTGCCTGGGCATCCCCTCTAGGAAAGCACAGCATTCTTGGGGAAAACAGAGTCGGTTCTGTGCGATGCAGATGCCGCTTGCCTGAACATGGTCTCCGAAGCACGCTGTAAGAAACCCGCATGGAGCGAAATCCTCTTGGCCCGGGCATCCCCTGTACTTGAGAGCGAAGCGTGGTTGTGACTGTGGAAACAGTCTTAACGAAAGGTCATGAAACAGGAGAGCATGCATTGCAACAATAGCGGGCAGGTGGCAAGACAAGTGTCACCTTCTCCGTTTGCTTAGAAATCAGAGTCTGTTCTGCGGGCTGCTGCTCCTGCTTGCCTAGGCCAAGTCTCAAGGTGGGAGATAACACCCTACAGGGAAAGCCTCTTTGACCAGGCTCCTCCTCTGGGAAAGCACAGCATTCGTTGGGAAATCTGAGTCGCTTTGTGGGATGCTGCTGCTGCTTGCCTGAGCTAGTCTGCGCAGCACGGTGGAAAAAGCCGCATGGAGCGAAATTCTCTTGGCCCTAGCATCGCCACTGCCTGTGAGAGAAGCGTGGATCCACATCTGGAAAGGGACTTAAGGATAGGGACACGGCTGTCACCGTGATCTCCGGGAGCAAGTCTGGGGAAGGAGCAGAACGCCTCCCCGGGAGAAGAGAAGGAGCTGTTGGCCTTGTCCAGAAACAGTCGCAAAGCAGGAGAGCCTGCCCTGGGAAGAACAGCGGGACGGTGGCATGACAAGCGTCACCCGCTCCCAATGCGTAGAGACGGAAGCCTGGCTTTAGGAAGACAGGAGGGTACGGCTAGGGCAGGCGCGCATACGCCACTCTGAGGAAGGAGTCTGGGCAGAAGGCAGGCCTGTTCTGTGTGCCTCCTGTCCCAAGGGGAGAGCATCTCCGAGGCCACCTGTCCCTAGGGCAGACGTGGGCTTGCTACCAGGCGCCATAACCTGAACTCGCAGATACAGCTCCCTGGAAGAAAGGGCAGCCAGATACCATCTTCCTCCAAGAGGTGGCAGCGTTGGGGCTGGCAGCGGTGTGTCGGGGAAGAAGAGGGGACAGTCCCCCACAGCTCCCCATCCAAGTGTACGGGCGCTGTGCAGGGTTCCTGTCGCCTCTCCTTTCCTATTGCAAAGGCACTGGCGTAGTCCCCGAGTCCGCCTGAACTCCAGAGCAAAAAGCCAAGCCTTACTACGCCAGGAGATGGCAGTTGGCAGGGAGTGTCATCCTAGACCACGCAAGCTGCTGCAGGGTGGTGGCTGTTTCTGCAAGTTCAGACTGGCAGGGTGATCCCAGGGTGCGACCATGGAGCCCGGGACAAAAAAGCCCAAGAGGCACCAGCTCTCCCGCAGATCTCCTTCCCTGACGCGACAGAGCGAACGCCCAAAGCCTTGCTGAGGAAGCAGCAGCGAAGTGCGGTTCAGGCCAAGCTGAAAACCTCTGAGAAAGCATAGCAGTCGCTGGGAAAAAAGAGTCGGTTCTCTGGGCTGCTGTTGCTGCTTGCTTGAGCCTAGTATTGGCAGCACGGTGGCAGAATCCCGCATAGAGCGAAAGCCTCCTTGCCTGGGCATCCCCTCTAGGAAAGCACAGCATTCTTGGGGAAAACAGAGTCGGTTCTGTGCGATGCATATGTCGCTTGCCTGTACAGAGTCTCCGAAGCACGGTGTAAGAAACCCGCATGGAGCGATATCCTCTTGGCCCGGGCATCCCCTCTACTTGAGAGAGAAGCGTGGTTGTGCCTGTGGAAACAGCCTTAACGAAAGGTCATGAAACAGGAGAGCATGCATTGCAACAATAGCGGACAGGTGGCAAGACAAGTGTCACCCTCTCCGTTTGCTTAGAAATCAGAGTCGGTTCTGCGGGCTGCTGCTCCTGCTTGCCTAGGCCAAGTCTCAAGGTGGGAGAAACCACCATACAGCGAAAGCCTCTTTGCCCAGGCTCCTCCTCTGGGAAAGCACAGCATTCGTTGGGAAATCTGAGTCGCTTTGTGGGATGCTGTTGCTACTTGCCTGAGCTAGTCTGCGCAGCACGGTGGAAGAAACCCGCATGGAGCGAAATTCTCTGGGTCCTAGCATCCCCACTGCCTGCGAGAGAAGCGTGGATACACATCTGGAAAGGGCCTTAAGGATAGGGACACAGCTGTCACCGTGTTCCCCGGGAGCAAGTCTGGGGAAGGAGCAGAACGCCTCCCCGGGAGAAGAGAAGGAGCCGTTGGCCTTGTTGTCCAGAAACAGTCGCAAAGCAGGAGAGCCTGCCCTGGGAAGAACAGCAGGACGGTGGCAAGACAAGCGTCACCCGCTCCCTGTGCGTAGAGACGGAAGCCTGGCTTTAGGAAGACACGAGGGGACGGCTAGGGCAGACGCGCATACTCTACTCTGAGGAAGGAGTCTGGGCAGAAGGAAGGCCTGTTCTGTGTGCCTTTTGTCCCAAGGGGACAGCATCTCCAAGGCCACCTGTCCCTAGGCAAGACGTGGGCATGCCACCAGGCGCCATAACCTGAACTCGCAGATACAGCTCCCTGGAAGAAAGGGCAGCCAGATGACATCTTCCTCCAAGAGGTGGCAGCTTTGGGGGAGGAAGGGGGTGTGTCGTGGAAGAAGAGGGGACAGTCCCCCACAGCTCCCCATCCCAGTGCACGGGCGCTGTGCAGGGTTCCTGTCGCTTCTCCTTTCCTATGTGGAAGGCGCTGGCCTAGTCCCCGAGTCCGCCTGAACTCGAGAGCAAAAAGCCAAACCTTACTACGCCAGAAGAAGGCAGTTGGCAGGGAGTGTCATCCTAGACCACGCACGCTGCTGCAGGGTGGTGGCTGTGTCTGCGAGGTTCAGCCTGGCACGGTGATCCCAGGGTGCGACCATGGAGCCCGGGATAGCAAAGCGCAAGTGGAACCAGCTCTCCCGCAGATCTCCTTCCCTGACGCGACAGAGCAAATGCCCAAAGCCTTGCTGAGGAAGCAGCAGCGAAGTGCGGTTCAGGCCAAGCTGAAAACCTCTGCCAAAGCATAGCAGTCGCTGGGAAAAAAGAGTCGGTTCTCTGGGCTGCGGTTGCTGCTTGCTTGAGCCTAGTATTGGCAGCACGGTGGCAGAATCCCGCTTAGAGCGAAAGCCTCTTTGCCTGGGCATCCCCTCTAGGAAAGCACAGCATTCTTGGGGAAAACAGAGTCGGTTCTGTGCGATGCAGATGCCGCTTGCCTGAACATGGTCTCCGAAGCACGCTGTAAGAAACCCGCATGGAGCGAAATCCTCTTGGCCCGGGCATCCCCTGTACTTGATAGCGAAGCGTGGTTGTGACTGTGGAAACAGTCTTAACGAAAGGTCATGAAACAGGAGAGCATGCATTGCAACAATAGCGGGCAGGTGGCAAGACAAGTGTCACCTTCTCCGTTTGCTTAGAAATCAGAGTCTGTTCTGCGGGCTGCTGCTCCTGCTTGCCTAGGCCAAGTCTCAAGGTGGGAGATAACACCCTACAGGGAAAGCCTCTTTGACCAGGCTCCTCCTCTGGGAAAGCACAGCATTCGTTGGGAAATCTGAGTCGCTTTGTGGGATGCTGCTGCTGCTTGCCTGAGCTAGTCTGCGCAGCACGGTGGAAAAACCCGCATGGAGCGAAATTCTCTTGGCCCTAGCATCGCCACTGCCTGTGAGAGAAGCGTGGATGCACATCTGGAAAGGGACTTAAGGATAGGGACACGGCTGTCACCGTGATCTCCGGGAGCAAGTCTGGGGAAGGAGCAGAACGCCTCCCCGGGAGAAGAGAAGGAGCTGTTGGCCTTGTCCAGAAACAGTCGCAAAGCAGGAGAGCCTGCCCTGGGAAGAACAGCGGGACGGTGGCATGACAAGCGTCACCCGCTCCCAATGCGTAGAGATGGAAGCCTGGCTTTAGGAAGACAGGAGGGTACGGCTAGGGCAGGCGCGCATACGCCACTCTGAGGAAGGAGTCTGGGCAGAAGGCAGGCCTGTTCTGTGTGCCTCCTGTCCCAAGGGGAGAGCATCTCCGAGGCCACCTGTCCCTAGGGCAGACGTGGGCTTGCTACGAGGCGCCATAACCTGAACTCGCAGATACAGCTCCCTGGAAGAAAGAGCAGCCAGATACCATCTTCCTCCAAGAGGTGGCAGCGTTGGGGCAGGCAGCGGTGTGTCGGGGAAGAAGAGGGGACAGTCCCCCACAGCTCCCCATCCAAGTGTACAGGCGCTGTGCAGGGTACCTGTCGCCTCTCCTTTCCTATTGCAAAGGCACTGGCGTAGTCCCCGAGTCCGCCTGAACTCCAGAGCAAAAAGCCAAGCCTTACTACGCCAGGAGATGGCAGTTGGCAGGGAGTGTCATCCTAGACCACGCAAGCTGCTGCAGGGTGGTGGCTGTTTCTGCAAGTTCAGACTGGCAGGGTGATCCCAGGGTGCGACCATGGAGCCCGGGACAAAAAAGCCCAAGAGGCACCAGCTCTCCCGCAGATCTCCTTCCCTGACGCGACAGAGCGAACGCCCAAAGCCTTGCTGAGGAAGCAGCAGCGAAGTGCGGTTCAGGCCAAGCTGAAAACCTCTGAGAAAGCATAGCAGTCGCTGGGAAAAAAGAGTCGGTTCTCTGGGCTGCTGTTGCTGCTTGCTTGAGCCTAGTATTGGCAGCACGGTGGCAGAATCCCGCATAGAGCGAAAGCCTCCTTGCCTGGGCATCCCTCTAGGAAAGCACAGCATTCTTGGGGAAAACAGAGTCGGTTCTGTGCGATGCATATGTCGCTTGCCTGTACAGAGTCTCCGAAGCACGGTGTAAGAAACCCGCATGGAGCGATATCCTCTTGGCCCGGGCATCCCCTCTACTTGAGAGAGAAGCGTGGTTGTGCCTGTGGAAACAGCCTTAACGAAAGGTCATGAAACAGGAGAGCATGCATTGCAACAATAGCGGACAGGTGGCAAGACAAGTGTCACCCTCTCCGTTTGCTTAGAAATCAGAGTCGGTTCTGCGGGCTGCTGCTCCTGCTTGCCTAGGCCAAGTCTCAAGGTGGGAGAAACCACCATACAGCGAAAACCTCTTTGCCCAGGCTCCTCCTCTGGGAAAGCACAGCATTCGTTGGGAAATCTGAGTCGCTTTGTGGGATGCTGTTGCTACTTGCCTGAGCTAGTCTGCGCAGCACGGTGGAAGAAACCCGCATGGAGCGAAATTCTCTTGGCCCTAGCATACCCACTGCCTGCGAGAGAAGCGTGGATGCACATCTGGAAAGGGCCTTAAGGATAGGGACACAGCTGTCACCGTGCTCCCCGGGAGCAAGTCTGGGGAAGGAGCAGAACGCCTCCCCGGGAGAAGAGAAGGAGCCGTTGGCCTTGTTCTCGGGAAACAGTTGCAAAGCATGAGAGCCTGCCCTGGGAAGAACAGCGGGACGGTGGCAAGACAAGCGTCACCCGCTCCCTGTGCGTAGAGACGGAAGCCTGGCTTTAGGAAGACACGAGGGGACGGCTAGGGCAGACGCGCATACTCTACTCTGAGGAAGGAGTCTGGGCAGAAGGAAGGCCTGTTCTGTGTGCCTTTTGTCCCAAGGGGACAGCATCTCCAAGGCCACCTGTCCCTAGGCAAGACGTGGGCATGCCACCAGGCGCCATAACCTGAACTCGCAGATACAGCTCCCTGGAAGAAAGGGCAGCCAGATGACATCTTCCTCCAAGAGGTGGCAGCTTTGGGGGAGGAAGGGGGTGTGTCGTGGAAGAAGAATGGACAGTCCCCCACAGCTCCCCATCCCAGTGCACGGGCGCTGTGCAGGGTTCCTGTCGCTTCTCCTTTCCTATATGGAAGGCGCTGGCCTAGTCCCCGAGTCCGCCTGAACTCGAGAGCAAAAAGCCAAACCTTACTACGCCAGAAGAAGGCAGTTGGCAGGGAGTGTCATCCTAGACCACGCACGCTGCTGCAGGGTGGTGGCTGTGTCTGCGAGGTTCAGCCTGGCACGGTGATCCCAGGGTGCGACCATGGAGCCCGGGATAGCAAAGCCCAAGTGGAACCGCTCTCCCGCAGATCTCCTTCCCTGACGCGACAGAGCAAACGCCCAAAGCCTTGCTGAGGAAGCAGCAGCGAAGTGCGGTTCAGGCCATGCTGAAAACCTCTGCCAAAGCATAGCAGTCGCTGGGAAAAAAGAGTCGGTTCTCTGGGCTGCTGTTGCTGCTTGCTTGAGCCTAGTATTGGCAGCACGGTGGCAGAATCCCGCATAGAGCAAAAGCCTCTTTGCCTGGGCATCCCCTCTAGGAATGCACAGCATTCTTGGGGAAAACAGAGTCGGTTCTGTGCGATGCAGATGCCGCTTGCCTGAACATGGTCTCCGAAGCACGCTGTAAGAAACCCGCATGGAGCGAAATCCTCTTGGCCCGGGCATCCCCTGTACTTGAGAGCGAAGCGTGGTTGTGACTGTGGAAACAGTCTTAACGAAAGGTCATGAAACAGGAGAGCATGCATTGCAACAATAGCGGGCAGGTGGCAAGACAAGTGTCACCTTCTCCGTTTGCTTAGAAATCAGAGTCTGTTCTGCGGGCTGCTGCTCCTGCTTGCCTAGGCCAAGTCTCAAGGTGGGAGATAACACCCTACAGGGAAAGCCTCTTTGACCAGGCTCCTCCTCTGGGAAAGCACAGCATTCGTTGGGAAATCTGAGTCGCTTTGTGGGATGCTGCTGCTGCTTGCCTGAGCTAGTCTGCGCAGCACGGTGGAAAAAGCCGCATGGAGCGAAATTCTCTTGGCCCTAGCATCGCCACTGCCTGTGAGAGAAGCGTGGATGCACATCTGGAAAGGGACTTAAGGATAGGGACACGGCTGTCACCGTGATCTCCGGGAGCAAGTCTGGGGAAGGAGCAGAACGCCTCCCCGGGAGAAGAGAATGAGCTGTTGGCCTTGTCCAGAAACAGTCGCAAAGCAGGAGAGCCTGCCCTGGGAAGAACAGCGGGACGGTGGCATGACAAGCGTCACCCGCTCCCAATGCGTAGAGACGGAAGCCTGGCTTTAGGAAGACAGGAGGGTACGGCTAGGGCAGGCGCGCATACGCCACTCTGAGGAAGGAGTCTGGGCAGAAGGCAGGCCTGTTCTGTGTGCCTCCTGTCCCAAGGGGAGAGCATCTCCGAGGCCACCTGTCCCTAGGGCAGACGTGGGCTTGCTACCAGGCGCCATAACCTGAACTCGCAGATACAGCTCCCTGGAAGAAAGGGCAGCCAGATACCATCTTCCTCCAAGAGGTGGCAGCGTTGGGGCTGGCAGCGGTGTGTCGGGGAAGAAGAGGGGACAGTCCCCCACAGCTCCCCATCCAAGTGTACGGGCGCTGTGCAGGGTTCCTGTCGCCTCTCCTTTCCTATTGCAAAGGCACTGGCGTAGTCCCCGAGTCCGCCTGAACTCCAGAGCAAAAAGCCAAGCCTTACTACGCCAGGAGATGGCAGTTGGCAGGGAGTGTCATCCTAGACCACGCAAGCTGCTGCAGGGTGGTGGCTGTTTCTGCAAGTTCAGACTGGCAGGGTGATCCCAGGGTGCGACCATGGAGCCCGGGACAAAAAAGCCCAAGAGGCACCAGCTCTCCCGCAGATCTCCTTCCCTGACGCGACAGAGCGAACGCCCAAAGCCTTGCTGAGGAAGCAGCAGCGAAGTGCGGTTCAGGCCAAGCTGAAAACCTCTGAGAAAGCATAGCAGTCGCTGGGAAAAAAGAGTCGGTTCTCTGGGCTGCTGTTGCTGCTTGCTTGAGCCTAGTATTGGCAGCACGGTGGCAGAATCCCGCATAGAGCGAAAGCCTCCTTGCCTGGGCATCCCCTCTAGGAAAGCACAGCATTCTTGGGGAAAACAGAGTCGGTTCTGTGCGATGCATATGTCGCTTGCCTGTACAGAGTCTCCGAAGCACGGTGTAAGAAACCCGCATGGAGCGATATCCTCTTGGCCCGGGCATCCCCTCTACTTGAGAGAGAAGCGTGGTTGTGCCTGTGGAAACAGCCTTAACGAAAGGTCATGAAACAGGAGAGCATGCATTGCAACAATAGCGGACAGGTGGCAAGACAAGTGTCACCCTCTCCGTTTGCTTAGAAATCAGAGTCAGTTCTGCGGGCTGCTGCTTCTGCTTGCCTAGGCCAAGTCTCAAGGTGGGAGAAACCACCATACAGCGAAAACCTCTTTGCCCAGGCTCCTCCTCTGGGAAAGCACAGCATTCGTTGGGAAATCTGAGTCGCTTTGTGGGATGCTGTTGCTACTTGCCTGAGCTAGTCTGCGCAGCACGGTGGAAGAAACCCGCATGGAGCGAAATTCTCATGGCCCTAGCATCCCCACTGCCTGCGAGAGAAGCGTGGATGCACATCTGGAAAGGGCCTTAAGGATAGGGACACAGCTGTCACCGTGCTCCCCGGGAGCAAGTCTGGGGAAGGAGCAGAACGCCTCCCCGGGAGAAGAGAAGGAGCCGTTGGCCTTGTTGTCCAGAAACAGTCGCAAAGCAGGAGAGCCTGCCCTGGGAAGAACAGCGGGACGGTGGCAAGACAAGCGTCACCCGCTCCCTGTGCGTAGAGACGGAAGCCTGGCTTTAGGAAGACACGAGGGGACGGCTAGGGCAGACGCGCATACTCTACTCTGAGGAAGGAGTCTGGGCAGAAGGAAGGCCTGTTCTGTGTGCCTTTTGTCCCAAGGGGACAGCATCTCCAAGGCCACCTGTCCCTAGGCAAGACGTGGGCATGCCACCAGGCGCCATAACCTGAACTCGCAGATACAGCTCCCTGGAAGAAAGGGCAGCCAGATGACATCTTCCTCCAAGAGGTGGCAGCTTTGGGGGAGGAAGGGGGTGTGTCGTGGAAGAAGAGGGGACAGTCCCCCACAGCTCCCCATCCCAGTGCACGGGCGCTGTGCAGGGTTCCTGTCGCTTCTCCTTTCCTATGTGGAAGGCGCTGGCCTAGTCCCCGAGTCCGCCTGAACTCGAGAGCAAAAAGCCAAACCTTACTACGCCAGAAGAAGGCAGTTGGCAGGGAGTGTCATCCTAGACCACGCACGCTGCTGCAGGGTGGTGGCTGTGTCTGCGAGGTTCAGCCTGGCACGGTGATCCCAGGGTGCGACCATGGAGCCCGGGATAGCAAAGCCCAAGTGGAACCGCTCTCCCGCAGATCTCCTTCCCTGACGCGACAGAGCAAACGCCCAAAGCCTTGCTGAGGAAGCAGCAGCGAAGTGCGGTTCAGGCCATGCTGAAAACCTCTACCAAAGCATAGCAGTCGCTGGGAAAAAAGAGTCGGTTCTCTGGGCTGCGGTTGCTGCTTGCTTGAGCCTAGTAATGGCAGCACGGTGGCAGAATCCCGCATAGAGCGAAAGCCTCTTTGCCTGGGCATCCCCTCTAGGAAAGCACAGCATTCTTGGGGAAAACAGAGTCGGTTCTGTGCGATGCAGATGCCGCTTGCCTGAACATGGTCTCCGAAGCACGCTGTAAGAAACCCGCATGGAGCGAAATCCTCTTGGCCCGGGCATCCCCTGTACTTGAGAGCGAAGCGTGGTTGTGACTGTGGAAACAGTCTTAACGAAAGGTCATGAAACAGGAGAGCATGCATTGCAACAATAGCGGGCAGGTGGCAAGACAAGTGTCACCTTCTCCGTTTGCTTAGAAATCAGAGTCTGTTCTGCGGGCTGCTGCTCCTGCTTGCCTAGGCCAAGTCTCAAGGTGGGAGATAACACCCTACAGGGAAAGCCTCTTTGACCAGGCTCCTCCTCTGGGAAAGCACAGCATTCGTTGGGAAATCTGAGTCGCTTTGTGGGATGCTGCTGCTGCTTGCCTGAGCTAGTCTGCGCAGCACGGTGGAAAAACCCGCATGGAGCGAAATTCTCTCGGCCCTAGCATCGCCACTGCCTGTGAGAGAAGCGTGGATGCACATCTGGAAAGGGACTTAAGGATAGGGACACGGCTGTCACCGTGATCTCCGGGAGCAAGTCTGGGGAAGGAGCAGAACGCCTCCCCGGGAGAAGAGAAGGAGCTGTTGGCCTTGTCCAGAAACAGTCGCAAAGCAGGAGAGCCTGCCCTGGGAAGAACAGCGGGACGGTGGCATGACAAGCGTCACCCGCTCCCAATGCGTAGAGACGGAAGCCTGGCTTTAGGAAGACAGGAGGGTACGGCTAGGGCAGGCGCGCATACGCCACTCTGAGGAAGGAGTCTGGGCAGAAGGCAGGCCTGTTCTGTGTGCCTCCTGTCCCAAGGGGAGAGCATCTCCGAGGCCACCTGTCCCTAGGGCAGACGTGGGCTTGCTACCAGGCGCCATAACCTGAACTCGCAGATACAGCTCCCTGGAAGAAAGGGCAGCCAGATACCATCTTCCTCCAAGAGGTGGCAGCGTTGGGGCTGGCAGCGGTGTGTCGGGGAAGAAGAGGGGACAGTCCCCCACAGCTCCCCATCCAAGTGTACGGGCGCTGTGCAGGGTTCCTGTCGCCTCTCCTTTCCTATTGCAAAGGCACTGGCGTAGTCCCCGAGTCCGCCTGAACTCCAGAGCAAAAAGCCAAGCCTTACTACGCCAGGAGATGGCAGTTGGCAGGGAGTGTCATCCTAGACCACGCAAGCTGCTGCAGGGTGGTGGCTGTTTCTGCAAGTTCAGACTGGCAGGGTGATCCCAGGGTGCGACCATGGAGCCCGGGACAAAAAAGCCCAAGAGGCACCAGCTCTCCCGCAGATCTCCTTCCCTGACGCGACAGAGCGAACGCCCAAAGCCTTGCTGAGGAAGCAGCAGCGAAGTGCGGTTCAGGCCAAGCTGAAAACCTCTGAGAAAGCATAGCAGTCGCTGGGAAAAAAGAGTCGGTTCTCTGGGCTGCTGTTGCTGCTTGCTTGAGCCTAGTATTGGCAGCACGGTGGCAGAATCCCGCATAGAGCGAAAGCCTCCTTGCCTGGGCATCCCTCTAGGAAAGCACAGCATTCTTGGGGAAAACAGAGTCGGTTCTGTGCGATGCATATGTCGCTTGCCTGTACAGAGTCTCCGAAGCACGGTGTAAGAAACCCGCATGGAGCGATATCCTCTTGGCCCGGGCATCCCCTCTACTTGAGAGAGAAGCGTGGTTGTGCCTGTGGAAACAGCCTTAACGAAAGGTCATGAAACAGGAGAGCATGCATTGCAACAATAGCGGACAGGTGGCAAGACAAGTGTCACCCTCTCCGTTTGCTTAGAAATCAGAGTCGGTTCTGCGGGCTGCTGCTCCTGCTTGCCTAGGCCAAGTCTCAAGGTGGGAGAAACCACCATACAGCGAAAGCCTCTTTGCCCAGGCTCCCCCTCTGGGAAAGCACAGCATTCGTTGGGAAATCTGAGTCGCTTTGTGGGATGCTGTTGCTACTTGCCTGAGCTAGTCTGCGCAGCACGGTGGAAGAAACCCGCATGGAGCGAAATTCTCTGGGTCCTAGCATCCCCACTGCCTGCGAGAGAAGCGTGGATACACATCTGGAAAGGGCCTTAAGGATAGGGACACAGCTGTCACCGTGTTCCCCGGGAGCAAGTCTGGGGAAGGAGCAGAACGCCTCCCCGGGAGAAGAGAAGGAGCCGTTGGCCTTGTTGTCCAGAAACAGTCGCAAAGCAGGAGAGCCTGCCCTGGGAAGAACAGCAGGACGGTGGCAAGACAAGCGTCACCCGCTCCCTGTGCGTAGAGACGGAAGCCTGGCTTTAGGAAGACACGAGGGGACGGCTAGGGCAGACGCGCATACTCTACTCTGAGGAAGGAGTCTGGGCAGAAGGAAGGCCTGTTCTGTGTGCCTTTTGTCCCAAGGGGACAGCATCTCCAAGGCCACCTGTCCCTAGGCAAGACGTGGGCATGCCACCAGGCGCCATAACCTGAACTCGCAGATACAGCTCCCTGGAAGAAAGGGCAGCCAGATGACATCTTCCTCCAAGAGGTGGCAGCTTTGGGGGAGGAAGGGGGTGTGTCGTGGAAGAAGAGGGGACAGTCCCCCACAGCTCCCCATCCCAGTGCACGGGCGCTGTGCAGGGTTCCTGTCGCTTCTCCTTTCCTATGTGGAAGGCGCTGGCCTAGTCCCCGAGTCCGCCTGAACTCGAGAGCAAAAAGCCAAACCTTACTACGCCAGAAGAAGGCAGTTGGCAGGGAGTGTCATCCTAGACCACGCACGCTGCTGCAGGGTGGTGGCTGTGTCTGCGAGGTTCAGCCTGGCACGGTGATCCCAGGGTGCGACCATGGAGCCCGGGATAGCAAAGCCCAAGTGGAACCAGCTCTCCCGCAGATCTCCTTCCCTGACGCGACAGAGCAAATGCCCAAAGCCTTGCTGAGGAAGCAGCAGCGAAGTGCGGTTCAGGCCAAGCTGAAAACCTCTGCCAAAGCATAGCAGTCGCTGGGAAAAAAGAGTCGGTTCTCTGGGCTGCGGTTGCTGCTTGCTTGAGCCTAGTATTGGCAGCACGGTGGCAGAATCCCGCTTAGAGCGAAAGCTTCTTTGCCTGGGCATCCCCTCTAGGAAAGCACAGCATTCTTGGGGAAAACAGAGTCGGTTCTGTGCGATGCAGATGCCGCTTGCCTGAACATGGTCTCCGAAGCACGCTGTAAGAAACCCGCATGGAGCGAAATCCTCTTGGCCCGGGCATCCCCTGTACTTGATAGCGAAGCGTGGTTGTGACTGTGGAAACAGTCTTAACGAAAGGTCATGAAACAGGAGAGCATGCATTGCAACAATAGCGGGCAGGTGGCAAGACAAGTGTCACCTTCTCCGTTTGCTTAGAAATCAGAGTCTGTTCTGCGGGCTGCTGCTCCTGCTTGCCTAGGCCAAGTCTCAAGGTGGGAGATAACACCCTACAGGGAAAGCCTCTTTGACCAGGCTCCTCCTCTGGGAAAGCACAGCATTCGTTGGGAAATCTGAGTCGCTTTGTGGGATGCTGCTGCTGCTTGCCTGAGCTAGTCTGCGCAGCACGGTGGAAAAACCCGCATGGAGCGAAATTCTCTTGGCCCTAGCATCGCCACTGCCTGTGAGAGAAGCGTGGATGCACATCTGGAAAGGGACTTAAGGATAGGGACACGGCTGTCACCGTGATCTCCGGGAGCAAGTCTGGGGAAGGAGCAGAACGCCTCCCCGGGAGAAGAGAAGGAGCTGTTGGCCTTGTCCAGAAACAGTCGCAAAGCAGGAGAGCCTGCCCTGGGAAGAACAGCGGGACGGTGGCATGACAAGCGTCACCCGCTCCCAATGCGTAGAGATGGAAGCCTGGCTTTAGGAAGACAGGAGGGTACGGCTAGGGCAGGCGCGCATACGCCACTCTGAGGAAGGAGTCTGGGCAGAAGGCAGGCCTGTTCTGTGTGCCTCCTGTCCCAAGGGGAGAGCATCTCCGAGGCCACCTGTCCCTAGGGCAGACGTGGGCTTGCTACGAGGCGCCATAACCTGAACTCGCAGATACAGCTCCCTGGAAGAAAGGGCAGCCAGATACCATCTTCCTCCAAGAGGTGGCAGCGTTGGGGCAGGCAGCGGTGTGTCGGGGAAGAAGAGGGGACAGTCCCCCACAGCTCCCCATCCAAGTGTACGGGCGCTGTGCAGGGTACCTGTCGCCTCTCCTTTCCTATTGCAAAGGCACTGGCGTAGTCCCCGAGTCCGCCTGAACTCCAGAGCAAAAAGCCAAGCCTTACTACGCCAGGAGATGGCAGTTGGCAGGGAGTGTCATCCTAGACCACGCAAGCTGCTGCAGGGTGGTGGCTGTTTCTGCAAGTTCAGACTGGCAGGGTGATCCCAGGGTGCGACCATGGAGCCCGGGACAAAAAAGCCCAAGAGGCACCAGCTCTCCCGCAGATCTCCTTCCCTGACGCGACAGAGCGAACGCCCAAAGCCTTGCTGAGGAAGCAGCAGCGAAGTGCGGTTCAGGCCAAGCTGAAAACCTCTGAGAAAGCATAGCAGTCGCTGGGAAAAAAGAGTCGGTTCTCTGGGCTGCTGTTGCTGCTTGCTTGAGCCTAGTATTGGCAGCACGGTGGCAGAATCCCGCATAGAGCGAAAGCCTCCTTGCCTGGGCATCCCCTCTAGGAAAGCAAAGCATTCTTGGGGAAAACAGAGTCGGTTCTGTGCGATGCATATGTCGCTTGCCTGTACAGAGTCTCCGAAGCACGGTGTAAGAAACCCGCATGGAGCGATATCCTCTTGGCCCGGGCATCCCCTCTACTTGAGAGAGAAGCGTGGTTGTGCCTGTGGAAACAGCCTTAACGAAAGGTCATGAAACAGGAGAGCATGCATTGCAACAATAGCGGACAGGTGGCAAGACAAGTGTCACCCTCTCCGTTTGCTTAGAAATCAGAGTCAGTTCTGCGGGCTGCTGCTTCTGCTTGCCTAGGCCAAGTCTCAAGGTGGGAGAAACCACCATACAGCGAAAACCTCTTTGCCCAGGCTCCTCCTCTGGGAAAGCACAGCATTCGTTGGGAAATCTGAGTCGCTTTGTGGGATGCTGTTGCTACTTGCCTGAGCTAGTCTGCGCAGCACGGTGGAAGAAACCCGCATGGAGCGAAATTCTCATGGCCCTAGCATCCCCACTGCCTGCGAGAGAAGCGTGGATGCACATCTGGAAAGGGCCTTAAGGATAGGGACACAGCTGTCACCGTGCTCCCCGGGAGCAAGTCTGGGGAAGGAGCAGAACGCCTCCCCGGGAGAAGAGAAGGAGCCGTTGGCCTTGTTGTCGGGAAACAGTCGCAAAGCAGGAGAGCCTGCCCTGGGAAGAACAGCAGGACGGTGGCAAGACAAGCGTCACCCGCTCCCTGTGCGTAGAGACGGAAGCCTGGCTTTAGGAAGACACGAGGGGACGGCTAGGGCAGACGCGCATACTCTACTCTGAGGAAGGAGTCTGGGCAGAAGGAAGGCCTGTTCTGTGTGCCTTTTGTCCCAAGGGGACAGCATCTCCAAGGCCACCTGTCCCTAGGCAAGACGTGGGCATGCCACCAGGCGCCATAACCTGAACTCGCAGATACAGCTCCCTGGAAGAAAGGGCAGCCAGATGACATCTTCCTCCAAGAGGTGGCAGCTTTGGGGGAGGAAGGGGGTGTGTCGTGGAAGAAGAGGGGACAGTCCCCCACAGCTCCCCATCCCAGTGCACGGGCGCTGTGCAGGGTTCCTGTCGCTTCTCCTTTCCTATGTGGAAGGCGCTGGCCTAGTCCCCGAGTCCGCCTGAACTCGAGAGCAAAAAGCCAAACCTTACTACGCCAGAAGAAGGCAGTTGGCAGGGAGTGTCATCCTAGACCACGCACGCTGCTGCAGGGTGGTGGCTGTGTCTGCGAGGTTCAGCCTGGCACGGTGATCCCAGGGTGCGACCATGGAGCCCGGGATAGCAAAGCCCAAGTGGAACCGCTCTCCCGCAGATCTCCTTCCCTGACGCGACAGAGCAAACGCCCAAAGCCTTGCTGAGGAAGCAGCAGCGAAGTGCGGTTCAGGCCATGCTGAAAACCTCTACCAAAGCATAGCAGTCGCTGGGAAAAAAGAGTCGGTTCTCTGGGCTGCGGTTGCTGCTTGCTTGAGCCTAGTAATGGCAGCACGGTGGCAGAATCCCGCATAGAGCGAAAGCCTCTTTGCCTGGGCATCCCCTCTAGGAAAGCACAGCATTCTTGGGGAAAACAGAGTCGGTTCTGTGCGATGCAGATGCCGCTTGCCTGAACATGGTCTCCGAAGCACGCTGTAAGAAACCCGCATGGAGCGAAATCCTCTTGGCCCGGGCATCCCCTGTACTTGAGAGCGAAGCGTGGTTGTGACTGTGGAAACAGTCTTAACGAAAGGTCATGAAACAGGAGAGCATGCATTGCAACAATAGCGGGCAGGTGGCAAGACAAGTGTCACCTTCTCCGTTTGCTTAGAAATCAGAGTCTGTTCTGCGGGCTGCTGCTCCTGCTTGCCTAGGCCAAGTCTCAAGGTGGGAGATAACACCCTACAGGGAAAGCCTCTTTGACCAGGCTCCTCCTCTGGGAAAGCACAGCATTCGTTGGGAAATCTGAGTCGCTTTGTGGGATGCTGCTGCTGCTTGCCTGAGCTAGTCTGCGCAGCACGGTGGAAAAAGCCGCATGGAGCGAAATTCTCTTGGCCCTAGCATCGCCACTGCCTGTGAGAGAAGCGTGGATGCACATCTGGAAAGGGACTTAAGGATAGGGACACGGCTGTCACCGTGATCTCCGGGAGCAAGTCTGGGGAAGGAGCAGAACGCCTCCCCGGGAGAAGAGAAGGAGCTGTTGGCCTTGTCCAGAAACAGTCGCAAAGCAGGAGAGCCTGCCCTGGGAAGAACAGCGGGACGGTGGCATGACAAGCGTCACCCGCTCCCAATGCGTAGAGACGGAAGCCTGGCTTTAGGAAGACAGGAGGGTACGGCTAGGGCAGGCGCGCATACGCCACTCTGAGGAAGGAGTCTGGGCAGAAGGCAGGCCTGTTCTGTGTGCCTCCTGTCCCAAGGGGAGAGCATCTCCGAGGCCACCTGTCCCTAGGGCAGACGTGGGCTTGCTACCAGGCGCCATAACCTGAACTCGCAGATACAGCTCCCTGGAAGAAAGGGCAGCCAGATACCATCTTCCTCCAAGAGGTGGCAGCGTTGGGGCTGGCAGCGGTGTGTCGGGGAAGAAGAGGGGACAGTCCCCCACAGCTCCCCATCCAAGTGTACGGGCGCTGTGCAGGGTTCCTGTCGCCTCTCCTTTCCTATTGCAAAGGCACTGGCGTAGTCCCCGAGTCCGCCTGAACTCCAGAGCAAAAAGCCAAGCCTTACTACGCCAGGAGATGGCAGTTGGCAGGGAGTGTCATCCTAGACCACGCAAGCTGCTGCAGGGTGGTGGCTGTTTCTGCAAGTTCAGACTGGCAGGGTGATCCCAGGGTGCGACCATGGAGCCCGGGACAAAAAAGCCCAAGAGGCACCAGCTCTCCCGCAGATCTCCTTCCCTGACGCGACAGAGCGAACGCCCAAAGCCTTGCTGAGGAAGCAGCAGCGAAGTGCGGTTCAGGCCAAGCTGAAAACCTCTGAGAAAGCATAGCAGTCGCTGGGAAAAAAGAGTCGGTTCTCTGGGCTGCTGTTGCTGCTTGCTTGAGCCTAGTATTGGCAGCACGGTGGCAGAATCCCGCATAGAGCGAAAGCCTCCTTGCCTGGGCATCCCCTCTAGGAAAGCACAGCATTCTTGGGGAAAACAGAGTCGGTTCTGTGCGATGCATATGTCGCTTGCCTGTACAGAGTCTCCGAAGCACGGTGTAAGAAACCCGCATGGAGCGATATCCTCTTGGCCCGGGCATCCCCTCTACTTGAGAGAGAAGCGTGGTTGTGCCTGTGGAAACAGCCTTAACGAAAGGTCATGAAACAGGAGAGCATGCATTGCAACAATAGCGGACAGGTGGCAAGACAAGTGTCACCCTCTCCGTTTGCTTAGAAATCAGAGTCGGTTCTGCGGGCTGCTGCTCCTGCTTGCCTAGGCCAAGTCTCAAGGTGGGAGAAACCACCATACAGCGAAAGCCTCTTTGCCCAGGCTCCTCCTCTGGGAAAGCACAGCATTCGTTGGGAAATCTGAGTCGCTTTGTGGGATGCTGTTGCTACTTGCCTGAGCTAGTCTGCGCAGCACGGTGGAAGAAACCCGCATGGAGCGAAATTCTCTGGGTCCTAGCATCCCCACTGCCTGCGAGAGAAGCGTGGATACACATCTGGAAAGGGCCTTAAGGATAGGGACACAGCTGTCACCGTGTTCCCCGGGAGCAAGTCTGGGGAAGGAGCAGAACGCCTCCCCGGGAGAAGAGAAGGAGCCGTTGGCCTTGTTGTCCAGAAACAGTCGCAAAGCAGGAGAGCCTGCCCTGGGAAGAACAGCAGGACGGTGGCAAGACAAGCGTCACCCGCTCCCTGTGCGTAGAGACGGAAGCCTGGCTTTAGGAAGACACGAGGGGACGGCTAGGGCAGACGCGCATACTCTACTCTGAGGAAGGAGTCTGGGCAGAAGGAAGGCCTGTTCTGTGTGCCTTTTGTCCCAAGGGGACAGCATCTCCAAGGCCACCTGTCCCTAGGCAAGACGTGGGCATGCCACCAGGCGCCATAACCTGAACTCGCAGATACAGCTCCCTGGAAGAAAGGGCAGCCAGATGACATCTTCCTCCAAGAGGTGGCAGCTTTGGGGGAGGAAGGGGGTGTGTCGTGGAAGAAGAGGGGACAGTCCCCCACAGCTCCCCATCCCAGTGCACGGGCGCTGTGCAGGGTTCCTGTCGCTTCTCCTTTCCTATGTGGAAGGCGCTGGCCTAGTCCCCGAGTCCGCCTGAACTCGAGAGCAAAAAGCCAAACCTTACTACGCCAGAAGAAGGCAGTTGGCAGGGAGTGTCATCCTAGACCACGCACGCTGCTGCAGGGTGGTGGCTGTGTCTGCGAGGTTCAGCCTGGCACGGTGATCCCAGGGTGCGACCATGGAGCCCGGGATAGCAAAGCGCAAGTGGAACCAGCTCTCCCGCAGATCTCCTTCCCTGACGCGACAGAGCAAACGCCCAAAGCCTTGCTGAGGAAGCAGCAGCGAAGTGCGGTTCAGGCCAAGCTGAAAACCTCTGCCAAAGCATAGCAGTCGCTGGGAAAAAAGAGTCGGTTCTCTGGGCTGCGGTTGCTGCTTGCTTGAGCCTAGTATTGGCAGCACGGTGGCAGAATCCCGCTTAGAGCGAAAGCTTCTTTGCCTGGGCATCCCCTCTAGGAAAGCACAGCATTCTTGGGGAAAACAGAGTCGGTTCTGTGCGATGCAGATGCCGCTTGCCTGAACATGGTCTCCGAAGCACGCTGTAAGAAACCCGCATGGAGCGAAATCCTCTTGGCCCGGGCATCCCCTGTACTTGATAGCGAAGCGTGGTTGTGACTGTGGAAACAGTCTTAACGAAAGGTCATGAAACAGGAGAGCATGCATTGCAACAATAGCGGGCAGGTGGCAAGACAAGTGTCACCTTCTCCGTTTGCTTAGAAATCAGAGTCTGTTCTGCGGGCTGCTGCTCCTGCTTGCCTAGGCCAAGTCTCAAGGTGGGAGATAACACCCTACAGGGAAAGCCTCTTTGACCAGGCTCCTCCTCTGGGAAAGCACAGCATTCGTTGGGAAATCTGAGTCGCTTTGTGGGATGCTGCTGCTGCTTGCCTGAGCTAGTCTGCGCAGCACGGTGGAAAAACCCGCATGGAGCGAAATTCTCTTGGCCCTAGCATCGCCACTGCCTGTGAGAGAAGCGTGGATGCACATCTGGAAAGGGACTTAAGGATAGGGACACGGCTGTCACCGTGATCTCCGGGAGCAAGTCTGGGGAAGGAGCAGAACGCCTCCCCGGGAGAAGAGAAGGAGCTGTTGGCCTTGTCCAGAAACAGTCGCAAAGCAGGAGAGCCTGCCCTGGGAAGAACAGCGGGACGGTGGCATGACAAGCGTCACCCGCTCCCAATGCGTAGAGATGGAAGCCTGGCTTTAGGAAGACAGGAGGGTACGGCTAGGGCAGGCGCGCATACGCCACTCTGAGGAAGGAGTCTGGGCAGAAGGCAGGCCTGTTCTGTGTGCCTCCTGTCCCAAGGGGAGAGCATCTCCGAGGCCACCTGTCCCTAGGGCAGACGTGGGCTTGCTACGAGGCGCCATAACCTGAACTCGCAGATACAGCTCCCTGGAAGAAAGGGCAGCCAGATACCATCTTCCTCCAAGAGGTGGCAGCGTTGGGGCAGGCAGCGGTGTGTCGGGGAAGAAGAGGGGACAGTCCCCCACAGCTCCCCATCCAAGTGTACGGGCGCTGTGCAGGGTACCTGTCGCCTCTCCTTTCCTATTGCAAAGGCACTGGCGTAGTCCCCGAGTCCGCCTGAACTCCAGAGCAAAAAGCCAAGCCTTACTACGCCAGGAGATGGCAGTTGGCAGGGAGTGTCATCCTAGACCACGCAAGCTGCTGCAGGGTGGTGGCTGTTTCTGCAAGTTCAGACTGGCAGGGTGATCCCAGGGTGCGACCATGGAGCCCGGGACAAAAAAGCCCAAGAGGCACCAGCTCTCCCGCAGATCTCCTTCCCTGACGCGACAGAGCGAACGCCCAAAGCCTTGCTGAGGAAGCAGCAGCGAAGTGCGGTTCAGGCCAAGCTGAAAACCTCTGAGAAAGCATAGCAGTCGCTGGGAAAAAAGAGTCGGTTCTCTGGGCTGCTGTTGCTGCTTGCTTGAGCCTAGTATTGGCAGCACGGTGGCAGAATCCCGCATAGAGCGAAAGCCTCCTTGCCTGGGCATCCCCTCTAGGAAAGCACAGCATTCTTGGGGAAAACAGAGTCGGTTCTGTGCGATGCATATGTCGCTTGCCTGTACAGAGTCTCCGAAGCACGGTGTAAGAAACCCGCATGGAGCGATATCCTCTTGGCCCGGGCATCCCCTCTACTTGAGAGAGAAGCGTGGTTGTGCCTGTGGAAACAGCCTTAACGAAAGGTCATGAAACAGGAGAGCATGCATTGCAACAATAGCGGACAGGTGGCAAGACAAGTGTCACCCTCTCCGTTTGCTTAGAAATCAGAGTCAGTTCTGCGGGCTGCTGCTTCTGCTTGCCTAGGCCAAGTCTCAAGGTGGGAGAAACCACCATACAGCGAAAACCTCTTTGCCCAGGCTCCTCCTCTGGGAAAGCACAGCATTCGTTGGGAAATCTGAGTCGCTTTGTGGGATGCTGTTGCTACTTGCCTGAGCTAGTCTGCGCAGCACGGTGGAAGAAACCCGCATGGAGCGAAATTCTCTTGGCCCTAGCATCCCCACTGCCTGCGAGAGAAGCCTGGATGCACATCTGGAAAGGGCCTTAAGGATAGGGACACAGCTGTCACCGTGCTCCCCGGGAGCAAGTCTGGGGAAGGAGCAGAACGCCTCCCCGGGAGAAGAGAAGGAGCCGTTGGCCTTGTTGTCGGGAAACAGTCGCAAAGCAGGAGAGCCTGCCCTGGGAAGAACAGCGGGACGGTGGCAAGACAAGCGTCACCCGCTCCCTGTGCGTAGAGACGGAAGCCTGGCTTTAGGAAGACACGAGGGGACGGCTAGGGCAGACGCGCATACTCTACTCTGAGGAAGGAGTCTGGGCAGAAGGAAGGCCTGTTCTGTGTGCCTTTTGTCCCAAGGGGACAGCATCTCCAAGGCCACCTGTCCCTAGGCAAGACGTGGGCATGCCACCAGGCGCCATAACCTGAACTCGCAGATACAGCTCCCTGGAAGAAAGGGCAGCCAGATGACATCTTCCTCCAAGAGGTGGCAGCTTTGGGGGAGGAAGGGGGTGTGTCGTGGAAGAAGAGGGGACAGTCCCCCACAGCTCCCCATCCCAGTGCACGGGCGCTGTGCAGGGTTCCTGTCGCTTCTCCTTTCCTATGTGGAAGGCGCTGGCCTAGTCCCCGAGTCCGCCTGAACTCGAGAGCAAAAAGCCAAACCTTACTACGCCAGAAGAAGGCAGTTGGCAGGGAGTGTCATCCTAGACCACGCACGCTGCTGCAGGGTGGTGGCTGTGTCTGCGAGGTTCAGCCTGGCACGGTGATCCCAGGGTGCGACCATGGAGCCCGGGATAGCAAAGCCCAAGTGGAACCGCTCTCCCGCAGATCTCCTTCCCTGACGCGACAGAGCAAACGCCCAAAGCCTTGCTGAGGAAGCAGCAGCGAAGTGCGGTTCAGGCCATGCTGAAAACCTCTACCAAAGCATAGCAGTCGCTGGGAAAAAAGAGTCGGTTCTCTGGGCTGCGGTTGCTGCTTGCTTGAGCCTAGTAATGGCAGCACGGTGGCAGAATCCCGCATAGAGCGAAAGCCTCTTTGCCTGGGCATCCCCTCTAGGAAAGCACAGCATTCTTGGGGAAAACAGAGTCGGTTCTGTGCGATGCAGATGCCGCTTGCCTGAACATGGTCTCCGAAGCACGCTGTAAGAAACCCGCATGGAGCGAAATCCTCTTGGCCCGGGCATCCCCTGTACTTGAGAGCGAAGCGTGGTTGTGACTGTGGAAACAGTCTTAACGAAAGGTCATGAAACAGGAGAGCATGCATTGCAACAATAGCGGGCAGGTGGCAAGACAAGTGTCACCTTCTCCGTTTGCTTAGAAATCAGAGTCTGTTCTGCGGGCTGCTGCTCCTGCTTGCCTAGGCCAAGTCTCAAGGTGGGAGATAACACCCTACAGGGAAAGCCTCTTTGACCAGGCTCCTCCTCTGGGAAAGCACAGCATTCGTTGGGAAATCTGAGTCGCTTTGTGGGATGCTGCTGCTGCTTGCCTGAGCTAGTCTGCGCAGCACGGTGGAAAAAGCCGCATGGAGCGAAATTCTCTTGGCCCTAGCATCGCCACTGCCTGTGAGAGAAGCGTGGATGCACATCTGGAAAGGGACTTAAGGATAGGGACACGGCTGTCACCGTGATCTCCGGGAGCAAGTCTGGGGAAGGAGCAGAACGCCTCCCCGGGAGAAGAGAAGGAGCTGTTGGCCTTGTCCAGAAACAGTCGCAAAGCAGGAGAGCCTGCCCTGGGAAGAACAGCGGGACGGTGGCATGACAAGCGTCACCCGCTCCCAATGCGTAGAGACGGAAGCCTGGCTTTAGGCAGACAGGAGGGTACGGCTAGGGCAGGCGCGCATACGCCACTCTGAGGAAGGAGTCTGGGCAGAAGGCAGGCCTGTTCTGTGTGCCTCCTGTCCCAAGGGGAGAGCATCTCCGAGGCCACCTGTCCCTAGGGCAGACGTGGGCTTGCTACCAGGCGCCATAACCTGAACTCGCAGATACAGCTCCCTGGAAGAAAGGGCAGCCAGATACCATCTTCCTCCAAGAGGTGGCAGCGTTGGGGCTGGCAGCGGTGTGTCGGGGAAGAAGAGGGGACAGTCCCCCACAGCTCCCCATCCAAGTGTACGGGCGCTGTGCAGGGTTCCTGTCGCCTCTCCTTTCCTATTGCAAAGGCACTGGCGTAGTCCCCGAGTCCGCCTGAACTCCAGAGCAAAAAGCCAAGCCTTACTACGCCAGGAGATGGCAGTTGGCAGGGAGTGTCATCCTAGACCACGCAAGCTGCTGCAGGGTGGTGGCTGTTTCTGCAAGTTCAGACTGGCAGGGTGATCCCAGGGTGCGACCATGGAGCCCGGGACAAAAAAGCCCAAGAGGCACCAGCTCTCCCGCAGATCTCCTTCCCTGACGCGACAGAGCGAACGCCCAAAGCCTTGCTGAGGAAGCAGCAGCGAAGTGCGGTTCAGGCCAAGCTGAAAACCTCTGAGAAAGCATAGCAGTCGCTGGGAAAAAAGAGTCGGTTCTCTGGGCTGCTGTTGCTGCTTGCTTGAGCCTAGTATTGGCAGCACGGTGGCAGAATCCCGCATAGAGCGAAAGCCTCCTTGCCTGGGCATCCCCTCTAGGAAAGCACAGCATTCTTGGGGAAAACAGAGTCGGTTCTGTGCGATGCATATGTCGCTTGCCTGTACAGAGTCTCCGAAGCACGGTGTAAGAAACCCGCATGGAGCGATATCCTCTTGGCCCGGGCATCCCCTCTACTTGAGAGAGAAGCGTGGTTGTGCCTGTGGAAACAGCCTTAACGAAAGGTCATGAAACAGGAGAGCATGCATTGCAACAATAGCGGACAGGTGGCAAGACAAGTGTCACCCTCTCCGTTTGCTTAGAAATCAGAGTCGGTTCTGCGGGCTGCTGCTCCTGCTTGCCTAGGCCAAGTCTCAAGGTGGGAGAAACCACCATACAGCGAAAGCCTCTTTGCCCAGGCTCCTCCTCTGGGAAAGCACAGCATTCGTTGGGAAATCTGAGTCGCTTTGTGGGATGCTGTTGCTACTTGCCTGAGCTAGTCTGCGCAGCACGGTGGAAGAAACCCGCATGGAGCGAAATTCTCTGGGTCCTAGCATCCCCACTGCCTGCGAGAGAAGCGTGGATACACATCTGGAAAGGGCCTTAAGGATAGGGACACAGCTGTCACCGTGTTCCCCGGGAGCAAGTCTGGGGAAGGAGCAGAACGCCTCCCCGGGAGAAGAGAAGGAGCCGTTGGCCTTGTTGTCCAGAAACAGTCGCAAAGCAGGAGAGCCTGCCCTGGGAAGAACAGCAGGACGGTGGCAAGACAAGCGTCACCCGCTCCCTGTGCGTAGAGACGGAAGCCTGGCTTTAGGAAGACACGAGGGGACGGCTAGGGCAGACGCGCATACTCTACTCTGAGGAAGGAGTCTGGGCAGAAGGAAGGCCTGTTCTGTGTGCCTTTTGTCCCAAGGGGACAGCATCTCCAAGGCCACCTGTCCCTAGGCAAGACGTGGGCATGCCACCAGGCGCCATAACCTGAACTCGCAGATACAGCTCCCTGGAAGAAAGGGAAGCCAGATGACATCTTCCTCCAAGAGGTGGCAGCTTTGGGGGAGGAAGGGGGTGTGTCGTGGAAGAAGAGGGGACAGTCCCCCACAGCTCCCCATCCCAGTGCACGGGCGCTGTGCAGGGTTCCTGTCGCTTCTCCTTTCCTATGTGGAAGGCGCTGGCCTAGTCCCCGAGTCCGCCTGAACTCGAGAGCAAAAAGCCAAACCTTACTACGCCAGAAGAAGGCAGTTGGCAGGGAGTGTCATCCTAGACCACGCACGCTGCTGCAGGGTGGTGGCTGTGTCTGCGAGGTTCAGCCTGGCACGGTGATCCCAGGGTGCGACCATGGAGCCCGGGATAGCAAAGCCCAAGTGGAACCAGCTCTCCCGCAGATCTCCTTCCCTGACGCGACAGAGCAAATGCCCAAAGCCTTGCTGAGGAAGCAGCAGCGAAGTGCGGTTCAGGCCAAGCTGAAAACCTCTGCCAAAGCATAGCAGTCGCTGGGAAAAAAGAGTCGGTTCTCTGGGCTGCGGTTGCTGCTTGCTTGAGCCTAGTATTGGCAGCACGGTGGCAGAATCCCGCTTAGAGCGAAAGCTTCTTTGCCTGGGCATCCCCTCTAGGAAAGCACAGCATTCTTGGGGAAAACAGAGTCGGTTCTGTGCGATGCAGATGCCGCTTGCCTGAACATGGTCTCCGAAGCACGCTGTAAGAAACCCGCATGGAGCGAAATCCTCTTGGCCCGGGCATCCCCTGTACTTGATAGCGAAGCGTGGTTGTGACTGTGGAAACAGTCTTAACGAAAGGTCATGAAACAGGAGAGCATGCATTGCAACAATAGCGGGCAGGTGGCAAGACAAGTGTCACCTTCTCCGTTTGCTTAGAAATCAGAGTCTGTTCTGCGGGCTGCTGCTCCTGCTTGCCTAGGCCAAGTCTCAAGGTGGGAGATAACACCCTACAGGGAAAGCCTCTTTGACCAGGCTCCTCCTCTGGGAAAGCACAGCATTCGTTGGGAAATCTGAGTCGCTTTGTGGGATGCTGCTGCTGCTTGCCTGAGCTAGTCTGCGCAGCACGGTGGAAAAACCCGCATGGAGCGAAATTCTCTTGGCCCTAGCATCGCCACTGCCTGTGAGAGAAGCGTGGATGCACATCTGGAAAGGGACTTAAGGATAGGGACACGGCTGTCACCGTGATCTCCGGGAGCAAGTCTGGGGAAGGAGCAGAACGCCTCCCCGGGAGAAGAGAAGGAGCTGTTGGCCTTGTCCAGAAACAGTCGCAAAGCAGGAGAGCCTGCCCTGGGAAGAACAGCGGGACGGTGGCATGACAAGCGTCACCCGCTCCCAATGCGTAGAGATGGAAGCCTGGCTTTAGGAAGACAGGAGGGTACGGCTAGGGCAGGCGCGCATACGCCACTCTGAGGAAGGAGTCTGGGCAGAAGGCAGGCCTGTTCTGTGTGCCTCCTGTCCCAAGGGGAGACCATCTCCGAGGCCACCTGTCCCTAGGGCAGACGTGGGCTTGCTACGAGGCGCCATAACCTGAACTCGCAGATACAGCTCCCTGGAAGAAAGGGCAGCCAGATACCATCTTCCTCCAAGAGGTGGCAGCGTTGGGGCAGGCAGCGGTGTGTCGGGGAAGAAGAGGGGACAGTCCCCCACAGCTCCCCATCCAAGTGTACGGGCGCTGTGCAGGGTACCTGTCGCCTCTCCTTTCCTATTGCAAAGGCACTGGCGTAGTCCCCGAGTCCGCCTGAACTCCAGAGCAAAAAGCCAAGCCTTACTACGCCAGGAGATGGCAGTTGGCAGGGAGTGTCATCCTAGACCACGCAAGCTGCTGCAGGGTGGTGGCTGTTTCTGCAAGTTCAGACTGGCAGGGTGATCCCAGGGTGCGACCATGGAGCCCGGGACAAAAAAGCCCAAGAGGCACCAGCTCTCCCGCAGATCTCCTTCCCTGACGCGACAGAGCGAACGCCCAAAGCCTTGCTGAGGAAGCAGCAGCGAAGTGCGGTTCAGGCCAAGCTGAAAACCTCTGAGAAAGCATAGCAGTCGCTGGGAAAAAAGAGTCGGTTCTCTGGGCTGCTGTTGCTGCTTGCTTGAGCCTAGTATTGGCAGCACGGTGGCAGAATCCCGCATAGAGCGAAAGCCTCCTTGCCTGGGCATCCCCTCTAGGAAAGCACAGCATTCTTGGGGAAAACAGAGTCGGTTCTGTGCGATGCATATGTCGCTTGCCTGTACAGAGTCTCCGAAGCACGGTGTAAGAAACCCGCATGGAGCGATATCCTCTTGGCCCGGGCATCCCCTCTACTTGAGAGAGAAGCGTGGTTGTGCCTGTGGAAACAGCCTTAACGAAAGGTCATGAAACAGGAGAGCATGCATTGCAACAATAGCGGACAGGTGGCAAGACAAGTGTCACCCTCTCCGTTTGCTTAGAAATCAGAGTCAGTTCTGCGGGCTGCTGCTTCTGCTTGCCTAGGCCAAGTCTCAAGGTGGGAGAAACCACCATACAGCGAAAACCTCTTTGCCCAGGCTCCTCCTCTGGGAAAGCACAGCATTCGTTGGGAAATCTGAGTCGCTTTGTGGGATGCTGTTGCTACTTGCCTGAGCTAGTCTGCGCAGCACGGTGGAAGAAACCCGCATGGAGCGAAATTCTCTTGGCCCTAGCATCCCCACTGCCTGCGAGAGAAGCGTGGATGCACATCTGGAAAGGGCCTTAAGGATAGGGACACAGCTGTCACCGTGCTCCCCGGGAGCAAGTCTGGGGAAGGAGCAGAACGCCTCCCCGGGAGAAGAGAAGGAGCCGTTGGCCTTGTTGTCGGGAAACAGTCGCAAAGCAGGAGAGCCTGCCCTGGGAAGAACAGCGGGACGGTGGCAAGACAAGCGTCACCCGCTCCCTGTGCGTAGAGACGGAAGCCTGGCTTTAGGAAGACACGAGGGGACGGCTAGGGCAGACGCGCATACTCTACTCTGAGGAAGGAGTCTGGGCAGAAGGAAGGCCTGTTCTGTGTGCCTTTTGTCCCAAGGGGACAGCATCTCCAAGGCCACCTGTCCCTAGGCAAGACGTGGGCATGCCACCAGGCGCCATAACCTGAACTCGCAGATACAGCTCCCTGGAAGAAAGGGCAGCCAGATGACATCTTCCTCCAAGAGGTGGCAGCTTTGGGGGAGGAAGGGGTGTGTCGTGGAAGAAGAGGGGACAGTCCCCCACAGCTCCCCATCCCAGTGCACGGGCGCTGTGCAGGGTTCCTGTCGCTTCTCCTTTCCTATGTGGAAGGCGCTGGCCTAGTCCCCGAGTCCGCCTGAACTCGAGAGCAAAAAGCCAAACCTTACTACGCCAGAAGAAGGCAGTTGGCAGGGAGTGTCATCCTAGACCACGCACGCTGCTGCAGGGTGGTGGCTGTGTCTGCGAGGTTCAGCCTGGCACGGTGATCCCAGGGTGCGACCATGGAGCCCGGGATAGCAAAGCCCAAGTGGAACCGCTCTCCCGCAGATCTCCTTCCCTGACGCGACAGAGCAAACGCCCAAAGCCTTGCTGAGGAAGCAGCAGCGAAGTGCGGTTCAGGCCATGCTGAAAACCTCTACCAAAGCATAGCAGTCGCTGGGAAAAAAGAGTCGGTTCTCTGGGCTGCGGTTGCTGCTTGCTTGAGCCTAGTAATGGCAGCACGGTGGCAGAATCCCGCATAGAGCGAAAGCCTCTTTGCCTGGGCATCCCCTCTAGGAAAGCACAGCATTCTTGGGGAAAACAGAGTCGGTTCTGTGCGATGCAGATGCCGCTTGCCTGAACATGGTCTCCGAAGCACGCTGTAAGAAACCCGCATGGAGCGAAATCCTCTTGGCCCGGGCATCCCCTGTACTTGAGAGCGAAGCGTGGTTGTGACTGTGGAAACAGTCTTAACGAAAGGTCATGAAACAGGAGAGCATGCATTGCAACAATAGCGGGCAGGTGGCAAGACAAGTGTCACCTTCTCCGTTTGCTTAGAAATCAGAGTCTGTTCTGCGGGCTGCTGCTCCTGCTTGCCTAGGCCAAGTCTCAAGGTGGGAGATAACACCCTACAGGGAAAGCCTCTTTGACCAGGCTCCTCCTCTGGGAAAGCACAGCATTCGTTGGGAAATCTGAGTCGCTTTGTGGGATGCTGCTGCTGCTTGCCTGAGCTAGTCTGCGCAGCACGGTGGAAAAAGCCGCATGGAGCGAAATTCTCTTGGCCCTAGCATCGCCACTGCCTGTGAGAGAAGCGTGGATGCACATCTGGAAAGGGACTTAAGGATAGGGACACGGCTGTCACCGTGATCTCCGGGAGCAAGTCTGGGGAAGGAGCAGAACGCCTCCCCGGGAGAAGAGAAGGAGCTGTTGGCCTTGTCCAGAAACAGTCGCAAAGCAGGAGAGCCTGCCCTGGGAAGAACAGCGGGACGGTGGCATGACAAGCGTCACCCGCTCCAAATGCGTAGAGACGGAAGCCTGGCTTTAGGAAGACAGGAGGGTACGGCTAGGGCAGGCGCGCATACGCCACTCTGAGGAAGGAGTCTGGGCAGAAGGCAGGCCTGTTCTGTGTGCCTCCTGTCCCAAGGGGAGAGCATCTCCGAGGCCACCTGTCCCTAGGGCAGACGTGGGCTTGCTACCAGGCGCCATAACCTGAACTCGCAGATACAGCTCCCTGGAAGAAAGGGCAGCCAGATACCATCTTCCTCCAAGAGGTGGCAGCGTTGGGGCTGGCAGCGGTGTGTCGGGGAAGAAGAGGGGACAGTCCCCCACAGCTCCCCATCCAAGTGTACGGGCGCTGTGCAGGGTTCCTGTCGCCTCTCCTTTCCTATTGCAAAGGCACTGGCGTAGTCCCCGAGTCCGCCTGAACTCCAGAGCAAAAAGCCAAGCCTTACTACGCCAGGAGATGGCAGTTGGCAGGGAGTGTCATCCTAGACGACGCAAGCTGCTGCAGGGTGGTGGCTGTTTCTGCAAGTTCAGACTGGCAGGGTGATCCCAGGGTGCGACCATGGAGCCCGGGACAAAAAAGCCCAAGAGGCACCAGCTCTCCCGCAGATCTCCTTCCCTGACGCGACAGAGCGAACGCCCAAAGCCTTGCTGAGGAAGCAGCAGCGAAGTGCGGTTCAGGCCAAGCTGAAAACCTCTGAGAAAGCATAGCAGTCGCTGGGAAAAAAGAGTCGGTTCTCTGGGCTGCTGTTGCTGCTTGCTTGAGCCTAGTATTGGCAGCACGGTGGCAGAATCCCGCATAGAGCGAAAGCCTCCTTGCCTGGGCATCCCCTCTAGGAAAGCACAGCATTCTTGGGGAAAACAGAGTCGGTTCTGTGCGATGCATATGTCGCTTGCCTGTACAGAGTCTCCGAAGCACGGTGTAAGAAACCCGCATGGAGCGATATCCTCTTGGCCCGGGCATCCCCTCTACTTGAGAGAGAAGCGTGGTTGTGCCTGTGGAAACAGCCTTAACGAAAGGTCATGAAACAGGAGAGCATGCATTGCAACAATAGCGGACAGGTGGCAAGACAAGTGTCACCCTCTCCGTTTGCTTAGAAATCAGAGTCGGTTCTGCGGGCTGCTGCTCCTGCTTGCCTAGGCCAAGTCTCAAGGTGGGAGAAACCACCATACAGCGAAAGCCTCTTTGCCCAGGCTCCTCCTCTGGGAAAGCACAGCATTCGTTGGGAAATCTGAGTCGCTTTGTGGGATGCTGTTGCTACTTGCCTGAGCTAGTCTGCGCAGCACGGTGGAAGAAACCCGCATGGAGCGAAATTCTCTGGGTCCTAGCATCCCCACTGCCTGCGAGAGAAGCGTGGATACACATCTGGAAAGGGCCTTAAGGATAGGGACACAGCTGTCACCGTGTTCCCCGGGAGCAAGTCTGGGGAAGGAGCAGAACGCCTCCCCGGGAGAAGAGAAGGAGCCGTTGGCCTTGTTGTCCAGAAACAGTCGCAAAGCAGGAGAGCCTGCCCTGGGAAGAACAGCAGGACGGTGGCAAGACAAGCGTCACCCGCTCCCTGTGCGTAGAGACGGAAGCCTGGCTTTAGGAAGACACGAGGGGACGGCTAGGGCAGACGCGCATACTCTACTCTGAGGAAGGAGTCTGGGCAGAAGGAAGGCCTGTTCTGTGTGCCTTTTGTCCCAAGGGGACAGCATCTCCAAGGCCACCTGTCCCTAGGCAAGACGTGGGCATGCCACCAGGCGCCATAACCTGAACTCGCAGATACAGCTCCCTGGAAGAAAGGGCAGCCAGATGACATCTTCCTCCAAGAGGTGGCAGCTTTGGGGGAGGAAGGGGGTGTGTCGTGGAAGAAGAATGGACAGTCCCCCACAGCTCCCCATCCCAGTGCACGGGCGCTGTGCAGGGTTCCTGTCGCTTCTCCTTTCCTATGTGGAAGGCGCTGGCCTAGTCCCCGAGTCCGCCTGAACTCGAGAACAAAAAGCCAAACCTTACTACGCCAGAAGAAGGCAGTTGGCAGGGAGTGTCATCCTAGACCACGCACGCTGCTGCAGGGTGGTGGCTGTGTCTGCGAGGTTCAGCCTGGCACGGTGATCCCAGGGTGCGACCATGGAGCCCGGGATAGCAAAGCGCAAGTGGAACCAGCTCTCCCGCAGATCTCCTTCCCTGACGCGACAGAGCAAATGCCCAAAGCCTTGCTGAGGAAGCAGCAGCGAAGTGCGGTTCAGGCCAAGCTGAAAACCTCTGCCAAAGCATAGCAGTCGCTGGGAAAAAAGAGTCGGTTCTCTGGGCTGCGGTTGCTGCTTGCTTGAGCCTAGTATTGGCAGCACGGTGGCAGAATCCCGCTTAGAGCGAAAGCCTCTTTGCCTGGGCATCCCCTCTAGGAAAGCACAGCATTCTTGGGGAAAACAGAGTCGGTTCTGTGCGATGCAGATGCCGCTTGCCTGAACATGGTCTCCGAAGCACGCTGTAAGAAACCCGCATGGAGCGAAATCCTCTTGGCCCGGGCATCCCCTGTACTTGATAGCGAAGCGTGGTTGTGACTGTGGAAACAGTCTTAACGAAAGGTCATGAAACAGGAGAGCATGCATTGCAACAATAGCGGGCAGGTGGCAAGACAAGTGTCACCTTCTCCGTTTGCTTAGAAATCAGAGTCTGTTCTGCGGGCTGCTGCTCCTGCTTGCCTAGGCCAAGTCTCAAGGTGGGAGATAACACCCTACAGGGAAAGCCTCTTTGACCAGGCTCCTCCTCTGGGAAAGCACAGCATTCGTTGGGAAATCTGAGTCGCTTTGTGGGATGCTGCTGCTGCTTGCCTGAGCTAGTCTGCGCAGCACGGTGGAAAAACCCGCATGGAGCGAAATTCTCTTGGCCCTAGCATCGCCACTGCCTGTGAGAGAAGCGTGGATGCACATCTGGAAAGGGACTTAAGGATAGGGACACGGCTGTCACCGTGATCTCCGGGAGCAAGTCTGGGGAAGGAGCAGAACGCCTCCCCGGGAGAAGAGAAGGAGCTGTTGGCCTTGTCCAGAAACAGTCGCAAAGCAGGAGAGCCTGCCCTGGGAAGAACAGCGGGACGGTGGCATGACAAGCGTCACCCGCTCCCAATGCGTAGAGATGGAAGCCTGGCTTTAGGAAGACAGGAGGGTACGGCTAGGGCAGGCGCGCATACGCCACTCTGAGGAAGGAGTCTGGGCAGAAGGCAGGCCTGTTCTGTGTGCCTCCTGTCCCAAGGGGAGAGCATCTCCGAGGCCACCTGTCCCTAGGGCAGACGTGGGCTTGCTACGAGGCGCCATAAACTGAACTCGCAGATACAGCTCCCTGGAAGAAAGGGCAGCCAGATACCATCTTCCTCCAAGAGGTGGCAGCGTTGGGGCAGGCAGCGGTGTGTCGGGGAAGAAGAGGGGACAGTCCCCCACAGCTCCCCATCCAAGTGTACGGGCGCTGTGCAGGGTACCTGTCGCCTCTCCTTTCCTATTGCAAAGGCACTGGCGTAGTCCCCGAGTCCGCCTGAACTCCAGAGCAAAAAGCCAAGCCTTACTACGCCAGGAGATGGCAGTTGGCAGGGAGTGTCATCCTAGACCACGCAAGCTGCTGCAGGGTGGTGGCTGTTTCTGCAAGTTCAGACTGGCAGGGTGATCCCAGGGTGCGACCATGGAGCCCGGGACAAAAAAGCCCAAGAGGCACCAGCTCTCCCGCAGATCTCCTTCCCTGACGCGACAGAGCGAACGCCCAAAGCCTTGCTGAGGAAGCAGCAGCGAAGTGCGGTTCAGGCCAAGCTGAAAACCTCTGAGAAAGCATAGCAGTCGCTGGGAAAAAAGAGTCGGTTCTCTGGGCTGCTGTTGCTGCTTGCTTGAGCCTAGTATTGGCAGCACGGTGGCAGAATCCCGCATAGAGCGAAAGCCTCCTTGCCTGGGCATCCCTCTAGGAAAGCACAGCATTCTTGGGGAAAACAGAGTCGGTTCTGTGCGATGCATATGTCGCTTGCCTGTACAGAGTCTCCGAAGCACGGTGTAAGAAACCCGCATGGAGCGATATCCTCTTGGCCCGGGCATCCCCTCTACTTGAGAGAGAAGCGTGGTTGTGCCTGTGGAAACAGCCTTAACGAAAGGTCATGAAACAGGAGAGCATGCATTGCAACAATAGCGGACAGGTGGCAAGACAAGTGTCACCCTCTCCGTTTGCTTAGAAATCAGAGTCGGTTCTGCGGGCTGCTGCTCCTGCTTGCCTAGGCCAAGTCTCAAGGTGGGAGAAACCACCATACAGCGAAAACCTCTTTGCCCAGGCTCCTCCTCTGGGAAAGCACAGCATTCGTTGGGAAATCTGAGTCGCTTTGTGGGATGCTGTTGCTACTTGCCTGAGCTAGTCTGCGCAGCACGGTGGAAGAAACCCGCATGGAGCGAAATTCTCTTGGCCCTAGCATACCCACTGCCTGCGAGAGAAGCGTGGATGCACATCTGGAAAGGGCCTTAAGGATAGGGACACAGCTGTCACCGTGCTCCCCGGGAGCAAGTCTGGGGAAGGAGCAGAACGCCTCCCCGGGAGAAGAGAAGGAGCCGTTGGCCTTGTTCTCGGGAAACAGTTGCAAAGCATGAGAGCCTGCCCTGGGAAGAACAGCGGGACGGTGGCAAGACAAGCGTCACCCGCTCCCTGTGCGTAGAGACGGAAGCCTGGCTTTAGGAAGACACGAGGGGACGGCTAGGGCAGACGCGCATACTCTACTCTGAGGAAGGAGTCTGGGCAGAAGGAAGGCCTGTTCTGTGTGCCTTTTGTCCCAAGGGGACAGCATCTCCAAGGCCACCTGTCCCTAGGCAAGACGTGGGCATGCCACCAGGCGCCATAACCTGAACTCGCAGATACAGCTCCCTGGAAGAAAGGGCAGCCAGATGACATCTTCCTCCAAGAGGTGGCAGCTTTGGGGGAGGAAGGGGGTGTGTCGTGGAAGAAGAATGGACAGTCCCCCACAGCTCCCCATCCCAGTGCACGGGCGCTGTGCAGGGTTCCTGTCGCTTCTCCTTTCCTATGTGGAAGGCGCTGGCCTAGTCCCCGAGTCCGCCTGAACTCGAGAGCAAAAAGCCAAACCTTACTACGCCAGAAGAAGGCAGTTGGCAGGGAGTGTCATCCTAGACCACGCACGCTGCTGCAGGGTGGTGGCTGTGTCTGCGAGGTTCAGCCTGGCACGGTGATCCCAGGGTGCGACCATGGAGCCCGGGATAGCAAAGCCCAAGTGGAACCGCTCTCCCGCAGATCTCCTTCCCTGACGCGACAGAGCAAACGCCCAAAGCCTTGCTGAGGAAGCAGCAGCGAAGTGCGGTTCAGGCCATGCTGAAAACCTCTGCCAAAGCATAGCAGTCGCTGGGAAAAAAGAGTCGGTTCTCTGGGCTGCTGTTGCTGCTTGCTTGAGCCTAGTATTGGCAGCACGGTGGCAGAATCCCGCATAGAGCAAAAGCCTCTTTGCCTGGGCATCCCCTCTAGGAATGCACAGCATTCTTGGGGAAAACAGAGTCGGTTCTGTGCGATGCAGATGCCGCTTGCCTGAACATGGTCTCCGAAGCACGCTGTAAGAAACCCGCATGGAGCGAAATCCTCTTGGCCCGGGCATCCCCTGTACTTGAGAGCGAAGCGTGGTTGTGACTGTGGAAACAGTCTTAACGAAAGGTCATGAAACAGGAGAGCATGCATTGCAACAATAGCGGGCAGGTGGCAAGACAAGTGTCACCTTCTCCGTTTGCTTAGAAATCAGAGTCTGTTCTGCGGGCTGCTGCTCCTGCTTGCCTAGGCCAAGTCTCAAGGTGGGAGATAACACCCTACAGGGAAAGCCTCTTTGACCAGGCTCCTCCTCTGGGAAAGCACAGCATTCGTTGGGAAATCTGAGTCGCTTTGTGGGATGCTGCTGCTGCTTGCCTGAGCTAGTCTGCGCAGCACGGTGGAAAAACCCGCATGGAGCGAAATTCTCTTGGCCCTAGCATCGCCACTGCCTGTGAGAGAAGCGTGGATGCACATCTGGAAAGGGACTTAAGGATAGGGACACGGCTGTCACCGTGATCTCCGGGAGCAAGTCTGGGGAAGGAGCAGAACGCCTCCCCGGGAGAAGAGAATGAGCTGTTGGCCTTGTCCAGAAACAGTCGCAAAGCAGGAGAGCCTGCCCTGGGAAGAACAGCGGGACGGTGGCATGACAAGCGTCACCCGCTCCCAATGCGTAGAGACGGAAGCCTGGCTTTAGGAAGACAGGAGGGTACGGCTAGGGCAGGCGCGCATACGCCACTCTGAGGAAGGAGTCTGGGCAGAAGGCAGGCCTGTTCTGTGTGCCTCCTGTCCCAAGGGGAGAGCATCTCCGAGGCCACCTGTCCCTAGGGCAGACGTGGGCTTGCTACCAGGCGCCATAACCTGAACTCGCAGATACAGCTCCCTGGAAGAAAGGGCAGCCAGATACCATCTTCCTCCAAGAGGTGGCAGCGTTGGGGCTGGCAGCGGTGTGTCGGGGAAGAAGAGGGGACAGTCCCCCACAGCTCCCCATCCAAGTGTACGGGCGCTGTGCAGGGTTCCTGTCGCCTCTCCTTTCCTATTGCAAAGGCACTGGCGTAGTCCCCGAGTCCGCCTGAACTCCAGAGCAAAAAGCCAAGCCTTACTACGCCAGGAGATGGCAGTTGGCAGGGAGTGTCATCCTAGACCACGCAAGCTGCTGCAGGGTGGTGGCTGTTTCTGCAAGTTCAGACTGGCAGGGTGATCCCAGGGTGCGACCATGGAGCCCGGGACAAAAAAGCCCAAGAGGCACCAGCTCTCCCGCAGATCTCCTTCCCTGACGCGACAGAGCGAACGCCCAAAGCCTTGCTGAGGAAGCAGCAGCGAAGTGCGGTTCAGGCCAAGCTGAAAACCTCTGAGAAAGCATAGCAGTCGCTGGGAAAAAAGAGTCGGTTCTCTGGGCTGCTGTTGCTGCTTGCTTGAGCCTAGTATTGGCAGCACGGTGGCAGAATCCCGCATAGAGCGAAAGCCTCCTTGCCTGGGCATCCCTCTAGGAAAGCACAGCATTCTTGGGGAAAACAGAGTCGGTTCTGTGCGATGCATATGTCGCTTGCCTGTACAGAGTCTCCGAAGCACGGTGTAAGAAACCCGCATGGAGCGATATCCTCTTGGCCCGGGCATCCCCTCTACTTGAGAGAGAAGCGTGGTTGTGCCTGTGGAAACAGCCTTAACGAAAGGTCATGAAACAGGAGAGCATGCATTGCAACAATAGCGGACAGGTGGCAAGACAAGTGTCACCCTCTCCGTTTGCTTAGAAATCAGAGTCGGTTCTGCGGGCTGCTGCTCCTGCTTGCCTAGGCCAAGTCTCAAGGTGGGAGAAACCACCATACAGCGAAAGCCTCTTTGCCCAGGCTCCCCCTCTGGGAAAGCACAGCATTCGTTGGGAAATCTGAGTCGCTTTGTGGGATGCTGTTGCTACTTGCCTGAGCTAGTCTGCGCAGCACGGTGGAAGAAACCCGCATGGAGCGAAATTCTCTGGGTCCTAGCATCCCCACTGCCTGCGAGAGAAGCGTGGATACACATCTGGAAAGGGCCTTAAGGATAGGGACACAGCTGTCACCGTGTTCCCCGGGAGCAAGTCTGGGGAAGGAGCAGAACGCCTCCCCGGGAGAAGAGAAGGAGCCGTTGGCCTTGTTGTCCAGAAACAGTCGCAAAGCAGGAGAGCCTGCCCTGGGAAGAACAGCAGGACGGTGGCAAGACAAGCGTCACCCGCTCCCTGTGCGTAGAGACGGAAGCCTGGCTTTAGGAAGACACGAGGGGACGGCTAGGGCAGACGCGCATACTCTACTCTGAGGAAGGAGTCTGGGCAGAAGGAAGGCCTGTTCTGTGTGCCTTTTGTCCCAAGGGGACAGCATCTCCAAGGCCACCTGTCCCTAGGCAAGACGTGGGCATGCCACCAGGCGCCATAACCTGAACTCGCAGATACAGCTCCCTGGAAGAAAGGGAAGCCAGATGACATCTTCCTCCAAGAGGTGGCAGCTTTGGGGGAGGAAGGGGGTGTGTCGTGGAAGAAGAGGGGACAGTCCCCCACAGCTCCCCATCCCAGTGCACGGGCGCTGTGCAGGGTTCCTGTCGCTTCTCCTTTCCTATGTGGAAGGCGCTGGCCTAGTCCCCGAGTCCGCCTGAACTCGAGAGCAAAAAGCCAAACCTTACTACGCCAGAAGAAGGCAGTTGGCAGGGAGTGTCATCCTAGACCACGCACGCTGCTGCAGGGTGGTGGCTGTGTCTGCGAGGTTCAGCCTGGCACGGTGATCCCAGGGTGCGACCATGGAGCCCGGGATAGCAAAGCCCAAGTGGAACCAGCTCTCCCGCAGATCTCCTTCCCTGACGCGACAGAGCAAATGCCCAAAGCCTTGCTGAGGAAGCAGCAGCGAAGTGCGGTTCAGGCCAAGCTGAAAACCTCTGCCAAAGCATAGCAGTCGCTGGGAAAAAAGAGTCGGTTCTCTGGGCTGCGGTTGCTGCTTGCTTGAGCCTAGTATTGGCAGCACGGTGGCAGAATCCCGCTTAGAGCGAAAGCTTCTTTGCCTGGGCATCCCCTCTAGGAAAGCACAGCATTCTTGGGGAAAACAGAGTCGGTTCTGTGCGATGCAGATGCCGCTTGCCTGAACATGGTCTCCGAAGCACGCTGTAAGAAACCCGCATGGAGCGAAATCCTCTTGGCCCGGGCATCCCCTGTACTTGATAGCGAAGCGTGGTTGTGACTGTGGAAACAGTCTTAACGAAAGGTCATGAAACAGGAGAGCATGCATTGCAACAATAGCGGGCAGGTGGCAAGACAAGTGTCACCTTCTCCGTTTGCTTAGAAATCAGAGTCTGTTCTGCGGGCTGCTGCTCCTGCTTGCCTAGGCCAAGTCTCAAGGTGGGAGATAACACCCTACAGGGAAAGCCTCTTTGACCAGGCTCCTCCTCTGGGAAAGCACAGCATTCGTTGGGAAATCTGAGTCGCTTTGTGGGATGCTGCTGCTGCTTGCCTGAGCTAGTCTGCGCAGCACGGTGGAAAAACCCGCATGGAGCGAAATTCTCTTGGCCCTAGCATCGCCACTGCCTGTGAGAGAAGCGTGGATGCACATCTGGAAAGGGACTTAAGGATAGGGACACGGCTGTCACCGTGATCTCCGGGAGCAAGTCTGGGGAAGGAGCAGAACGCCTCCCCGGGAGAAGAGAAGGAGCTGTTGGCCTTGTCCAGAAACAGTCGCAAAGCAGGAGAGCCTGCCCTGGGAAGAACAGCGGGACGGTGGCATGACAAGCGTCACCCGCTCCCAATGCGTAGAGATGGAAGCCTGGCTTTAGGAAGACAGGAGGGTACGGCTAGGGCAGGCGCGCATACGCCACTCTGAGGAAGGAGTCTGGGCAGAAGGCAGGCCTGTTCTGTGTGCCTCCTGTCCCAAGGGGAGAGCATCTCCGAGGCCACCTGTCCCTAGGGCAGACGTGGGCTTGCTACGAGGCGCCATAACCTGAACTCGCAGATACAGCTCCCTGGAAGAAAGGGCAGCCAGATACCATCTTCCTCCAAGAGGTGGCAGCGTTGGGGCAGGCAGCGGTGTGTCGGGGAAGAAGAGGGGACAGTCCCCCACAGCTCCCCATCCAAGTGTACGGGCGCTGTGCAGGGTACCTGTCGCCTCTCCTTTCCTATTGCAAAGGCACTGGCGTAGTCCCCGAGTCCGCCTGAACTCCAGAGCAAAAAGCCAAGCCTTACTACGCCAGGAGATGGCAGTTGGCAGGGAGTGTCATCCTAGACCACGCAAGCTGCTGCAGGGTGGTGGCTGTTTCTGCAAGTTCAGACTGGCAGGGTGATCCCAGGGTGCGACCATGGAGCCCGGGACAAAAAAGCCCAAGAGGCACCAGCTCTCCCGCAGATCTCCTTCCCTGACGCGACAGAGCGAACGCCCAAAGCCTTGCTGAGGAAGCAGCAGCGAAGTGCGGTTCAGGCCAAGCTGAAAACCTCTGAGAAAGCATAGCAGTCGCTGGGAAAAAAGAGTCGGTTCTCTGGGCTGCTGTTGCTGCTTGCTTGAGCCTAGTATTGGCAGCACGGTGGCAGAATCCCGCATAGAGCGAAAGCCTCCTTGCCTGGGCATCCCCTCTAGGAAAGCACAGCATTCTTGGGGAAAACAGAGTCGGTTCTGTGCGATGCATATGTCGCTTGCCTGTACAGAGTCTCCGAAGCACGGTGTAAGAAACCCGCATGGAGCGATATCCTCTTGGCCCGGGCATCCCCTCTACTTGAGAGAGAAGCGTGGTTGTGCCTGTGGAAACAGCCTTAACGAAAGGTCATGAAACAGGAGAGCATGCATTGCAACAATAGCGGACAGGTGGCAAGACAAGTGTCACCCTCTCCGTTTGCTTAGAAATCAGAGTCAGTTCTGCGGGCTGCTGCTTCTGCTTGCCTAGGCCAAGTCTCAAGGTGGGAGAAACCACCATACAGCGAAAACCTCTTTGCCCAGGCTCCTCCTCTGGGAAAGCACAGCATTCGTTGGGAAATCTGAGTCGCTTTGTGGGATGCTGTTGCTACTTGCCTGAGCTAGTCTGCGCAGCACGGTGGAAGAAACCCGCATGGAGCGAAATTCTCTTGGCCCTAGCATCCCCACTGCCTGCGAGAGAAGCGTGGATGCACATCTGGAAAGGGCCTTAAGGATAGGGACACAGCTGTCACCGTGCTCCCCGGGAGCAAGTCTGGGGAAGGAGCAGAACGCCTCCCCGGGAGAAGAGAAGGAGCCGTTGGCCTTGTTGTCGGGAAACAGTCGCAAAGCAGGAGAGCCTGCCCTGGGAAGAACAGCGGGACGGTGGCAAGACAAGCGTCACCCGCTCCCTGTGCGTAGAGACGGAAGCCTGGCTTTAGGAAGACACGAGGGGACGGCTAGGGCAGACGCGCATACTCTACTCTGAGGAAGGAGTCTGGGCAGAAGGAAGGCCTGTTCTGTGTGCCTTTTGTCCCAAGGGGACAGCATCTCCAAGGCCACCTGTCCCTAGGCAAGACGTGGGCATGCCACCAGGCGCCATAACCTGAACTCGCAGATACAGCTCCCTGGAAGAAAGGGCAGCCAGATGACATCTTCCTCCAAGAGGTGGCAGCTTTGGGGGAGGAAGGGGGTGTGTCGTGGAAGAAGAGGGGACAGTCCCCCACAGCTCCCCATCCCAGTGCACGGGCGCTGTGCAGGGTTCCTGTCGCTTCTCCTTTCCTATGTGGAAGGCGCTGGCCTAGTCCCCGAGTCCGCCTGAACTCGAGAGCAAAAAGCCAAACCTTACTACGCCAGAAGAAGGCAGTTGGCAGGGAGTGTCATCCTAGACCACGCACGCTGCTGCAGGGTGGTGGCTGTGTCTGCGAGGTTCAGCCTGGCACGGTGATCCCAGGGTGCGACCATGGAGCCCGGGATAGCAAAGCCCAAGTGGAACCGCTCTCCCGCAGATCTCCTTCCCTGACGCGACAGAGCAAACGCCCAAAGCCTTGCTGAGGAAGCAGCAGCGAAGTGCGGTTCAGGCCATGCTGAAAACCTCTACCAAAGCATAGCAGTCGCTGGGAAAAAAGAGTCGGTTCTCTGGGCTGCGGTTGCTGCTTGCTTGAGCCTAGTAATGGCAGCACGGTGGCAGAATCCCGCATAGAGCGAAAGCCTCTTTGCCTGGGCATCCCCTCTAGGAAAGCACAGCATTCTTGGGGAAAACAGAGTCGGTTCTGTGCGATGCAGATGCCGCTTGCCTGAACATGGTCTCCGAAGCACGCTGTAAGAAACCCGCATGGAGCGAAATCCTCTTGGCCCGGGCATCCCCTGTACTTGAGAGCGAAGCGTGGTTGTGACTGTGGAAACAGTCTTAACGAAAGGTCATGAAACAGGAGAGCATGCATTGCAACAATAGCGGGCAGGTGGCAAGACAAGTGTCACCTTCTCCGTTTGCTTAGAAATCAGAGTCTGTTCTGCGGGCTGCTGCTCCTGCTTGCCTAGGCCAAGTCTCAAGGTGGGAGATAACACCCTACAGGGAAAGCCTCTTTGACCAGGCTCCTCCTCTGGGAAAGCACAGCATTCGTTGGGAAATCTGAGTCGCTTTGTGGGATGCTGCTGCTGCTTGCCTGAGCTAGTCTGCGCAGCACGGTGGAAAAAGCCGCATGGAGCGAAATTCTCTTGGCCCTAGCATCGCCACTGCCTGTGAGAGAAGCGTGGATGCACATCTGGAAAGGGACTTAAGGATAGGGACACGGCTGTCACCGTGATCTCCGGGAGCAAGTCTGGGGAAGGAGCAGAACGCCTCCCCGGGAGAAGAGAAGGAGCTGTTGGCCTTGTCCAGAAACAGTCGCAAAGCAGGAGAGCCTGCCCTGGGAAGAACAGCGGGACGGTGGCATGACAAGCGTCACCCGCTCCCAATGCGTAGAGACGGAAGCCTGGCTTTAGGAAGACAGGAGGGTACGGCTAGGGCAGGCGCGCATACGCCACTCTGAGGAAGGAGTCTGGGCAGAAGGCAGGCCTGTTCTGTGTGCCTCCTGTCCCAAGGGGAGAGCATCTCCGAGGCCACCTGTCCCTAGGGCAGACGTGGGCTTGCTACCAGGCGCCATAACCTGAACTCGCAGATACAGCTCCCTGGAAGAAAGGGCAGCCAGATACCATCTTCCTCCAAGAGGTGGCAGCGTTGGGGCTGGCAGCGGTGTGTCGGGGAAGAAGAGGGGACAGTCCCCCACAGCTCCCCATCCAAGTGTACGGGCGCTGTGCAGGGTTCCTGTCGCCTCTCCTTTCCTATTGCAAAGGCACTGGCGTAGTCCCCGAGTCCGCCTGAACTCCAGAGCAAAAAGCCAAGCCTTACTACGCCAGGAGATGGCAGTTGGCAGGGAGTGTCATCCTAGACCACGCAAGCTGCTGCAGGGTGGTGGCTGTTTCTGCAAGTTCAGACTGGCAGGGTGATCCCAGGGTGCGACCATGGAGCCCGGGACAAAAAAGCCCAAGAGGCACCAGCTCTCCCGCAGATCTCCTTCCCTGACGCGACAGAGCGAACGCCCAAAGCCTTGCTGAGGAAGCAGCAGCGAAGTGCGGTTCAGGCCAAGCTGAAAACCTCTGAGAAAGCATAGCAGTCGCTGGGAAAAAAGAGTCGGTTCTCTGGGCTGCTGTTGCTGCTTGCTTGAGCCTAGTATTGGCAGCACGGTGGCAGAATCCCGCATAGAGCGAAAGCCTCCTTGCCTGGGCATCCCCTCTAGGAAAGCACAGCATTCTTGGGGAAAACAGAGTCGGTTCTGTGCGATGCATATGTCGCTTGCCTGTACAGAGTCTCCGAAGCACGGTGTAAGAAACCCGCATGGAGCGATATCCTCTTGGCCCGGGCATCCCCTCTACTTGAGAGAGAAGCGTGGTTGTGCCTGTGGAAACAGCCTTAACGAAAGGTCATGAAACAGGAGAGCATGCATTGCAACAATAGCGGACAGGTGGCAAGACAAGTGTCACCCTCTCCGTTTGCTTAGAAATCAGAGTCGGTTCTGCGGGCTGCTGCTCCTGCTTGCCTAGGCCAAGTCTCAAGGTGGGAGAAACCACCATACAGCGAAAGCCTCTTTGCCCAGGCTCCTCCTCTGGGAAAGCACAGCATTCGTTGGGAAATCTGAGTCGCTTTGTGGGATGCTGTTGCTACTTGCCTGAGCTAGTCTGCGCAGCACGGTGGAAGAAACCCCAATGGAGCGAAATTCTCTGGGTCCTAGCATCCCCACTGCCTGCGAGAGAAGCGTGGATACACATCTGGAAAGGGCCTTAAGGATAGGGACACAGCTGTCACCGTGTTCCCCGGGAGCAAGTCTGGGGAAGGAGCAGAACGCCTCCCCGGGAGAAGAGAAGGAGCCGTTGGCCTTGTTGTCCAGAAACAGTCGCAAAGCAGGAGAGCCTGCCCTGGGAAGAACAGCAGGACGGTGGCAAGACAAGCGTCACCCGCTCCCTGTGCGTAGAGACGGAAGCCTGGCTTTAGGAAGACACGAGGGGACGGCTAGGGCAGACGCGCATACTCTACTCTGAGGAAGGAGTCTGGGCAGAAGGAAGGCCTGTTCTGTGTGCCTTTTGTCCCAAGGGGACAGCATCTCCAAGGCCACCTGTCCCTAGGCAAGACGTGGGCATGCCACCAGGCGCCATAACCTGAACTCGCAGATACAGCTCCCTGGAAGAAAGGGCAGCCAGATGACATCTTCCTCCAAGAGGTGGCAGCTTTGGGGGAGGAAGGGGGTGTGTCGTGGAAGAAGAGGGGACAGTCCCCCACAGCTCCCCATCCCAGTGCACGGGCGCTGTGCAGGGTTCCTGTCGCTTCTCCTTTCCTATGTGGAAGGCGCTGGCCTAGTCCCCGAGTCCGCCTGAACTCGAGAGCAAAAAGCCAAACCTTACTACGCCAGAAGAAGGCAGTTGGCAGGGAGTGTCATCCTAGACCACGCACGCTGCTGCAGGGTGGTGGCTGTGTCTGCGAGGTTCAGCCTGGCACGGTGATCCCAGGGTGCGACCATGGAGCCCGGGATAGCAAAGCGCAAGTGGAACCAGCTCTCCCGCAGATCTCCTTCCCTGACGCGACAGAGCAAATGCCCAAAGCCTTGCTGAGGAAGCAGCAGCGAAGTGCGGTTCAGGCCAAGCTGAAAACCTCTGCCAAAGCATAGCAGTCGCTGGGAAAAAAGAGTCGGTTCTCTGGGCTGCGGTTGCTGCTTGCTTGAGCCTAGTATTGGCAGCACGGTGGCAGAATCCCGCTTAGAGCGAAAGCTTCTTTGCCTGGGCATCCCCTCTAGGAAAGCACAGCATTCTTGGGGAAAACAGAGTCGGTTCTGTGCGATGCAGATGCCGCTTGCCTGAACATGGTCTCCGAAGCACGCTGTAAGAAACCCGCATGGAGCGAAATCCTCTTGGCCCGGGCATCCCCTGTACTTGAGAGCGAAGCGTGGTTGTGACTGTGGAAACAGTCTTAACGAAAGGTCATGAAACAGGAGAGCATGCATTGCAACAATAGCGGGCAGGTGGCAAGACAAGTGTCACCTTCTCCGTTTGCTTAGAAATCAGAGTCTGTTCTGCGGGCTGCTGCTCCTGCTTGCCTAGGCCAAGTCTCAAGGTGGGAGATAACACCCTACAGGGAAAGCCTCTTTGACCAGGCTCCTCCTCTGGGAAAGCACAGCATTCGTTGGGAAATCTGAGTCGCTTTGTGGGATGCTGCTGCTGCTTGCCTGAGCTAGTCTGCGCAGCACGGTGGAAAAAGCCGCATGGAGCGAAATTCTCTTGGCCCTAGCATCGCCACTGCCTGTGAGAGAAGCGTGGATGCACATCTGGAAAGGGACTTAAGGATAGGGACACGGCTGTCACCGTGATCTCCGGGAGCAAGTCTGGGGAAGGAGCAGAACGCCTCCCCGGGAGAAGAGAAGGAGCTGTTGGCCTTGTCCAGAAACAGTCGCAAAGCAGGAGAGCCTGCCCTGGGAAGAACAGCGGGACGGTGGCATGACAAGCGTCACCCGCTCCCAATGCGTAGAGATGGAAGCCTGGCTTTAGGAAGACAGGAGGGTACGGCTAGGGCAGGCGCGCATACGCCACTCTGAGGAAGGAGTCTGGGCAGAAGGCAGGCCTGTTCTGTGTGCCTCCTGTCCCAAGGGGAGAGCATCTCCGAGGCCACCTGTCCCTAGGGCAGACGTGGGCTTGCTACGAGGCGCCATAACCTGAACTCGCAGATACAGCTCCCTGGAAGAAAGGGCAGCCAGATACCATCTTCCTCCAAGAGGTGGCAGCGTTGGGGCAGGCAGCGGTGTGTCGGGGAAGAAGAGGGGACAGTCCCCCACAGCTCCCCATCCAAGTGTACGGGCGCTGTGCAGGGTACCTGTCGCCTCTCCTTTCCTATTGCAAAGGCACTGGCGTAGTCCCCGAGTCCGCCTGAACTCCAGAGCAAAAAGCCAAGCCTTACTACGCCAGGAGATGGCAGTTGGCAGGGAGTGTCATCCTAGACCACGCAAGCTGCTGCAGGGTGGTGGCTGTTTCTGCAAGTTCAGACTGGCAGGGTGATCCCAGGGTGCGACCATGGAGCCCGGGACAAAAAAGCCCAAGAGGCACCAGCTCTCCCGCAGATCTCCTTCCCTGACGCGACAGAGCGAACGCCCAAAGCCTTGCTGAGGAAGCAGCAGCGAAGTGCGGTTCAGGCCAAGCTGAAAACCTCTGAGAAAGCATAGCAGTCGCTGGGAAAAAAGAGTCGGTTCTCTGGGCTGCTGTTGCTGCTTGCTTGAGCCTAGTATTGGCAGCACGGTGGCAGAATCCCGCATAGAGCGAAAGCCTCCTTGCCTGGGCATCCCCTCTAGGAAAGCACAGCATTCTTGGGGAAAACAGAGTCGGTTCTGTGCGATGCATATGTCGCTTGCCTGTACAGAGTCTCCGAAGCACGGTGTAAGAAACCCGCATGGAGCGATATCCTCTTGGCCCGGGCATCCCCTCTACTTGAGAGAGAAGCGTGGTTGTGCCTGTGGAAACAGCCTTAACGAAAGGTCATGAAACAGGAGAGCATGCATTGCAACAATAGCGGACAGGTGGCAAGACAAGTGTCACCCTCTCCGTTTGCTTAGAAATCAGAGTCAGTTCTGCGGGCTGCTGCTTCTGCTTGCCTAGGCCAAGTCTCAAGGTGGGAGAAACCACCATACAGCGAAAACCTCTTTGCCCAGGCTCCTCCTCTGGGAAAGCACAGCATTCGTTGGGAAATCTGAGTCGCTTTGTGGGATGCTGTTGCTACTTGCCTGAGCTAGTCTGCGCAGCACGGTGGAAGAAACCCGCATGGAGCGAAATTCTCTTGGCCCTAGCATCCCCACTGCCTGCGAGAGAAGCGTGGATGCACATCTGGAAAGGGCCTTAAGGATAGGGACACAGCTGTCACCGTGCTCCCCGGGAGCAAGTCTGGGGAAGGAGCAGAACGCCTCCCCGGGAGAAGAGAAGGAGCCGTTGGCCTTGTTGTCGGGAAACAGTCGCAAAGCAGGAGAGCCTGCCCTGGGAAGAACAGCGGGACGGTGGCAAGACAAGCGTCACCCGCTCCCTGTGCGTAGAGACGGAAGCCTGGCTTTAGGAAGACACGAGGGGACGGCTAGGGCAGACGCGCATACTCTACTCTGAGGAAGGAGTCTGGGCAGAAGGAAGGCCTGTTCTGTGTGCCTTTTGTCCCAAGGGGACAGCATCTCCAAGGCCACCTGTCCCTAGGCAAGACGTGGGCATGCCACCAGGCGCCATAACCTGAACTCGCAGATACAGCTCCCTGGAAGAAAGGGCAGCCAGATGACATCTTCCTCCAAGAGGTGGCAGCTTTGGGGGAGGAAGGGGGTGTGTCGTGGAAGAAGAGGGGACAGTCCCCCACAGCTCCCCATCCCAGTGCACGGGCGCTGTGCAGGGTTCCTGTCGCTTCTCCTTTCCTATGTGGAAGGCGCTGGCCTAGTCCCCGAGTCCGCCTGAACTCGAGAGCAAAAAGCCAAACCTTACTACGCCAGAAGAAGGCAGTTGGCAGGGAGTGTCATCCTAGACCACGCACGCTGCTGCAGGGTGGTGGCTGTGTCTGCGAGGTTCAGCCTGGCACGGTGATCCCAGGGTGCGACCATGGAGCCCGGGATAGCAAAGCCCAAGTGGAACCGCTCTCCCGCAGATCTCCTTCCCTGACGCGACAGAGCAAACGCCCAAAGCCTTGCTGAGGAAGCAGCAGCGAAGTGCGGTTCAGGCCATGCTGAAAACCTCTACCAAAGCATAGCAGTCGCTGGGAAAAAAGAGTCGGTTCTCTGGGCTGCGGTTGCTGCTTGCTTGAGCCTAGTAATGGCAGCACGGTGGCAGAATCCCGCATAGAGCGAAAGCCTCTTTGCCTGGGCATCCCCTCTAGGAAAGCACAGCATTCTTGGGGAAAACAGAGTCGGTTCTGTGCGATGCAGATGCCGCTTGCCTGAACATGGTCTCCGAAGCACGCTGTAAGAAACCCGCATGGAGCGAAATCCTCTTGGCCCGGGCATCCCCTGTACTTGAGAGCGAAGAGTGGTTGTGACTGTGGAAACAGTCTTAACGAAAGGTCATGAAACAGGAGAGCATGCATTGCAACAATAGCGGGCAGGTGGCAAGACAAGTGTCACCTTCTCCGTTTGCTTAGAAATCAGAGTCTGTTCTGCGGGCTGCTGCTCCTGCTTGCCTAGGCCAAGTCTCAAGGTGGGAGATAACACCCTACAGGGAAAGCCTCTTTGACCAGGCTCCTCCTCTGGGAAAGCACAGCATTCGTTGGGAAATCTGAGTCGCTTTGTGGGATGCTGCTGCTGCTTGCCTGAGCTAGTCTGCGCAGCACGGTGGAAAAACCCGCATGGAGCGAAATTCTCTTGGCCCTAGCATCGCCACTGCCTGTGAGAGAAGCGTGGATGCACATCTGGAAAGGGACTTAAGGATAGGGACACGGCTGTCACCGTGATCTCCGGGAGCAAGTCTGGGGAAGGAGCAGAACGCCTCCCCGGGAGAAGAGAAGGAGCTGTTGGCCTTGTCCAGAAACAGTCGCAAAGCAGGAGAGCCTGCCCTGGGAAGAACAGCGGGACGGTGGCATGACAAGCGTCACCCGCTCCCAATGCGTAGAGACGGAAGCCTGGCTTTAGGAAGACAGGAGGGTACGGCTAGGGCAGGCGCGCATACGCCACTCTGAGGAAGGAGTCTGGGCAGAAGGCAGGCCTGTTCTGTGTGCCTCCTGTCCCAAGGGGAGAGCATCTCCGAGGCCACCTGTCCCTAGGGCAGACGTGGGCTTGCTACCAGGCGCCATAACCTGAACTCGCAGATACAGCTCCCTGGAAGAAAGGGCAGCCAGATACCATCTTCCTCCAAGAGGTGGCAGCGTTGGGGCTGGCAGCGGTGTGTCGGGGAAGAAGAGGGGACAGTCCCCCACAGCTCCCCATCCAAGTGTACGGGCGCTGTGCAGGGTTCCTGTCGCCTCTCCTTTCCTATTGCAAAGGCACTGGCGTAGTCCCCGAGTCCGCCTGAACTCCAGAGCAAAAAGCCAAGCCTTACTACGCCAGGAGATGGCAGTTGGCAGGGAGTGTCATCCTAGACCACGCAAGCTGCTGCAGGGTGGTGGCTGTTTCTGCAAGTTCAGACTGGCAGGGTGATCCCAGGGTGCGACCATGGAGCCCGGGACAAAAAAGCCCAAGAGGCACCAGCTCTCCCGCAGATCTCCTTCCCTGACGCGACAGAGCGAACGCCCAAAGCCTTGCTGAGGAAGCAGCAGCGAAGTGCGGTTCAGGCCAAGCTGAAAACCTCTGAGAAAGCATAGCAGTCGCTGGGAAAAAAGAGTCGGTTCTCTGGGCTGCTGTTGCTGCTTGCTTGAGCCTAGTATTGGCAGCACGGTGGCAGAATCCCGCATAGAGCGAAAGCCTCCTTGCCTGGGCATCCCCTCTAGGAAAGCACAGCATTCTTGGGGAAAACAGAGTCGGTTCTGTGCGATGCATATGTCGCTTGCCTGTACAGAGTCTCCGAAGCACGGTGTAAGAAACCCGCATGGAGCGATATCCTCTTGGCCCGGGCATCCCCTCTACTTGAGAGAGAAGCGTGGTTGTGCCTGTGGAAACAGCCTTAACGAAAGGTCATGAAACAGGAGAGCATGCATTGCAACAATAGCGGACAGGTGGCAAGACAAGTGTCACCCTCTCCGTTTGCTTAGAAATCAGAGTCGGTTCTGCGGGCTGCTGCTCCTGCTTGCCTAGGCCAAGTCTCAAGGTGGGAGAAACCACCATACAGCGAAAGCCTCTTTGCCCAGGCTCCTCCTCTGGGAAAGCACAGCATTCGTTGGGAAATCTGAGTCGCTTTGTGGGATGCTGTTGCTACTTGCCTGAGCTAGTCTGCGCAGCACGGTGGAAGAAACCCGCATGGAGCGAAATTCTCTGGGTCCTAGCATCCCCACTGCCTGCGAGAGAAGCGTGGATACACATCTGGAAAGGGCCTTAAGGATAGGGACACAGCTGTCACCGTGTTCCCCGGGAGCAAGTCTGGGGAAGGAGCAGAACGCCACCCGGGAGAAGAGAAGGAGCCGTTGGCCTTGTTGTCCAGAAACAGTCGCAAAGCAGGAGAGCCTGCCCTGGGAAGAACAGCAGGACGGTGGCAAGACAAGCGTCACCCGCTCCCTGTGCGTAGAGACGGAAGCCTGGCTTTAGGAAGACACGAGGGGACGGCTAGGGCAGACGCGCATACTCTACTCTGAGGAAGGAGTCTGGGCAGAAGGAAGGCCTGTTCTGTGTGCCTTTTGTCCCAAGGGGACAGCATCTCCAAGGCCACCTGTCCCTAGGCAAGACGTGGGCATGCCACCAGGCGCCATAACCTGAACTCGCAGATACAGCTCCCTGGAAGAAAGGGCAGCCAGATGACATCTTCCTCCAAGAGGTGGCAGCTTTGGGGGAGGAAGGGGGTGTGTCGTGGAAGAAGAGGGGACAGTCCCCCACAGCTCCCCATCCCAGTGCACGGGCGCTGTGCAGGGTTCCTGTCGCTTCTCCTTTCCTATGTGGAAGGCGCTGGCCTAGTCCCCGAGTCCGCCTGAACTCGAGAGCAAAAAGCCAAACCTTACTACGCCAGAAGAAGGCAGTTGGCAGGGAGTGTCATCCTAGACCACGCACGCTGCTGCAGGGTGGTGGCTGTGTCTGCGAGGTTCAGCCTGGCACGGTGATCCCAGGGTGCGACCATGGAGCCCGGGATAGCAAAGCGCAAGTGGAACCAGCTCTCCCGCAGATCTCCTTCCCTGACGCGACAGAGCAAATGCCCAAAGCCTTGCTGAGGAAGCAGCAGCGAAGTGCGGTTCAGGCCAAGCTGAAAACCTCTGCCAAAGCATAGCAGTCGCTGGGAAAAAAGAGTCGGTTCTCTGGGCTGCGGTTTCTGTTTGCTTGAGCCTAGTATTGGCAGCACGGTGGCAGAATCCCGCTTAGAGCGAAAGCTTCTTTGCCTGGGCATCCCCTCTAGGAAAGCACAGCATTCTTGGGGAAAACAGAGTCGGTTCTGTGCGATGCAGATGCCGCTTGCCTGAACATGGTCTCCGAAGCACGCTGTAAGAAACCCGCATGGAGCGAAATCCTCTTGGCCCGGGCATCCCCTCTACTTGAGAGAGAAGCGTGGTTGTGACTGTGGAAACAGTCTTAACGAAAGGTCATGAAACAGGAGAGCATGCATTGCAACAATAGCGGGCAGGTGGCAAGACAAGTGTCATCTTCTCCGTTTGCTTAGAAATCAGAGTCTGTTCTGCGGGCTGCTGCTCCTGCTTGCCTAGGCCAAGTCTCAAGGTGGGAGATAACACCCTACAGGGAAAGCCTCTTTGACCAGGCTCCTCCTCTGGGAAAGCACAGCATTCGTTGGGAAATCTGAGTCGCTTTGTGGGATGCTGCTGCTGCTTGCCTGAGCTAGTCTGCGCAGCACGGTGGAAAAAGCCGCATGGAGCGAAATTCTCTTGGCCCTAGCATCGCCACTGCCTGTGAGAGAAGCGTGGATGCACATCTGGAAAGGGACTTAAGGATAGGGACACGGCTGTCACCGTGATCTCCGGGAGCAAGTCTGGGGAAGGAGCAGAACGCCTCCCCGGGAGAAGAGAAGGAGCTGTTGGCCTTGTCCAGAAACAGTCGCAAAGCAGGAGAGCCTGCCCTGGGAAGAACAGCGGGACGGTGGCATGACAAGCGTCACCCGCTCCCAATGCGTAGAGATGGAAGCCTGGCTTTAGGAAGACAGGAGGGTACGGCTAGGGCAGGCGCGCATACGCCACTCTGAGGAAGGAGTCTGGGCAGAAGGCAGGCCTGTTCTGTGTGCCTCCTGTCCCAAGGGGAGAGCATCTCCGAGGCCACCTGTCCCTAGGGCAGACGTGGGCTTGCTACGAGGCGCCATAACCTGAACTCGCAGATACAGCTCCCTGGAAGAAAGGGCAGCCAGATACCATCTTCCTCCAAGAGGTGGCAGCGTTGGGGCAGGCAGCGGTGTGTCGGGGAAGAAGAGGGGACAGTCCCCCACAGCTCCCCATCCAAGTGTACGGGCGCTGTGCAGGGTACCTGTCGCCTCTCCTTTCCTATTGCAAAGGCACTGGCGTAGTCCCCGAGTCCGCCTGAACTCCAGAGCAAAAAGCCAAGCCTTACTACGCCAGGAGATGGCAGTTGGCAGGGAGTGTCATCCTAGACCACGCAAGCTGCTGCAGGGTGGTGGCTGTTTCTGCAAGTTCAGACTGGCAGGGTGATCCCAGGGTGCGACCATGGAGCCCGGGACAAAAAAGCCCAAGAGGCACCAGCTCTCCCGCAGATCTCCTTCCCTGACGCGACAGAGCGAACGCCCAAAGCCTTGCTGAGGAAGCAGCAGCGAAGTGCGGTTCAGGCCAAGCTGAAAACCTCTGAGAAAGCATAGCAGTCGCTGGGAAAAAAGAGTCGGTTCTCTGGGCTGCTGTTGCTGCTTGCTTGAGCCTAGTATTGGCAGCACGGTGGCAGAATCCCGCATAGAGCGAAAGCCTCCTTGCCTGGGCATCCCCTCTAGGAAAGCACAGCATTCTTGGGGAAAACAGAGTCGGTTCTGTGCGATGCATATGTCGCTTGCCTGTACAGAGTCTCCGAAGCACGGTGTAAGAAACCCGCATGGAGCGATATCCTCTTGGCCCGGGCATCCCCTCTACTTGAGAGAGAAGCGTGGTTGTGCCTGTGGAAACAGCCTTAACGAAAGGTCATGAAACAGGAGAGCATGCATTGCAACAATAGCGGACAGGTGGCAAGACAAGTGTCACTCTCTCCGTTTGCTTAGAAATCAGAGTCAGTTCTGCGGGCTGCTGCTTCTGCTTGCCTAGGCCAAGTCTCAAGGTGGGAGAAACCACCATACAGCGAAAGCCTCTTTGCCCAGGCTCCTCCTCTGGGAAAGCACAGCATTCGTTGGGAAATCTGAGTCGCTTTGTGGGATGCTGTTGCTACTTGCCTGAGCTAGTCTGCGCAGCACGGTGGAAGAAACCCGCATGGAGCGAAATTCTCTTGGCCCTAGCATCCCCACTGCCTGCGAGAGAAGCCTGGATGCACATCTGGAAAGGGCCTTAAGGATAGGGACACAGCTGTCACCGTGCTCCCCGGGAGCAAGTCTGGGGAAGGAGCAGAACGCCTCCCCGGGAGAAGAGAAGGAGCCGTTGGCCTTGTTGTCGGGAAACAGTCGCAAAGCAGGAGAGCCTGCCCTGGGAAGAACAGCGGGACGGTGGCAAGACAAGCGTCACCCGCTCCCTGTGCGTAGAGACGGAAGCCTGGCTTTAGGAAGACACGAGGGGACGGCTAGGGCAGACGCGCATACTCTACTCTGAGGAAGGAGTCTGGGCAGAAGGAAGGCCTGTTCTGTGTGCCTTTTGTCCCAAGGGGACAGCATCTCCAAGGCCACCTGTCCCTAGGCAAGACGTGGGCATGCCACCAGGCGCCATAACCTGAACTCGCAGATACAGCTCCCTGGAAGAAAGGGCAGCCAGATGACATCTTCCTCCAAGAGGTGGCAGCTATGGGGGAGGAAGGGGGTGTGTCGTGGAAGAAGAGGGGACAGTCCCCCACAGCTCCCCATCCCAGTGCACGGGCGCTGTGCAGGGTTCCTGTCGCTTCTCCTTTCCTATGTGGAAGGCGCTGGCCTAGTCCCCGAGTCCGCCTGAACTCGAGAGCAAAAAGCCAAACCTTACTACGCCAGAAGAAGGCAGTTGGCAGGGAGTGTCATCCTAGACCACGCACGCTGCTGCAGGGTGGTGGCTGTGTCTGCGAGGTTCAGCCTGGCACGGTGATCCCAGGGTGCGACCATGGAGCCCGGGATAGCAAAGCCCAAGTGGAACCGCTCTCCCGCAGATCTCCTTCCCTGACGCGACAGAGCAAACGCCCAAAGCCTTGCTGAGGAAGCAGCAGCGAAGTGCGGTTCAGGCCATGCTGAAAACCTCTACCAAAGCATAGCAGTCGCTGGGAAAAAAGAGTCGGTTCTCTGGGCTGCGGTTGCTGCTTGCTTGAGCCTAGTAATGGCAGCACGGTGGCAGAATCCCGCATAGAGCGAAAGCCTCTTTGCCTGGGCATCCCCTCTAGGAAAGCACAGCATTCTTGGGGAAAACAGAGTCGGTTCTGTGCGATGCAGATGCCGCTTGCCTGAACATGGTCTCCGAAGCACGCTGTAAGAAACCCGCATGGAGCGAAATCCTCTTGGCCCGGGCATCCCCTGTACTTGAGAGCGAAGCGTGGTTGTGACTGTGGAAACAGTCTTAACGAAAGGTCATGAAACAGGAGAGCATGCATTGCAACAATAGCGGGCAGGTGGCAAGACAAGTGTCACCTTCTCCGTTTGCTTAGAAATCAGAGTCTGTTCTGCGGGCTGCTGCTCCTGCTTGCCTAGGCCAAGTCTCAAGGTGGGAGATAACACCCTACAGGGAAAGCCTCTTTGACCAGGCTCCTCCTCTGGGAAAGCACAGCATTCGTTGGGAAATCTGAGTCGCTTTGTGGGATGCTGCTGCTGCTTGCCTGAGCTAGTCTGCGCAGCACGGTGGAAAAACCCGCATGGAGCGAAATTCTCTTGGCCCTAGCATCGCCACTGCCTGTGAGAGAAGCGTGGATGCACATCTGGAAAGGGACTTAAGGATAGGGACACGGCTGTCACCGTGATCTCCGGGAGCAAGTCTGGGGAAGGAGCAGAACGCCTCCCCGGGAGAAGAGAATGAGCTGTTGGCCTTGTCCAGAAACAGTCGCAAAGCAGGAGAGCCTGCCCTGGGAAGAACAGCGGGACGGTGGCATGACAAGCGTCACCCGCTCCCAATGCGTAGAGACGGAAGCCTGGCTTTAGGAAGACAGGAGGGTACAGCTAGGGCAGGCGCGCATACGCCACTCTGAGGAAGGAGTCTGGGCAGAAGGCAGGCCTGTTCTGTGTGCCTCCTGTCCCAAGGGGAGAGCATCTCCGAGGCCACCTGTCCCTAGGGCAGACGTGGGCTTGCTACCAGGCGCCATAACCTGAACTCGCAGATACAGCTCCCTGGAAGAAAGGGCAGCCAGATGACATCTTCCTCCAAGAGGTGGCAGCTTTGGGGAAAGAAGGGGGTGTGTCGTGGAAGAAGAGGGGACAGTCCCCCACAGCTCCCCATCCCAGTGCACGGGCGCTGTGCAGGGTTCCTGTCGCTTCTCCTTTCCTATGTGGAAGGCGCTGGCCTAGTCCCCGAGTCCGCCTGAACTCGAGAGCAAAAAGCCAAACCTTACTACGCCAGAAGAAGGCAGTTGGCAGGGAGTGTCATCCTAGACCACGCACGCTGCTGCAGGGTGGTGGCTGTGTCTGCGAGGTTCAGCCTGGCACGGTGATCCCAGGGTGCGACCATGGAGCCCGGGATAGCAAAGCCCAAGTGGAACCAGCTCTCCCGCAGATCTCCTTCCCTGACGCGACAGAGCAAACGCCCAAAGCCTTGCTGAGGAAGCAGCAGCGAAGTGCGGTTCAGGCCAAGCTGAAAACCTCTGCCAAAGCATAGCAGTCGCTGGGAAAAAAGAGTCGGTTCTCTGGGCTGCGGTTGCTGCTTGCTTGAGCCTAGTATTGGCAGCACGGTGGCAGAATCCCGCTTAGAGCGAAAGCCTCTTTGCCAGGGCATCCCCTCTAGGAAAGGACAGCATTCTTGGGGAAAACAGAGTCGGATCTGTGCGATGCAGATGCCGCTTGCCTGAACATGGTCTCCGAAGCACGCTGTAAGAAACCCGCATGGAGCGAAATCCTCTTGGTCCGGGCATCCCCTGTACTTGAGAGCGAAGCGTGGTTGTGACTGTGGAAACAGTCTTAACGAAAGGTCATGAAACAGGAGAGCATGCATTGCAACAATAGCGGGCAGGTGGCAAGACAAGTGTCACCTTCTCCGTTTGCTTAGAAATCAGAGTCTGTTCTGCGGGCTGCTGCTCCTGCTTGCCTAGGCCAAGTCTCAAGGTGGGAGATAACACCCTACAGGGAAAGCCTCTTTGACCAGGCTCCTCCTCTGGGAAAGCACAGCATTCGTTGGGAAATCTGAGTCGCTTTGTGGGATGCTGCTGCTGCTTGCCTGAGCTAGTCTGCAGAGCACGGTGGAAAAACCCGCATGGAGCGAAATTCTCTCGGCCCTAGCATCGCCACTGCCTGTGAGAGAAGCGTGGATGCACATCTGGAAAGGGACTTAAGGATAGGGACACGGCTGTCACCGTGATCTCCGGGAGCAAGTCTGGGGAAGGAGCAGAACGCCTCCCCGGGAGAAGAGAAGGAGCTGTTGGCCTTGTCCAGAAACAGTCACAAAGCAGGAGAGCCTGCCCTGGGAAGAACAGCGGGACGGTGGCATGACAAGCGTCACCCGCTCCCAATGCGTAGAGACGGAAGCCTGGCTTTAGGAAGACAGGAGGGTACGGCTAGGGCAGGCGCGCATACGCCACTCTGAGGAAGGAGTCTGGGCAGAAGGCAGGCCTGTTCTGTGTGCCTCCTGTCCCAAGGGGAGAGCATCTCCGAGGCCACCTGTCCCTAGGGCAGACGTGGGCTTGCTACCAGGCGCCATAACCTGAACTAGCAGATACAGCTCCCTGGAAGAAAGGGCAGCCAGATACCATCTTCCTCCACGAGGTGGCAGCGTTGGGGCTGGCAGCGGTGTGTCGGGGAAGAAGAGGGGACAGTCCCCCACAGCTCCCCATCCAAGTGTACGGGCTCTGTGCAGGGTTCCTGTCGCCTCTCCTTTCCTATTGCAAAGGCACTGGCGTAGTCCCCGAGTCCGCCTGAACTCCAGAGCAAAAAGCCAAGCCTTACTACGCCAGGAGATGGCAGTTGGCAGGGAGTGTCATCCTAGACCACGCAAGCTGCTGCAGGGTGGTGGCTGTTTCTGCAAGTTCAGACTGGCAGGGTGATCCCAGGGTGCGACCATGGAGCCCGGGACAAAAAAGCCCAAGAGGCACCAGCTCTCCCGCAGATCTCCTTCCCTGACGCGACAGAGCGAACGCCCAAAGCCTTGCTGAGGAAGCAGCAGCGAAGTGCGGTTCAGGCCAAGCTGAAAACCTCTGAGAAAGCATAGCAGTCGCTGGGAAAAAAGAGTCGGTTCTCTGGGCTGCTGTTGCTGCTTGCTTGAGCCTAGTATTGGCAGCACGGTGGCAGAATCCCGCATAGAGCGAAAGCCTCCTTGCCTGGGCATCCCTCTAGGAAAGCACAGCATTCTTGGGGAAAACAGAGTCGGTTCTGTGCGATGCATATGTCGCTTGCCTGTACAGAGTCTCCGAAGCACGGTGTAAGAAACCCGCATGGAGCGATATCCTCTTGGCCCGGGCATCCCCTCTACTTGAGAGAGAAGCGTGGTTGTGCCTGTGGAAACAGCCTTAACGAAAGGTCATGAAACAGGAGAGCATGCATTGCAACAATAGCGGACAGGTGGCAAGACAAGTGTCACCCTCTCCGTTTGCTTAGAAATCAGAGTCGGTTCTGCGGGCTGCTGCTCCTGCTTGCCTAGGCCAAGTCTCAAGGTGGGAGAAACCACCATACAGCGAAAGCCTCTTTGCCCAGGCTCCTCCTCTGGGAAAGCACAGCATTCGTTGGGAAATCTGAGTCGCTTTGTGGGATGCTGTTGCTACTTGCCTGAGCTAGTCTGCGCAGCACGGTGGAAGAAACCCGCATGGAGCGAAATTCTCTGGGTCCTAGCATCCCCACTGCCTGCGAGAGAAGCGTGGATACACATCTGGAAAGGGCCTTAAGGATAGGGACACAGCTGTCACCGTGTTCCCCGGGAGCAAGTCTGGGGAAGGAGCAGAACGCCTCCCCGGGAGAAGAGAAGGAGCCGTTGGCCTTGTTGTCCAGAAACAGTCGCAAAGCAGGAGAGCCTGCCCTGGGAAGAACAGCAGGACGGTGGCAAGACAAGCGTCACCCGCTCCCTGTGCGTAGAGACGGAAGCCTGGCTTTAGGAAGACACGAGGGGACGGCTAGGGCAGACGCGCATACTCTACTCTGAGGAAGGAGTCTGGGCAGAAGGAAGGCCTGTTCTGTGTGCCTTTTGTCCCAAGGGGACAGCATCTCCAAGGCCACCTGTCCCTAGGCAAGACGTGGGCATGCCACCAGGCGCCATAACCTGAACTCGCAGATACAGCTCCCTGGAAGAAAGGGCAGCCAGATGACATCTTCCTCCAAGAGGTGGCAGCTTTGGGGGAGGAAGGGGGTGTGTCGTGGAAGAAGAGGGGACAGTCCCCCACAGCTCCCCATCCCAGTGCACGGGCGCTGTGCAGGGTTCCTGTCGCTTCTCCTTTCCTATGTGGAAGGCGCTGGCCTAGTCCCCGAGTCCGCCTGAACTCGAGAGCAAAAAGCCAAACCTTACTACGCCAGAAGAAGGCAGTTGGCAGGGAGTGTCATCCTAGACCACGCACGCTGCTGCAGGGTGGTGGCTGTGTCTGCGAGGTTCAGCCTGGCACGGTGATCCCAGGGTGCGACCATGGAGCCCGGGATAGCAAAGCGCAAGTGGAACCAGCTCTCCCGCAGATCTCCTTCCCTGACGCGACAGAGCAAATGCCCAAAGCCTTGCTGAGGAAGCAGCAGCGAAGTGCGGTTCAGGCCAAGCTGAAAACCTCTGCCAAAGCATAGCAGTCGCTGGGAAAAAAGAGTCGGTTCTCTGGGCTGCTGTTGCTGCTTGCTTGAGCCTAGTATTGGCAGCACGGTGGCAGAATCCCGCATAGAGCGAAAGCCTCCTTGCCTGGGCATCCCCTCTAGGAAAGCACAGCATTCTTGGGGAAAACAGAGTCGGTTCTGTGCGATGCATATGTCGCTTGCCTGTACAGAGTCTCCGAAGCACGGTGTAAGAAACCCGCATGGAGCGATATCCTCTTGGCCCGGGCATCCCCTCTACTTGAGAGAGAAGCGTGGTTGTGCCTGTGGAAACAGCCTTAACGAAAGGTCATGAAACAGGAGAGCATGCATTGCAACAATAGCGGACAGGTGGCAAGACAAGTGTCACCCTCTCCGTTTGCTTAGAAATCAGAGTCGGTTCAGTGAGCTGCTGCTCCTGCTTGCCTAGGCCAAGTCTCAAGGTGGGAGAAACCACCATACAGCGAAAGCCTCTTTGCCCAGGCTCCTCCTCTGGGAAAGCACAGCATTCGTTGGGAAATCTGAGTCGCTTTGTGGGATGCTGTTGCTACTTGCCTGAGCTAGTCTGCGCAGCACGGTGGAAGAAACCCGCATGGAGCGAAATTCTCTTGGCCCTAGCATACCCACTGCCTGCGAGAAAAGCGTGGATGCACATCTGGAAAGGGCCTTAAGGATAGGGACACAGCTGTCACCGTGCTCCCCGGGAGCAAGTCTGGGGAAGGAGCAGAACGCCTCCCCGGGAGAAGAGAAGGAGCCGTTGGCCTTGTTCTCGGGAAACAGTTGCAAAGCATGAGAGCCTGCCCTGGGAAGAACAGCGGGACGGTGGCAAGACAAGCGTCACCCGCTCCCTGTGCGTAGAGACGGAAGCCTGGCTTTAGGAAGACACGAGGGGACGGCTAGGGCAGACGCGCATACTCTACTCTGAGGAAGGAGTCTGGGCAGAAGGAAGGCCTGTTCTGTGTGCCTTTTGTCCCAAGGGGACAGCATCTCCAAGGCCACCTGTCCCTAGGCAAGACGTGGGCATGCCACCAGGCGCCATAACCTGAACTCGCAGATACAGCTCCCTGGAAGAAAGGGCAGCCAGATGACATCTTCCTCCAAGAGGTGGCAGCTTTGGGGGAGGAAGGGGGTGTGTCGTGGAAGAAGAGGGGACAGTCCCCCACAGCTCCCCATCCCAGTGCACGGGCGCTGTGCAGGGTTCCTGTCGCTTCTCCTTTCCTATGTGGAAGGCGCTGGCCTAGTCCCCGAGTCCGCCTGAACTCGAGAGCAAAAAGCCAAACCTTACTACGCCAGAAGAAGGCAGTTGGCAGGGAGTGTCATCCTAGACCACGCACGCTGCTGCAGGGTGGTGGCTGTGTCTGCGAGGTTCAGCCTGGCACGGTGATCCCAGGGTGCGACCATGGAGCCCGGGATAGCAAAGCCCAAGTGGAACCAGCTCTCCCGCAGATCTCCTTCCCTGACGCGACAGAGCAAATGCCCAACGCCTTGCTGAGGAAGCAGCAGCGAAGTGCGGTTCAGGCCAAGCTGAAAACCTCTGCCAAAGCATAGCAGTCGCTGGGAAAAAAGAGTCGGTTCTCTGGGCTGCGGTTGCTGCTTGCTTGAGCCTAGTATTGGCAGCACGGTGGCAGAATCCCGCTTAGAGCGAAAGCTTCTTTGCCTGGGCATCCCCTCTAGGAAAGCACAGCATTCTTGGGGAAAACAGAGTCGGTTCTGTGCGATGCAGATGCCGCTTGCCTGAACATGGTCTCCGAAGCACGCTGTAAGAAACCCGCATGGAGCGAAATCCTCTTGGCCCGGGCATCCCCTCTACTTGAGAGAGAAGCGTGGTTGTGACTGTGGAAACAGTCTTAACGAAAGGTCATGAAACAGGAGAGCATGCATTGCAACAATAGCGGGCAGGTGGCAAGACAAGTGTCATCTTCTCCGTTTGCTTAGAAATCAGAGTCTGTTCTGCGGGCTGCTGCTCCTGCTTGCCTAGGCCAAGTCTCAAGGTGGGAGATAACACCCTACAGGGAAAGCCTCTTTGACCAGGCTCCTCCTCTGGGAAAGCACAGCATTCGTTGGGAAATCTGAGTCGCTTTGTGGGATGCTGCTGCTGCTTGCCTGAGCTAGTCTGCGCAGCACGGTGGAAAAACCCGCATGGAGCGAAATTCTCTTGGCCCTAGCATCGCCACTGCCTGTGAGAGAAGCGTGGATGCACATCTGGAAAGGGACTTAAGGATAGGGACACGGCTGTCACCGTGATCTCCGGGAGCAAGTCTGGGGAAGGAGCAGAACGCCTCCCCGGGAGAAGAGAAGGAGCTGTTGGCCTTGTCCAGAAACAGTCGCAAAGCAGGAGAGCCTGCCCTGGGAAGAACAGCGGGACGGTGGCATGACAAGCGTCACCCGCTCCCAATGCGTAGAGATGGAAGCCTGGCTTTAGGAAGACAGGAGGGTACGGCTAGGGCAGGCGCGCATACGCCACTCTGAGGAAGGAGTCTGGGCAGAAGGCAGGCCTGTTCTGTGTGCCTCCTGTCCCAAGGGGAGAGCATCTCCGAGGCCACCTGTCCCTAGGGCAGACGTGGGCTTGCTACGAGGCGCCATAACCTGAACTCGCAGATACAGCTCCCTGGAAGAAAGGGCAGCCAGATACCATCTTCCTCCAAGAGGTGGCAGCGTTGGGGCAGGCAGCGGTGTGTCGGGGAAGAAGAGGGGACAGTCCCCCACAGCTCCCCATCCAAGTGTACGGGCGCTGTGCAGGGTACCTGTCGCCTCTCCTTTCCTATTGCAAAGGCACTGGCGTAGTCCCCGAGTCCGCCTGAACTCCAGAGCAAAAAGCCAAGCCTTACTACGCCAGGAGATGGCAGTTGGCAGGGAGTGTCATCCTAGACCACGCAAGCTGCTGCAGGGTGGTGGCTGTTTCTGCAAGTTCAGACTGGCAGGGTGATCCCAGGGTGCGACCATGGAGCCCGGGACAAAAAAGCCCAAGAGGCACCAGCTCTCCCGCAGATCTCCTTCCCTGACGCGACAGAGCGAACGCCCAAAGCCTTGCTGAGGAAGCAGCAGCGAAGTGCGGTTCAGGCCAAGCTGAAAACCTCTGAGAAAGCATAGCAGTCGCTGGGAAAAAAGAGTCGGTTCTCTGGGCTGCTGTTGCTGCTTGCTTGAGCCTAGTATTGGCAGCACGGTGGCAGAATCCCGCATAGAGCGAAAGCCTCCTTGCCTGGGCATCCCCTCTAGGAAAGCACAGCATTCTTGGGGAAAACAGAGTCGGTTCTGTGCGATGCATATGTCGCTTGCCTGTACAGAGTCTCCGAAGCACGGTGTAAGAAACCCGCATGGAGCGATATCCTCTTGGCCCGGGCATCCCCTCTACTTGAGAGAGAAGCGTGGTTGTGCCTGTGGAAACAGCCTTAACGAAAGGTCATGAAACAGGAGAGCATGCATTGCAACAATAGCGGACAGGTGGCAAGACAAGTGTCACCCTCTCCGTTTGCTTAGAAATCAGAGTCGGTTCTGCGGGCTGCTGCTCCTGCTTGCCTAGGCCAAGTCTCAAGGTGGGAGAAACCACCATACAGCGAAAGCCTCTTTGCCCAGGCTCCTCCTCTGGGAAAGCACAGCATTCGTTGGGAAATCTGAGTCGCTTTGTGGGATGCTGTTGCTACTTGCCTGAGCTAGTCTGCGCAGCACGGTGGAAGAAACCCGCATGGAGCGAAATTCTCTTGGCCCTAGCATACCCACTGCCTGCGAGAGAAGCGTGGATGCACATCTGGAAAGGGCCTTAAGGATAGGGACACAGCTGTCACCGTGCTCCCCGGGAGCAAGTCTGGGGAAGGAGCAGAACGCCTCCCCGGGAGAAGAGAAGGAGCCGTTGGCCTTGTTCTCGGGAAACAGTTGCAAAGCATGAGAGCCTGCCCTAGGAAGAACAGCGGGACGGTGGCAAGACAAGCGTCACCCGCTCCCTGTGCGTAGAGACGGAAGCCTGGCTTTAGGAAGACACGAGGGGACGGCTAGGGCAGACGCGCATACTCTACTCTGAGGAAGGAGTCTGGGCAGAAGGAAGGCCTGTTCTGTGTGCCTTTTGTCCCAAGGGGACAGCATCTCCAAGGCCACCTGTCCCTAGGCAAGACGTGGGCATGCCACCAGGCGCCATAACCTGAACTCGCAGATACAGCTCCCTGGAAGAAAGGGCAGCCAGATGACATCTTCCTCCAAGAGGTGGCAGCTTTGGGGGAGGAAGGGGGTGTGTCGTGGAAGAAGAGGGGACAGTCCCCCACAGCTCCCCATCCCAGTGCACGGGCGCTGTGCAGGGTTCCTGTCGCTTCTCCTTTCCTATGTGGAAGGCGCTGGCCTAGTCCCCGAGTCCGCCTGAACTCGAGAGCAAAAAGCCAAACCTTACTACGCCAGAAGAAGGCAGTTGGCAGGGAGTGTCATCCTAGACCACGCACGCTGCTGCAGGGTGGTGGCTGTGTCTGCGAGGTTCAGCCTGGCACGGTGATCCCAGGGTGCGACCATGGAGCCCGGGATAGCAAAGCCCAAGTGGAACCGCTCTCCCGCAGATCTCCTTCCCTGACGCGACAGAGCAAACGCCCAAAGCCTTGCTGAGGAAGCAGCAGCGAAGTGCGGTTCAGGCCATGCTGAAAACCTCTGCCAAAGCATAGCAGTCGCTGGGAAAAAAAGAGTCGGTTCTCTGGGCTGCTGTTGCTGCTTGCTTGAGCCTAGTATTGGCAGCACGGTGGCAGAATCCCGCATAGAGCGAAAGCCTCTTTGCCTGGGCATCCCCTCTAGGAAAGCACAGCATTCTTGGGGAAAACAGAGTCGGTTCTGTGCGATGCAGATGCCGCTTGCCTGAACATGGTCTCCGAAGCACGCTGTAAGAAACCCGCATGGAGCGAAATCCTCTTGGCCCGGGCATCCCCTGTACTTGAGAGCGAAGCGTGGTTGTGACTGTGGAAACAGTCTTAACGAAAGGTCATGAAACAGGAGAGCATGCATTGCAACAATAGCGGGCAGGTGGCAAGACAAGTGTCACCTTCTCCGTTTGCTTAGAAATCAGAGTCTGTTCTGCGGGCTGCTGCTCCTGCTTGCCTAGGCCAAGTCTCAAGGTGGGAGATAACACCCTACAGGGAAAGCCTCTTTGACCAGGCTCCTCCTCTGGGAAATCACAGCATTCGTTGGGAAATCTGAGTCGCTTTGTGGGATGCTGCTGCTGCTTGCCTGAGCTAGTCTGCGCAGCACGGTGGAAAAACCCGCATGGAGCGAAATTCTCTTGGCCCTAGCATCGCCACTGCCTGTGAGAGAAGCGTGGATGCACATCTGGAAAGGGACTTAAGGATAGGGACACGGCTGTCACCGTGATCTCCGGGAGCAAGTCTGGGGAAGGAGCAGAACGCCTCCCCGGGAGAAGAGAATGAGCTGTTGGCCTTGTCCAGAAACAGTCGCAAAGCAGGAGAGCCTGCCCTGGGAAGAACAGCGGGACGGTGGCATGACAAGCGTCACCCGCTCCCAATGCGTAGAGACGGAAGCCTGGCTTTAGGAAGACAGGAGGGTACGGCTAGGGCAGGCGCGCATACGCCACTCTGAGGAAGGAGTCTGGGCAGAAGGCAGGCCTGTTCTGTGTGCCTCCTGTCCCAAGGGGAGAGCATCTCCGAGGCCACCTGTCCCTAGGGCAGACGTGGGCTTGCTACCAGGCGCCATAACCTGAACTCGCAGATACAGCTCCCTGGAAGAAAGGGCAGCCAGATACCATCTTCCTCCAAGAGGTGGCAGCGTTGGGGCTGGCAGCGGTGTGTCGGGGAAGAAGAGGGGACAGTCCATACAGCTCCCCATCCAAGTGTACGGGCGCTGTGCAGGGTTCCTGTCGCCTCTCCTTTCCTATTGCAAAGGCACTGGCGTAGTCCCCGAGTCCGCCTGAACTCCAGAGCAAAAAGCCAAGCCTTACTACGCCAGGAGATGGCAGTTGGCAGGGAGTGTCATCCTAGACCACGCAAGCTGCTGCAGGGTGGTGGCTGTTTCTGCAAGTTCAGACTGGCAGGGTGATCCCAGGGTGCGACCATGGAGCCCGGGACAAAAAAGCCCAAGAGGCACCAGCTCTCCCGCAGATCTCCTTCCCTGACGCGACAGAGCGAACGCCCAAAGCCTTGCTGAGGAAGCAGCAGCGAAGTGCGGTTCAGGCCAAGCTGAAAACCTCTGAGAAAGCATAGCAGTCGCTGGGAAAAAAGAGTCGGTTCTCTGGGCTGCTGTTGCTGCTTGCTTGAGCCTAGTATTGGCAGCACGGTGGCAGAATCCCGCATAGAGCGAAAGCCTCCTTGCCTGGGCATCCCCTCTAGGAAAGCACAGCATTCTTGGGGAAAACAGAGTCGGTTCTGTGCGATGCATATGTCGCTTGCCTGTACAGAGTCTCCGAAGCACGGTGTAAGAAACCCGCATGGAGCGATATCCTCTTGGCCCGGGCATCCCCTCTACTTGAGAGAGAAGCGTGGTTGTGCCTGTGGAAACAGCCTTAACGAAAGGTCATGAAACAGGAGAGCATGCATTGCAACAATAGCGGACAGGTGGCAAGACAAGTGTCACCCTCTCCGTTTGCTTAGAAATCAGAGTCGGTTCTGCGGGCTGCTGCTCCTGCTTGCCTAGGCCAAGTCTCAAGGTGGGAGAAACCACCATACAGCGAAAGCCTCTTTGCCCAGGCTCCTCCTCTGGGAAAGCACAGCATTCGTTGGGAAATCTGAGTCGCTTTGTGGGATGCTGTTGCTACTTGCCTGAGCTAGTCTGCGCAGCACGGTGGAAGAAACCCGCATGGAGCGAAATTCTCTGGGTCCTAGCATCCCCACTGCCTGCGAGAGAAGCGTGGATACACATCTGGAAAGGGCCTTAAGGATAGGGACACAGCTGTCACCGTGTTCCCCGGGAGCAAGTCTGGGGAAGGAGCAGAACGCCTCCCCGGGAGAAGAGAAGGAGCCGTTGGCCTTGTTGTCCAGAAACAGTCGCAAAGCAGGAGAGCCTGCCCTGGGAAGAACAGCAGGACGGTGGCAAGACAAGCGTCACCCGCTCCCTGTGCGTAGAGACGGAAGCCTGGCTTTAGGAAGACACGAGGGGACGGCTAGGGCAGACGCGCATACTCTACTCTGAGGAAGGAGTCTGGGCAGAAGGAAGGCCTGTTCTGTGTGCCTTTTGTCCCAAGGGGACAGCATCTCCAAGGCCACCTGTCCCTAGGCAAGACGTGGGCATGCCACCAGGCGCCATAACCTGAACTCGCAGATACAGCTCCCTGGAAGAAAGGGCAGCCAGATGACATCTTCCTCCAAGAGGTGGCAGCTTTGGGGGAGGAAGGGGGTGTGTCGTGGAAGAAGAATAGACAGTCCCCCACAGCTCCCCATCCCAGTGCACGGGCGCTGTGCAGGGTTCCTGTCGCTTCTCCTTTCCTATGTGGAAGGCGCTGGCCTAGTCCCCGAGTCCGCCTGAACTCGAGAGCAAAAAGCCAAACCTTACTACGCCAGAAGAAGGCAGTTGGCAGGGAGTGTCATCCTAGACCACGCACGCTGCTGCAGGGTGGTGGCTGTGTCTGCGAGGTTCAGCCTGGCACGGTGATCCCAGGGTGCGACCATGGAGCCCGGGATAGCAAAGCCCAAGTGGAACCAGCTCTCCCGCAGATCTCCTTCCCTGACGCGACAGAGCAAATGCCCAACGCCTTGCTGAGGAAGCAGCAGCGAAGTGCGGTTCAGGCCAAGCTGAAAACCTCTGCCAAAGCATAGCAGTCGCTGGGAAAAAAGAGTCGGTTCTCTGGGCTGCGGTTGCTGCTTGCTTGAGCCTAGTATTGGCAGCACGGTGGCAGAATCCCGCTTAGAGTGAAAGCTTCTTTGCCTGGGCATCCCCTCTAGGAAAGCACAGCATTCTTGGGGAAAACAGAGTCGGTTCTGTGCGATGCAGATGCCGCTTGCCTGAACATGGTCTCCGAAGCACGCTGTAAGAAACCCGCATGGAGCGAAATCCTCTTGGCCCGGGCATCCCCTGTACTTGAGAGCGAAGCGTGCTTGTGACTGTGGAAACAGTCTTAACGAAAGGTCATGAAACAGGAGAGCATGCATTGCAACAATAGCGGGCAGGTGGCAAGACAAGTGTCACCTTCTCCGTTTGCTTAGAAATCAGAGTCTGTTCTGCGGGCTGCTGCTCCTGCTTGCCTAGGCCAAGTCTCAAGGTGGGAGATAACACCCTACAGGGAAAGCCTCTTTGACCAGGCTCCTCCTCTGGGAAAGCACAGCATTCGTTGGGAAATCTGAGTCGCTTTGTGGGATGCTGCTGCTGCTTGCCTGAGCTAGTCTGCGCAGCACGGTGGAAAAACCCGCATGGAGCGAAATTCTCTCGGCCCTAGCATCGCCACTGCCTGTGAGAGAAGCGTGGATGCACATCTGGAAAGGGACTTAAGGATAGGGACACGGCTGTCACCGTGATCTCCGGGAGCAAGTCTGGGGAAGGAGCAGAACGCCTCCCCGGGAGAAGAGAAGGAGCTGTTGGCCTTGTCCAGAAACAGTCGCAAAGCAGGAGAGCCTGCCCTGGGAAGAACAGCGGGACGGTGGCATGACAAGCGTCACCCGCTCCCAATGCGTAGAGATGGAAGCCTGGCTTTAGGAAGACAGGAGGGTACGGCTAGGGCAGGCGCGCATACGCCACTCTGAGGAAGGAGTCTGGGCAGAAGGCAGGCCTGTTCTGTGTGCCTCCTGTCCCAAGGGGAGAGCATCTCCGAGGCCACCTGTCCCTAGGGCAGACGTGGGCTTGCTACGAGGCGCCATAACCTGAACTCGCAGATACAGCTCCCTGGAAGAAAGGGCAGCCAGATACCATCTTCCTCCAAGAGGTGGCAGCGTTGGGGCAGGCAGCGGTGTGTCGGGGAAGAAGAGGGGACAGTCCCCCACAGCTCCCCATCCAAGTGTACGGGCGCTGTGCAGGGTACCTGTCGCCTCTCCTTTCCTATTGCAAAGGCACTGGCGTAGTCCCCGAGTCCGCCTGAACTCCAGAGCAAAAAGCCAAGCCTTACTACGCCAGGAGATGGCAGTTGGCAGGGAGTGTCATCCTAGACCACGCAAGCTGCTGCAGGGTGGTGGCTGTTTCTGCAAGTTCAGACTGGCAGGGTGATCCCAGGGTGCGACCATGGAGCCCGGGACAAAAAAGCCCAAGAGGCACCAGCTCTCCCGCAGATCTCCTTCCCTGACGCGACAGAGCGAACGCCCAAAGCCTTGCTGAGGAAGCAGCAGCGAAGTGCGGTTCAGGCCAAGCTGAAAACCTCTGAGAAAGCATAGCAGTCGCTGGGAAAAAAGAGTCGGTTCTCTGGGCTGCTGTTGCTGCTTGCTTGAGCCTAGTATTGGCAGCACGGTGGCAGAATCCCGCATAGAGCGAAAGCCTCCTTGCCTGGGCATCCCCTCTAGGAAAGCACAGCATTCTTGGGGAAAACAGAGTCGGTTCTGTGCGATGCATATGTCGCTTGCCTGTACAGAGTCTCCGAAGCACGGTGTAAGAAACCCGCATGGAGCGATATCCTCTTGGCCCGGGCATCCCCTCTACTTGAGAGAGAAGCGTGGTTGTGCCTGTGGAAACAGCCTTAACGAAAGGTCATGAAACAGGAGAGCATGCATTGCAACAATAGCGGACAGGTGGCAAGACAAGTGTCACCCTCTCCGTTTGCTTAGAAATCAGAGTCGGTTCTGTGGGCTGCTGCTCCTGCTTGCCTAGGCCAAGTCTCAAGGTGGGAGAAACCACCATACAGCGAAAGCCTCTTTGCCCAGGCTCCTCCTCTGGGAAAGCACAGCATTCGTTGGGAAATCTGAGTCGCTTTGTGGGATGCTGTTGCTACTTGCCTGAGCTAGTCTGCGCAGCACGGTGGAAGAAACCCGCATGGAGCGAAATTCTCTTGGCCCTAGCATACCCACTGCCTGCGAGAGAAGCGTGGATGCACATCTGGAAAGGGCCTTAAGGATAGGGACACAGCTGTCACCGTGCTCCCCGGGAGCAAGTCTGGGGAAGGAGCAGAACGCCTCCCCGGGAGAAGAAAAGGAGCCGTTGGCCTTGTTCTCGGGAAACAGTTGCAAAGCATGAGAGCCTGCCCTGGGAAGAACAGCGGGACGGTGGCAAGACAAGCGTCACCCGCTCCCTGTGCGTAGAGACGGAAGCCTGGCTTTAGGAAGACACGAGGGGACGGCTAGGGCAGACGCGCATACTCTACTCTGAGGAAGGAGTCTGGGCAGAAGGAAGGCCTGTTCTGTGTGCCTTTTGTCCCAAGGGGACAGCATCTCCAAGGCCACCTGTCCCTAGGCAAGACGTGGGCATGCCACCAGGCGCCATAACCTGAACTCGCAGATACAGCTCCCTGGAAGAAAGGGCAGCCAGATGACATCTTCCTCCAAGAGGTGGCAGCTTTGGGGGAGGAAGGGGGTGTGTCGTGGAAGAAGAATGGACAGTCCCCCACAGCTCCCCATCCCAGTGCACGGGCGCTGTGCAGGGTTCCTGTCGCTTCTCCTTTCCTATGTGGAAGGCGCTGGCCTAGTCCCCGAGTCCGCCTGAACTCGAGAGCAAAAAGCCAAACCTTACTACGCCAGAAGAAGGCAGTTGGCAGGGAGTGTCATCCTAGACCACGCACGCTGCTGCAGGGTGGTGGCTGTGTCTGCGAGGTTCAGCCTGTCACGGTGATCCCAGGGTGCGACCATGGAGCCCGGGATAGCAAAGCCCAAGTGGAACCGCTCTCCCGCAGATCTCCTTCCCTGACGCGACAGAGCAAACGCCCAAAGCCTTGCTGAGGAAGCAGCAGCGAAGTGCGGTTCAGGCCATGCTGAAAACCTCTGCCAAAGCATAGCAGTCGCTGGGAAAAAAGAGTCGGTTCTCTGTGCTGCTGTTGCTGCTTGCTTGAGCCTAGTATTTGGCAGCACGGTGGCAGAATCCCGCATAGAGCGAAAGCCTCTTTGCCTGGGCATCCCCTCTAGGAAAGCACAGCATTCTTGGGGAAAACAGAGTCGGTTCTGTGCGATGCAGATGCCGCTTGCCTGAACATGGTCTCCGAAGCACGCTGTAAGAAACCCGCATGGAGCGAAATCCTCTTGGCCCGGGCATCCCCTGTACTTGAGAGCGAAGCGTGGTTGTGACTGTGGAAACAGTCTTAACGAAAGGTCATGAAACAGGAGAGCATGCATTGCAACAATAGCGGGCAGGTGGCAAGACAAGTGTCACCTTCTCCGTTTGCTTAGAAATCAGAGTCTGTTCTGCGGGCTGCTGCTCCTGCTTGCCTAGGCCAAGTCTCAAGGTGGGAGATAACACCCTACAGGGAAAGCCTCTTTGACCAGGCTCCTCCTCTGGGAAAGCACAGCATTCGTTGGGAAATCTGAGTCGCTTTGTGGGATGCTGCTGCTGCTTGCCTGAGCTAGTCTGCGCAGCACGGTGGAAAAACCCGCATGGAGCGAAATTCTCTTGGCCCTAGCATCGCCACTGCCTGTGAGAGAAGCGTGGATGCACATCTGGAAAGGGACTTAAGGATAGGGACACGGCTGTCACCGTGATCTCCGGGAGCAAGTCTGGGGAAGGAGCAGAACGCCTCCCCGGGAGAAGAGAAGGAGCTGTTGGCCTTGTCCAGAAACAGTCGCAAAGCAGGAGAGCCTGCCCTGGGAAGAACAGCGGGACGGTGGCATGACAAGCGTCACCCGCTCCCAATGCGTAGAGATGGAAGCCTGGCTTTAGGAAGACAGGAGGGTACGGCTAGGGCAGGCGCGCATACGCCACTCTGAGGAAGGAGTCTGGGCAGAAGGCAGGCCTGTTCTGTGTGCCTCCTGTCCCAAGGGGAGAGCATCTCCGAGGCCACCTGTCCCTAGGGCAGACGTGGGCTTGCTACCAGGCGCCATAACCTGAACTCGCAGATACAGCTCCCTGGAAGAAAGGGCAGCCAGATACCATCTTCCTCCAAGAGGTGGCAGCGTTGGGGCAGGCAGCGGTGTGTCGGGGAAGAAGAGGGGACAGTCCCCCACAGCTCCCCATCCAAGTGTACGGGCGCTGTGCAGGGTACCTGTCGCCTCTCCTTTCCTATTGCAAAGGCACTGGCGTAGTCCCCGAGTCCGCCTGAACTCCAGAGCAAAAAGCCAAGCCTTACTACGCCAGGAGATGGCAGTTGGCAGGGAGTGTCATCCTAGACCACGCAAGCTGCTACAGGGTGGTGGCTGTTTCTGCAAGTTCAGACTGGCAGGGTGATCCCAGGGTGCGACCATGGAGCCCGGGACAAAAAAGCCCAAGAGGCACCAGCTCTCCCGCAGATCTCCTTCCCTGACGCGACAGAGCGAACGCCCAAAGCCTTGCTGAGGAAGCAGCAGCGAAGTGCGGTTCAGGCCAAGCTGAAAACCTCTGAGAAAGCATAGCAGTCGCTGGGAAAAAAGAGTCGGTTCTCTGGGCTGCTGTTGCTGCTTGCTTGAGCCTAGTATTGGCAGCACGGTGGCAGAATCCCGCATAGAGCGAAAGCCTCCTTGCCTGGGCATCCCCTCTAGGAAAGCACAGCATTCTTGGGGAAAACAGAGTCGGTTCTGTGCGATGCATATGTCGCTTGCCTGTACAGAGTCTCCGAAGCACGGTGTAAGAAACCCGCATGGAGCGATATCCTCTTGGCCCGGGCATCCCCTCTACTTGAGAGAGAAGCGTGGTTGTGCCTGTGGAAACAGCCTTAACGAAAGGTCATGAAACAGGAGAGCATGCATTGCAACAATAGCGGACAGGTGGCAAGACAAGTGTCACCCTCTCCGTTTGCTTAGAAATCAGAGTCGGTTCTGTGGGCTGCTGCTCCTGCTTGCCTAGGCCAAGTCTCAAGGTGGGAGAAACCACCATACAGCGAAAGCCTCTTTGCCCAGGCTCCTCCTCTGGGAAAGCACAGCATTCGTTGGGAAATCTGAGTCGCTTTGTGGGATGCTGTTGCTACTTGCCTGAGCTAGTCTGCGCAGCACGGTGGAAGAAACCCGCATGGAGCGAAATTCTCTGGGTCCTAGCATCCCCACTGCCTGCGAGAGAAGCGTGGATACACATCTGGAAAGGGCCTTAAGGATAGGGACACAGCTGTCACCGTGTTCCCCGGGAGCAAGTCTGGGGAAGGAGCAGAACGCCTCCCCGGGAGAAGAGAAGGAGCCGTTGGCCTTGTTGTCCAGAAACAGTCGCAAAGCAGGAGAGCCTGCCCTGGGAAGAACAGCAGGACGGTGGCAAGACAAGCGTCACCCGCTCCCTGTGCGTAGAGACGGAAGCCTGGCTTTAGGAAGACACGAGGGGACGGCTAGGGCAGACGCGCATACTCTACTCTGAGGAAGGAGTCTGGGCAGAAGGAAGGCCTGTTCTGTGTGCCTTTTGTCCCAAGGGGACAGCATCTCCAAGGCCACCTGTCCCTAGGCAAGACGTGGGCATGCCACCAGGCGCCATAACCTGAACTCGCAGATACAGCTCCCTGGAAGAAAGGGCAGCCAGATGACATCTTCCTCCAAGAGGTGGCAGCTTTGGGGGAGGAAGGGGGTGTGTCGTGGAAGAAGAGGGGACAGTCCCCCACAGCTCCCCATCCCAGTGCACGGGCGCTGTGCAGGGTTCCTGTCGCTTCTCCTTTCCTATGTGGAAGGCGCTGGCCTAGTCCCCGAGTCCGCCTGAACTCGAGAGCAAAAAGCCAAACCTTACTACGCCAGAAGAAGGCAGTTGGCAGGGAGTGTCATCCTAGACCACGCACGCTGCTGCAGGGTGGTGGCTGTGTCTGCGAGGTTCAGCCTGGCACGGTGATCCCAGGGTGCGACCATGGAGCCCGGGATAGCAAAGCGCAAGTGGAACCAGCTCTCCCGCAGATCTCCTTCCCTGACGCGACAGAGCAAATGCCCAAAGCCTTGCTGAGGAAGCAGCAGCGAAGTGCGGTTCAGGCCAAGCTGAAAACCTCTGCCAAAGCATAGCAGTCGCTGGGAAAAAAGAGTCGGTTCTCTGGGCTGCTGTTGCTGCTTGCTTGAGCCTAGTATTGGCAGCACGGTGGCAGAATCCCGCATAGAGCGAAAGCCTCCTTGCCTGGGCATCCCCTCTAGGAAAGCACAGCATTCTTGGGGAAAACAGAGTCGGTTCTGTGCGATGCATATGTCGCTTGCCTGTACAGAGTCTCCGAAGCACGGTGTAAGAAACCCGCATGGAGCGATATCCTCTTGGCCCGGGCATCCCCTCTACTTGAGAGAGAAGCGTGGTTGTGCCTGTGGAAACAGCCTTAACGAAAGGTCATGAAACAGGAGAGCATGCATTGCAACAATAGCGGACAGGTGGCAAGACAAGTGTCACCCTCTCCGTTTGCTTAGAAATCAGAGTCGGTTCTGTGGGCTGCTGCTCCTGCTTGCCTAGGCCAAGTCTCAAGGTGGGAGAAACCACCATACAGCGAAAGCCTCTTTGCCCAGGCTCCTCCTCTGGGAAAGCACAGCATTCGTTGGGAAATCTGAGTCGCTTTGTGGGATGCTGTTGCTACTTGCCTGAGCTAGTCTGCGCAGCACGGTGGAAGAAACCCGCATGGAGCGAAATTCTCTTGGCCCTAGCATACCCACTGCCTGCGAGAGAAGCGTGGATGCACATCTGGAAAGGGCCTTAAGGATAGGGACACAGCTGTCACCGTGCTCCCCGGGAGCAAGTCTGGGGAAGGAGCAGAACGCCTCCCCGGGAGAAGAGAAGGAGCCGTTGGCCTTGTTCTCGGGAAACAGTTGCAAAGCATGAGAGCCTGCCCTGGGAAGAACAGCGGGACGGTGGCAAGACAAGCGTCACCCGCTCCCTGTGCGTAGAGACGGAAGCCTGGCTTTAGGAAGACACGAGGGGACGGCTAGGGCAGACGCGCATACTCTACTCTGAGGAAGGAGTCTGGGCAGAAGGAAGGCCTGTTCTGTGTGCCTTTTGTCCCAAGGGGACAGCATCTCCAAGGCCACCTGTCCCTAGGCAAGACGTGGGCATGCCACCAGGCGCCATAACCTGAACTCGCAGATACAGCTCCCTGGAAGAAAGGGCAGCCAGATGACATCTTCCTCCAAGAGGTGGCAGCTTTGGGGGAGGAAGGGGGTGTGTCGTGGAAGAAGAGGGGACAGTCCCCCACAGCTCCCCATCCCAGTGCACGGGCGCTGTGCAGGGTTCCTGTCGCTTCTCCTTTCCTATATGGAAGGCGCTGGCCTAGTCCCCGAGTCCGCCTGAACTCGAGAGCAAAAAGCCAAACCTTACTACGCCAGAAGAAGGCAGTTGGCAGGGAGTGTCATCCTAGACCACGCACGCTGCTGCAGGGTGGTGGCTGTGTCTGCGAGGTTCAGCCTGGCACGGTGATCCCAGGGTGCGACCATGGAGCCCGGGATAGCAAAGCCCAAGTGGAACCAGCTCTCCCGCAGATCTCCTTCCCTGACGCGACAGAGCAAATGCCCAACGCCTTGCTGAGGAAGCAGCAGCGAAGTGCGGTTCAGGCCAAGCTGAAAACCTCTGCCAAAGCATAGCAGTCGCTGGGAAAAAAGAGTCGGTTCTCTGGGCTGCGGTTGCTGCTTGCTTGAGCCTAGTATTGGCAGCACGGTGGCAGAATCCCGCTTAGAGCGAAAGCTTCTTTGCCTGGGCATCCCCTCTAGGAAAGCACAGCATTCTTGGGGAAAACAGAGTCGGTTCTGTGCGATGCAGATGCCGCTTGCCTGAACATGGTCTCCGAAGCACGCTGTAAGAAACCCGCATGGAGCGAAATCCTCTTGGCCCGGGCATCCCCTGTACTTGATAGCGAAGCGTGGTTGTGACTGTGGAAACAGTCTTAACGAAAGGTCATGAAACAGGAGAGCATGCATTGCAACAATAGCGGGCAGGTGGCAAGACAAGTGTCATCTTCTCCGTTTGCTTAGAAATCAGAGTCTGTTCTGCGGGCTGCTGCTCCTGCTTGCCTAGGCCAAGTCTCAAGGTGGGAGATAACACCCTACAGGGAAAGCCTCTTTGACCAGGCTCCTCCTCTGGGAAAGCACAGCATTCGTTGGGAAATCTGAGTCGCTTTGTGGGATGCTGCTGCTGCTTGCCTGAGCTAGTCTGCGCAGCACGGTGGAAAAACCCGCATGGAGCGAAATTCTCTTGGCCCTAGCATCGCCACTGCCTGTGAGAGAAGCGTGGATGCACATCTGGAAAGGGACTTAAGGATAGGGACACGGCTGTCACCGTGATCTCCGGGAGCAAGTCTGGGGAAGGAGCAGAACGCCTCCCCGGGAGAAGAGAAGGAGCTGTTGGCCTTGTCCAGAAACAGTCGCAAAGCAGGAGAGCCTGCCCTGGGAAGAACAGCGGGACGGTGGCATGACAAGCGTCACCCGCTCCCAATGCGTAGAGATGGAAGCCTGGCTTTAGGAAGACAGGAGGGTACGGCTAGGGCAGGCGCGCATACGCCACTCTGAGGAAGGAGTCTGGGCAGAAGGCAGGCCTGTTCTGTGTGCCTCCTGTCCCAAGGGGAGAGCATCTCCGAGGCCACCTGTCCCTAGGGCAGACGTGGGCTTGCTACCAGGCGCCATAACCTGAACTCGCAGATACAGCTCCCTGGAAGAAAGGGCAGCCAGATACCATCTTCCTCCAAGAGGTGGCAGCGTTGGGGCAGGCAGCGGTGTGTCGGGGAAGAAGAGGGGACAGTCCCCCACAGCTCCCCATCCAAGTGTACGGGCGCTGTGCAGGGTACCTGTCGCCTCTCCTTTCCTATTGCAAAGGCACTGGCGTAGTCCCCGAGTCCGCCTGAACTCCAGAGCAAAAAGCCAAGCCTTACTACGCCAGGAGATGGCAGTTGGCAGGGAGTGTCATCCTAGACCACGCAAGCTGCTACAGGGTGGTGGCTGTTTCTGCAAGTTCAGACTGGCAGGGTGATCCCAGGGTGCGACCATGGAGCCCGGGACAAAAAAGCCCAAGAGGCACCAGCTCTCCCGCAGATCTCCTTCCCTGACGCGACAGAGCGAACGCCCAAAGCCTTGCTGAGGAAGCAGCAGCGAAGTGCGGTTCAGGCCAAGCTGAAAACCTCTGAGAAAGCATAGCAGTCGCTGGGAAAAAAGAGTCGGTTCTCTGGGCTGCTGTTGCTGCTTGCTTGAGCCTAGTATTGGCAGCACGGTGGCAGAATCCCGCATAGAGCGAAAGCCTCCTTGCCTGGGCATCCCCTCTAGGAAAGCACAGCATTCTTGGGGAAAACAGAGTCGGTTCTGTGCGATGCATATGTCGCTTGCCTGTACAGAGTCTCCGAAGCACGGTGTAAGAAACCCGCATGGAGCGATATCCTCTTGGCCCGGGCATCCCCTCTACTTGAGAGAGAAGCGTGGTTGTGCCTGTGGAAACAGCCTTAACGAAAGGTCATGAAACAGGAGAGCATGCATTGCAACAATAGCGGACAGGTGGCAAGACAAGTGTCACCCTCTCCGTTTGCTTAGAAATCAGAGTCGGTTCTGTGGGCTGCTGCTCCTGCTTGCCTAGGCCAAGTCTCAAGGTGGGAGAAACCACCATACAGCGAAAGCCTCTTTGCCCAGGCTCCTCCTCTGGGAAAGCACAGCATTCGTTGGGAAATCTGAGTCGCTTTGTGGGATGCTGTTGCTACTTGCCTGAGCTAGTCTGCGCAGCACGGTGGAAGAAACCCGCATGGAGCGAAATTCTCTGGGTCCTAGCATCCCCACTGCCTGCGAGAGAAGCGTGGATACACATCTGGAAAGGGCCTTAAGGATAGGGACACAGCTGTCACCGTGTTCCCCGGGAGCAAGTCTGGGGAAGGAGCAGAACGCCTCCCCGGGAGAAGAGAAGGAGCCGTTGGCCTTGTTCTCGGGAAACAGTTGCAAAGCATGAGAGCCTGCCCTAGGAAGAACAGCGGGACGGTGGCAAGACAAGCGTCACCCGCTCCCTGTGCGTAGAGACGGAAGCCTGGCTTTAGGAAGACACGAGGGGACGGCTAGGGCAGACGCGCATACTCTACTCTGAGGAAGGAGTCTGGGCAGAAGGAAGGCCTGTTCTGTGTGCCTTTTGTCCCAAGGGGACAGCATCTCCAAGGCCACCTGTCCCTAGGCAAGACGTGGGCATGCCACCAGGCGCCATAACCTGAACTCGCAGATACAGCTCCCTGGAAGAAAGGGCAGCCAGATGACATCTTCCTCCAAGAGGTGGCAGCTTTGGGGGAGGAAGGGGGTGTGTCGTGGAAGAAGAATGGACAGTCCCCCACAGCTCCCCATCCCAGTGCACGGGCGCTGTGCAGGGTTCCTGTCGCTTCTCCTTTCCTATGTGGAAGGCGCTGGCCTAGTCCCCGAGTCCGCCTGAACTCGAGAGCAAAAAGCCAAACCTTACTACGCCAGAAGAAGGCAGTTGGCAGGGAGTGTCATCCTAGACCACGCACGCTGCTGCAGGGTGGTGGCTGTGTCTGCGAGGTTCAGCCTGGCACGGTGATCCCAGGGTGCGACCATGGAGCCCGGGATAGCAAAGCCCAAGTGGAACCGCTCTCCCGCAGATCTCCTTCCCTGACGCGACAGAGCAAACGCCCAAAGCCTTGCTGAGGAAGCAGCAGCGAAGTGCGGTTCAGGCCATGCTGAAAACCTCTGCCAAAGCATAGCAGTCGCTGGGAAAAAAAGAGTCGGTTCTCTGGGCTGCTGTTGCTGCTTGCTTGAGCCTAGTATTGGCAGCACGGTGGCAGAATCCCGCATAGAGCGAAAGCCTCTTTGCCTGGGCATCCCCTCTAGGAAAGCACAGCATTCTTGGGGAAAACAGAGTCGGTTCTGTGCGATGCAGATGCCGCTTGCCTGAACATGGTCTCCGAAGCACGCTGTAAGAAACCCGCATGGAGCGAAATCCTCTTGGCCCGGGCATCCCCTGTACTTGAGAGCGAAGCGTGGTTGTGACTGTGGAAACAGTCTTAACGAAAGGTCATGAAACAGGAGAGCATGCATTGCAACAATAGCGGGCAGGTGGCAAGACAAGTGTCACCTTCTCCGTTTGCTTAGAAATCAGAGTCTGTTCTGCGGGCTGCTGCTCCTGCTTGCCTAGGCCAAGTCTCAAGGTGGGAGATAACACCCTACAGGGAAAGCCTCTTTGACCAGGCTCCTCCTCTGGGAAAGCACAGCATTCGTTGGGAAATCTGAGTCGCTTTGTGGGATGCTGCTGCTGCTTGCCTGAGCTAGTCTGCGCAGCACGGTGGAAAAACCCGCATGGAGCGAAATTCTCTTGGCCCTAGCATCGCCACTGCCTGTGAGAGAAGCGTGGATGCACATCTGGAAAGGGACTTAAGGATAGGGACACGGCTGTCACCGTGATCTCCGGGAGCAAGTCTGGGGAAGGAGCAGAACGCCTCCCCGGGAGAAGAGAAGGAGCTGTTGGCCTTGTCCAGAAACAGTCGCAAAGCAGGAGAGCCTGCCCTGGGAAGAACAGCGGGACGGTGGCATGACAAGCGTCACCCGCTCCCAATGCGTAGAGATGGAAGCCTGGCTTTAGGAAGACAGGAGGGTACGGCTAGGGCAGGCGCGCATACGCCACTCTGAGGAAGGAGTCTGGGCAGAAGGCAGGCCTGTTCTGTGTGCCTCCTGTCCCAAGGGGAGAGCATCTCCGAGGCCACCTGTCCCTAGGGCAGACGTGGGCTTGCTACGAGGCGCCATAACCTGAACTCGCAGATACAGCTCCCTGGAAGAAAGGGCAGCCAGATACCATCTTCCTCCAAGAGGTGGCAGCGTTGGGGCTGGCAGCGGTGTGTCGGGGAAGAAGAGGGGACAGTCCATACAGCTCCCCATCCAAGTGTACGGGCGCTGTGCAGGGTTCCTGTCGCCTCTCCTTTCCTATTGCAAAGGCACTGGCGTAGTCCCCGAGTCCGCCTGAACTCCAGAGCAAAAAGCCAAGCCTTACTACGCCAGGAGATGGCAGTTGGCAGGGAGTGTCATCCTAGACCACGCAAGCTGCTGCAGGGTGGTGGCTGTTTCTGCAAGTTCAGACTGGCAGGGTGATCCCAGGGTGCGACCATGGAGCCCGGGACAAAAAAGCCCAAGAGGCACCAGCTCTCCCGCAGATCTCCTTCCCTGACGCGACAGAGCGAACGCCCAAAGCCTTGCTGAGGAAGCAGCAGCGAAGTGCGGTTCAGGCCAAGCTGAAAACCTCTGAGAAAGCATAGCAGTCGCTGGGAAAAAAGAGTCGGTTCTCTGGGCTGCTGTTGCTGCTTGCTTGAGCCTAGTATTGGCAGCACGGTGGCAGAATCCCGCATAGAGCGAAAGCCTCCTTGCCTGGGCATCCCCTCTAGGAAAGCACAGCATTCTTGGGGAAAACAGAGTCGGTTCTGTGCGATGCATATGTCGCTTGCCTGTACAGAGTCTCCGAAGCACGGTGTAAGAAACCCGCATGGAGCGATATCCTCTTGGCCCGGGCATCCCCTCTACTTGAGAGAGAAGCGTGGTTGTGCCTGTGGAAACAGCCTTAACGAAAGGTCATGAAACAGGAGAGCATGCATTGCAACAATAGCGGACAGGTGGCAAGACAAGTGTCACCCTCTCCGTTTGCTTAGAAATCAGAGTCGGTTCTGCGGGCTGCTGCTCCTGCTTGCCTAGGCCAAGTCTCAAGGTGGGAGAAACCACCATACAGCGAAAGCCTCTTTGCCCAGGCTCCTCCTCTGGGAAAGCACAGCATTCGTTGGGAAATCTGAGTCGCTTTGTGGGATGCTGTTGCTACTTGCCTGAGCTAGTCTGCGCAGCACGGTGGAAGAAACCCGCATGGAGCGAAATTCTCTGGGTCCTAGCATCCCCACTGCCTGCGAGAGAAGCGTGGATACACATCTGGAAAGGGCCTTAAGGATAGGGACACAGCTGTCACCGTGTTCCCCGGGAGCAAGTCTGGGGAAGGAGCAGAACGCCTCCCCGGGAGAAGAGAAGGAGCCGTTGGCCTTGTTGTCCAGAAACAGTCGCAAAGCAGGAGAGCCTGCCCTGGGAAGAACAGCAGGACGGTTGCAAGACAAGCGTCACCCGCTCCCTGTGCGTAGAGACGGAAGCCTGGCTTTAGGAAGACACGAGGGGACGGCTAGGGCAGACGCGCATACTCTACTCTGAGGAAGGAGTCTGGGCAGAAGGAAGGCCTGTTCTGTGTGCCTTTTGTCCCAAGGGGACAGCATCTCCAAGGCCACCTGTCCCTAGGCAAGACGTGGGCATGCCACCAGGCGCCATAACCTGAACTCGCAGATACAGCTCCCTGGAAGAAAGGGCAGCCAGATGACATCTTCCTCCAAGAGGTGGCAGCTTTGGGGGAGGAAGGGGGTGTGTCGTGGAAGAAGAGGGGACAGTCCCCCACAGCTCCCCATCCCAGTGCACGGGCGCTGTGCAGGGTTCCTGTCGCTTCTCCTTTCCTATGTGGAAGGCGCTGGCCTAGTCCCCGAGTCCGCCTGAACTCGAGAGCAAAAAGCCAAACCTTACTACGCCAGAAGAAGGCAGTTGGCAGGGAGTGTCATCCTAGACCACGCACGCTGCTGCAGGGTGGTGGCTGTGTCTGCGAGGTTCAGCCTGGCACGGTGATCCCAGGGTGCGACCATGGAGCCCGGGATAGCAAAGCGCAAGTGGAACCAGCTCTCCCGCAGATCTCCTTCCCTGACGCGACAGAGCAAACGCCCAAAGCCTTGCTGAGGAAGCAGCAGCGAAGTGCGGTTCAGGCCAAGCTGAAAACCTCTGCCCAAGCATAGCAGTCGCTGGGAAAAAAGAGTCGGTTCTCTGGGCTGCGGTTGCTGCTTGCTTGAGCCTAGTATTGGCAGCACGGTGGCAGAATCCCGCTTAGAGCGAAAGCTTCTTTGCCTGGGCATCCCCTCTAGGAAAGCACAGCATTCTTGGGGAAAACAGAGTCGGTTCTGTGCGATGCAGATGCCGCTTGCCTGAACATGGTCTCCGAAGCACGCTGTAAGAAACCCGCATGGAGCGAAATCCTCTTGGCCCGGGCATCCCCTGTACTTGAGAGCGAAGCGTGGTTGTGACTGTGGAAACAGTCTTAACGAAAGGTCATGAAACAGGAGAGCATGCATTGCAACAATAGCGGGCAGGTGGCAAGACAAGTGTCACCTTCTCCGTTTGCTTAGAAATCAGAGTCTGTTCTGCGGGCTGCTGCTCCTGCTTGCCTAGGCCAAGTCTCAAGGTGGGAGATAACACCCTACAGGGAAAGCCTCTTTGACCAGGCTCCTCCTCTGGGAAATCACAGCATTCGTTGGGAAATCTGAGTCGCTTTGTGGGATGCTGCTGCTGCTTGCCTGAGCTAGTCTGCGCAGCACGGTGGAAAAACCCGCATGGAGCGAAATTCTCTTGGCCCTAGCATCGCCACTGCCTGTGAGAGAAGCGTGGATGCACATCTGGAAAGGGACTTAAGGATAGGGACACGGCTGTCACCGTGATCTCCGGGAGCAAGTCTGGGGAAGGAGCAGAACGCCTCCCCGGGAGAAGAGAAGGAGCTGTTGGCCTTGTCCAGAAACAGTCGCAAAGCAGGAGAGCCTGCCCTGGGAAGAACAGCGGGACGGTGGCATGACAAGCGTCACCCGCTCCCAATGCGTAGAGATGGAAGCCTGGCTTTAGGAAGACAGGAGGGTACGGCTAGGGCAGGCGCGCATACGCCACTCTGAGGAAGGAGTCTGGGCAGAAGGCAGGCCTGTTCTGTGTGCCTCCTGTCCCAAGGGGAGAGCATCTCCGAGGCCACCTGTCCCTAGGGCAGACGTGGGCTTGCTACCAGGCGCCATAACCTGAACTCGCAGATACAGCTCCCTGGAAGAAAGGGCAGCCAGATACCATCTTCCTCCAAGAGGTGGCAGCGTTGGGGCTGGCAGCGGTGTGTCGGGGAAGAAGAGGGGACAGTCCATACAGCTCCCCATCCAAGTGTACGGGCGCTGTGCAGGGTTCCTGTCGCCTCTCCTTTCCTATTGCAAAGGCACTGGCGTAGTCCCCGAGTCCGCCTGAACTCCAGAGCAAAAAGCCAAGCCTTACTACGCCAGGAGATGGCAGTTGGCAGGGAGTGTCATCCTAGACCACGCAAGCTGCTGCAGGGTGGTGGCTGTTTCTGCAAGTTCAGACTGGCAGGGTGATCCCAGGGTGCGACCATGGAGCCCGGGACAAAAAAGCCCAAGAGGCACCAGCTCTCCCGCAGATCTCCTTCCCTGACGCGACAGAGCGAACGCCCAAAGCCTTGCTGAGGAAGCAGCAGCGAAGTGCGGTTCAGGCCAAGCTGAAAACCTCTGAGAAAGCATAGCAGTCGCTGGGAAAAAAGAGTCGGTTCTCTGGGCTGCTGTTGCTGCTTGCTTGAGCCTAGTATTGGCAGCACGGTGGCAGAATCCCGCATAGAGCGAAAGCCTCCTTGCCTGGGCATCCCCTCTAGGAAAGCACAGCATTCTTGGGGAAAACAGAGTCGGTTCTGTGCGATGCATATGTCGCTTGCCTGTACAGAGTCTCCGAAGCACGGTGTAAGAAACCCGCATGGAGCGATATCCTCTTGGCCCGGGCATCCCCTCTACTTGAGAGAGAAGCGTGGTTGTGCCTGTGGAAACAGCCTTAACGAAAGGTCATGAAACAGGAGAGCATGCATTGCAACAATAGCGGACAGGTGGCAAGACAAGTGTCACCCTCTCCGTTTGCTTAGAAATCAGAGTCGGTTCTGCGGGCTGCTGCTCCTGCTTGCCTAGGCCAAGTCTCAAGGTGGGAGAAACCACCATACAGCGAAAGCCTCTTTGCCCAGGCTCCTCCTCTGGGAAAGCACAGCATTCGTTGGGAAATCTGAGTCGCTTTGTGGGATGCTGTTGCTACTTGCCTGAGCTAGTCTGCGCAGCACGGTGGAAGAAACCCGCATGGAGCGAAATTCTCTGGGTCCTAGCATCCCCACTGCCTGCGAGAGAAGCGTGGATACACATCTGGAAAGGGCCTTAAGGATAGGGACACAGCTGTCACCGTGTTCCCCGGGAGCAAGTCTGGGGAAGGAGCAGAACGCCTCCCCGGGAGAAGAGAAGGAGCCGTTGGCCTTGTTGTCCAGAAACAGTCGCAAAGCAGGAGAGCCTGCCCTGGGAAGAACAGCAGGACGGTGGCAAGACAAGCGTCACCCGCTCCCTGTGCGTAGAGACGGAAGCCTGGCTTTAGGAAGACACGAGGGGACGGCTAGGGCAGACGCGCATACTCTACTCTGAGGAAGGAGTCTGGGCAGAAGGAAGGCCTGTTCTGTGTGCCTTTTGTCCCAAGGGGACAGCATCTCCAAGGCCACCTGTCCCTAGGCAAGACGTGGGCATGCCACCAGGCGCCATAACCTGAACTCGCAGATACAGCTCCCTGGAAGAAAGGGCAGCCAGATGACATCTTCCTCCAAGAGGTGGCAGCTTTGGGGGAGGAAGGGGGTGTGTCGTGGAAGAAGAATAGACAGTCCCCCACAGCTCCCCATCCCAGTGCACGGGCGCTGTGCAGGGTTCCTGTCGCTTCTCCTTTCCTATGTGGAAGGCGCTGGCCTAGTCCCCGAGTCCGCCTGAACTCGAGAGCAAAAAGCCAAACCTTACTACGCCAGAAGAAGGCAGTTGGCAGGGAGTGTCATCCTAGACCACGCACGCTGCTGCAGGGTGGTGGCTGTGTCTGCGAGGTTCAGCCTGGCACGGTGATCCCAGGGTGCGACCATGGAGCCCGGGATAGCAAAGCCCAAGTGGAACCAGCTCTCCCGCAGATCTCCTTCCCTGACGCGACAGAGCAAATGCCCAACGCCTTGCTGAGGAAGCAGCAGCGAAGTGCGGTTCAGGCCAAGCTGAAAACCTCTGCCAAAGCATAGCAGTCGCTGGGAAAAAAGAGTCGGTTCTCTGGGCTGCGGTTGCTGCTTGCTTGAGCCTAGTATTGGCAGCACGGTGGCAGAATCCCGCTTAGAGTGAAAGCTTCTTTGCCTGGGCATCCCCTCTAGGAAAGCACAGCATTCTTGGGGAAAACAGAGTCGGTTCTGTGCGATGCAGATGCCGCTTGCCTGAACATGGTCTCCGAAGCACGCTGTAAGAAACCCGCATGGAGCGAAATCCTCTTGGCCCGGGCATCCCCTGTACTTGAGAGCGAAGCGTGCTTGTGACTGTGGAAACAGTCTTAACGAAAGGTCATGAAACAGGAGAGCATGCATTGCAACAATAGCGGGCAGGTGGCAAGACAAGTGTCACCTTCTCCGTTTGCTTAGAAATCAGAGTCTGTTCTGCGGGCTGCTGCTCCTGCTTGCCTAGGCCAAGTCTCAAGGTGGGAGATAACACCCTACAGGGAAAGCCTCTTTGACCAGGCTCCTCCTCTGGGAAAGCACAGCATTCGTTGGGAAATCTGAGTCGCTTTGTGGGATGCTGCTGCTGCTTGCCTGAGCTAGTCTGCGCAGCACGGTGGAAAAACCCGCATGGAGCGAAATTCTCTTGGCCCTAGCATCGCCACTGCCTGTGAGAGAAGCGTGGATGCACATCTGGAAAGGGACTTAAGGATAGGGACACGGCTGTCACCGTGATCTCCGGGAGCAAGTCTGGGGAAGGAGCAGAACGCCTCCCCGGGAGAAGAGAAGGAGCTGTTGGCCTTGTCCAGAAACAGTCGCAAAGCAGGAGAGCCTGCCCTGGGAAGAACAGCGGGACGGTGGCATGACAAGCGTCACCCGCTCCCAATGCGTAGAGATGGAAGCCTGGCTTTAGGAAGACAGGAGGGTACGGCTAGGGCAGGCGCGCATACGCCACTCTGAGGAAGGAGTCTGGGCAGAAGGCAGGCCTGTTCTGTGTGCCTCCTGTCCCAAGGGGAGAGCATCTCCGAGGCCACCTGTCCCTAGGGCAGACGTGGGCTTGCTACGAGGCGCCATAACCTGAACTCGCAGATACAGCTCCCTGGAAGAAAGGGCAGCCAGATACCATCTTCCTCCAAGAGGTGGCAGCGTTGGGGCAGGCAGCGGTGTGTCGGGGAAGAAGAGGGGACAGTCCCCCACAGCTCCCCATCCAAGTGTACGGGCGCTGTGCAGGGTACCTGTCGCCTCTCCTTTCCTATTGCAAAGGCACTGGCGTAGTCCCCGAGTCCGCCTGAACTCCAGAGCAAAAAGCCAAGCCTTACTACGCCAGGAGATGGCAGTTGGCAGGGAGTGTCATCCTAGACCACGCAAGCTGCTGCAGGGTGGTGGCTGTTTCTGCAAGTTCAGACTGGCAGGGTGATCCCAGGGTGCGACCATGGAGCCCGGGACAAAAAAGCCCAAGAGGCACCAGCTCTCCCGCAGATCTCCTTCCCTGACGCGACAGAGCGAACGCCCAAAGCCTTGCTGAGGAAGCAGCAGCGAAGTGCGGTTCAGGCCAAGCTGAAAACCTCTGAGAAAGCATAGCAGTCGCTGGGAAAAAAGAGTCGGTTCTCTGGGCTGCTGTTGCTGCTTGCTTGAGCCTAGTATTGGCAGCACGGTGGCAGAATCCCGCATAGAGCGAAAGCCTCCTTGCCTGGGCATCCCCTCTAGGAAAGCACAGCATTCTTGGGGAAAACAGAGTCGGTTCTGTGCGATGCATATGTCGCTTGCCTGTACAGAGTCTCCGAAGCACGGTGTAAGAAACCCGCATGGAGCGATATCCTCTTGGCCCGGGCATCCCCTCTACTTGAGAGAGAAGCGTGGTTGTGCCTGTGGAAACAGCCTTAACGAAAGGTCATGAAACAGGAGAGCATGCATTGCAACAATAGCGGACAGGTGGCAAGACAAGTGTCACCCTCTCCGTTTGCTTAGAAATCAGAGTCGGTTCTGTGGGCTGCTGCTCCTGCTTGCCTAGGCCAAGTCTCAAGGTGGGAGAAACCACCATACAGCGAAAGCCTCTTTGCCCAGGCTCCTCCTCTGGGAAAGCACAGCATTCGTTGGGAAATCTGAGTCGCTTTGTGGGATGCTGTTGCTACTTGCCTGAGCTAGTCTGCGCAGCACGGTGGAAGAAACCCGCATGGAGCGAAATTCTCTTGGCCCTAGCATACCCACTGCCTGCGAGAGAAGCGTGGATGCACATCTGGAAAGGGCCTTAAGGATAGGGACACAGCTGTCACCGTGCTCCCCGGGAGCAAGTCTGGGGAAGGAGCAGAACGCCTCCCCGGGAGAAGAGAAGGAGCCGTTGGCCTTGTTCTCGGGAAACAGTTGCAAAGCATGAGAGCCTGCCCTGGGAAGAACAGCGGGACGGTGGCAAGACAAGCGTCACCCGCTCCCTGTGCGTAGAGACGGAAGCCTGGCTTTAGGAAGACACGAGGGGACGGCTAGGGCAGACGCGCATACTCTACTCTGAGGAAGGAGTCTGGGCAGAAGGAAGGCCTGTTCTGTGTGCCTTTTGTCCCAAGGGGACAGCATCTCCAAGGCCACCTGTCCCTAGGCAAGACGTGGGCATGCCACCAGGCGCCATAACCTGAACTCGCAGATACAGCTCCCTGGAAGAAAGGGCAGCCAGATGACATCTTCCTCCAAGAGGTGGCAGCTTTGGGGAAAGAAGGGGGTGTGTCGTGGAAGAAGAGGGGACAGTCCCCCACAGCTCCCCATCCCAGTGCACGGGCGCTGTGCAGGGTTCCTGTCGCTTCTCCTTTCCTATGTGGAAGGCGCTGGCCTAGTCCCCGAGTCCGCCTGAACTCGAGAGCAAAAAGCCAAACCTTACTACGCCAGAAGAAGGCAGTTGGCAGGGAGTGTCATCCTAGACCACGCACGCTGCTGCAGGGTGGTGGCTGTGTCTGCGAGGTTCAGCCTGGCACGGTGATCCCAGGGTGCGACCATGGAGCCCGGGATAGCAAAGCCCAAGTGGAACCAGCTCTCCCGCAGATCTCCTTCCCTGACGCGACAGAGCAAACGCCCAAAGCCTTGCTGAGGAAGCAGCAGCGAAGTGCGGTTCAGGCCAAGCTGAAAACCTCTGCCAAAGCATAGCAGTCGCTGGGAAAAAAGAGTCGGTTCTCTGGGCTGCGGTTGCTGCTTGCTTGAGCCTAGTATTGGCAGCACGGTGGCAGAATCCCGCTTAGAGCGAAAGCCTCTTTGCCAGGGCATCCCCTCTAGGAAAGGACAGCATTCTTGGGGAAAACAGAGTCGGATCTGTGCGATGCAGATGCCGCTTGCCTGAACATGGTCTCCGAAGCACGCTGTAAGAAACCCGCATGGAGCGAAATCCTCTTGGCCCGGGCATCCCCTGTACTTGAGAGCGAAGCGTGGTTGTGACTGTGGAAACAGTCTTAACGAAAGGTCATGAAACAGGAGAGCATGCATTGCAACAATAGCGGGCAGGTGGCAAGACAAGTGTCACCTTCTCCGTTTGCTTAGAAATCAGAGTCTGTTCTGCGGGCTGCTGCTCCTGCTTGCCTAGGCCAAGTCTCAAGGTGGGAGATAACACCCTACAGGGAAAGCCTCTTTGACCAGGCTCCTCCTCTGGGAAAGCACAGCATTCGTTGGGAAATCTGAGTCGCTTTGTGGGATGCTGCTGCTGCTTGCCTGAGCTAGTCTGCGCAGCACGGTGGAAAAACCCGCATGGAGCGAAATTCTCTCGGCCCTAGCATCGCCACTGCCTGTGAGAGAAGCGTGGATGCACATCTGGAAAGGGACTTAAGGATAGGGACACGGCTGTCACCGTGATCTCCGGGAGCAAGTCTGGGGAAGGAGCAGAACGCCTCCCCGGGAGAAGAGAAGGAGCTGTTGGCCTTGTCCAGAAACAGTCACAAAGCAGGAGAGCCTGCCCTGGGAAGAACAGCGGGACGGTGGCATGACAAGCGTCACCCGCTCCCAATGCGTAGAGACGGAAGCCTGGCTTTAGGAAGACAGGAGGGTACGGCTAGGGCAGGCGCGCATACGCCACTCTGAGGAAGGAGTCTGGGCAGAAGGCAGGCCTGTTCTGTGTGCCTCCTGTCCCAAGGGGAGAGCATCTCCGAGGCCACCTGTCCCTAGGGCAGACGTGGGCTTGCTACCAGGCGCCATAACCTGAACTCGCAGATACAGCTCCCTGGAAGAAAGGGCAGCCAGATACCATCTTCCTCCACGAGGTGGCAGCGTTGGGGCTGGCAGCGGTGTGTCGGGGAAGAAGAGGGGACAGTCCCCCACAGCTCCCCATCCAAGTGTACGGGCTCTGTGCAGGGTTCCTGTCGCCTCTCCTTTCCTATTGCAAAGGCACTGGCGTAGTCCCCGAGTCCGCCTGAACTCCAGAGCAAAAAGCCAAGCCTTACTACGCCAGGAGATGGCAGTTGGCAGGGAGTGTCATCCTAGACCACGCAAGCTGCTGCAGGGTGGTGGCTGTTTCTGCAAGTTCAGACTGGCAGGGTGATCCCAGGGTGCGACCATGGAGCCCGGGACAAAAAAGCCCAAGAGGCACCAGCTCTCCCGCAGATCTCCTTCCCTGACGCGACAGAGCGAACGCCCAAAGCCTTGCTGAGGAAGCAGCAGCGAAGTGCGGTTCAGGCCAAGCTGAAAACCTCTGAGAAAGCATAGCAGTCGCTGGGAAAAAAGAGTCGGTTCTCTGGGCTGCTGTTGCTGCTTGCTTGAGCCTAGTATTGGCAGCACGGTGGCAGAATCCCGCATAGAGCGAAAGCCTCCTTGCCTGGGCATCCCCTCTAGGAAAGCACAGCATTCTTGGGGAAAACAGAGTCGGTTCTGTGCGATGCATATGTCGCTTGCCTGTACAGAGTCTCCGAAGCACGGTGTAAGAAACCCGCATGGAGCGATATCCTCTTGGCCCGGGCATCCCCTCTACTTGAGAGAGAAGCGTGGTTGTGCCTGTGGAAACAGCCTTAACGAAAGGTCATGAAACAGGAGAGCATGCATTGCAACAATAGCGGACAGGTGGCAAGACAAGTGTCACCCTCTCCGTTTGCTTAGAAATCAGAGTCGGTTCTGCGGGCTGCTGCTCCTGCTTGCCTAGGCCAAGTCTCAAGGTGGGAGAAACCACCATACAGCGAAAGCCTCTTTGCCCAGGCTCCTCCTCTGGGAAAGCACAGCATTCGTTGGGAAATCTGAGTCGCTTTGTGGGATGCTGTTGCTACTTGCCTGAGCTAGTCTGCGCAGCACGGTGGAAGAAACCCGCATGGAGCGAAATTCTCTGGGTCCTAGCATCCCCACTGCCTGCGAGAGAAGCGTGGATACACATCTGGAAAGGGCCTTAAGGATAGGGACACAGCTGTCACCGTGTTCCCCGGGAGCAAGTCTGGGGAAGGAGCAGAACGCCTCCCCGGGAGAAGAGAAGGAGCCGTTGGCCTTGTTGTCCAGAAACAGTCGCAAAGCAGGAGAGCCTGCCCTGGGAAGAACAGCAGGACGGTGGCAAGACAAGCGTCACCCGCTCCCTGTGCGTAGAGACGGAAGCCTGGCTTTAGGAAGACACGAGGGGACGGCTAGGGCAGACGCGCATACTCTACTCTGAGGAAGGAGTCTGGGCAGAAGGAAGGCCTGTTCTGTGTGCCTTTTGTCCCAAGGGGACAGCATCTCCAAGGCCACCTGTCCCTAGGCAAGACGTGGGCATGCCACCAGGCGCCATAACCTGAACTCGCAGATACAGCTCCCTGGAAGAAAGGGCAGCCAGATGACATCTTCCTCCAAGAGGTGGCAGCTTTGGGGGAGGAAGGGGGTGTGTCGTGGAAGAAGAGGGGACAGTCCCCCACAGCTCCCCATCCCAGTGCACGGGCGCTGTGCAGGGTTCCTGTCGCTTCTCCTTTCCTATGTGGAAGGCGCTGGCCTAGTCCCCGAGTCCGCCTGAACTCGAGAGCAAAAAGCCAAACCTTACTACGCCAGAAGAAGGCAGTTGGCAGGGAGTGTCATCCTAGACCACGCACGCTGCTGCAGGGTGGTGGCTGTGTCTGCGAGGTTCAGCCTGGCACGGTGATCCCAGGGTGCGACCATGGAGCCCGGGATAGCAAAGCGCAAGTGGAACCAGCTCTCCCGCAGATCTCCTTCCCTGACGCGACAGAGCAAATGCCCAAAGCCTTGCTGAGGAAGCAGCAGCGAAGTGCGGTTCAGGCCAAGCTGAAAACCTCTGCCAAAGCATAGCAGTCGCTGGGAAAAAAGAGTCGGTTCTCTGGGCTGCGGTTGCTGCTTGCTTGAGCCTAGTATTGGCAGCACGGTGGCAGAATCCCGCTTAGAGCGAAAGCTTCTTTGCCTGGGCATCCCCTCTAGGAAAGCACAGCATTCTTGGGGAAAACAGAGTCGGTTCTGTGCGATGCAGATGCCGCTTGCCTGAACATGGTCTCCGAAGCACGCTGTAAGAAACCCGCATGGAGCGAAATCCTCTTGGCCCGGGCATCCCCTCTACTTGAGAGAGAAGCGTGGTTGTGACTGTGGAAACAGTCTTAACGAAAGGTCATGAAACAGGAGAGCATGCATTGCAACAATAGCGGGCAGGTGGCAAGACAAGTGTCACCTTCTCCGTTTGCTTAGAAATCAGAGTCTGTTCTGCGGGCTGCTGCTCCTGCTTGCCTAGGCCAAGTCTCAAGGTGGGAGATAACACCCTACAGGGAAAGCCTCTTTGACCAGGCTCCTCCTCTGGGAAAGCACAGCATTCGTTGGGAAATCTGAGTCGCTTTGTGGGATGCTGCTGCTGCTTGCCTGAGCTAGTCTGCGCAGCACGGTGGAAAAAGCCGCATGGAGCGAAATTCTCTTGGCCCTAGCATCGCCACTGCCTGTGAGAGAAGCGTGGATGCACATCTGGAAAGGGACTTAAGGATAGGGACACGGCTGTCACCGTGATCTCCGGGAGCAAGTCTGGGGAAGGAGCAGAACGCCTCCCCGGGAGAAGAGAAGGAGCTGTTGGCCTTGTCCAGAAACAGTCGCAAAGCAGGAGAGCCTGCCCTGGGAAGAACAGCGGGACGGTGGCATGACAAGCGTCACCCGCTCCCAATGCGTAGAGATGGAAGCCTGGCTTTAGGAAGACAGGAGGGTACGGCTAGGGCAGGCGCGCATACGCCACTCTGAGGAAGGAGTCTGGGCAGAAGGCAGGCCTGTTCTGTGTGCCTCCTGTCCCAAGGGGAGAGCATCTCCGAGGCCACCTGTCCCTAGGGCAGACGTGGGCTTGCTACCAGGCGCCATAACCTGAACTCGCAGATACAGCTCCCTGGAAGAAAGGGCAGCCAGATACCATCTTCCTCCAAGAGGTGGCAGCGTTGGGGCAGGCAGCGGTGTGTCGGGGAAGAAGAGGGGACAGTCCCCCACAGCTCCCCATCCAAGTGTACGGGCGCTGTGCAGGGTACCTGTCGCCTCTCCTTTCCTATTGCAAAGGCACTGGCGTAGTCCCCGAGTCCGCCTGAACTCCAGAGCAAAAAGCCAAGCCTTACTACGCCAGGAGATGGCAGTTGGCAGGGAGTGTCATCCTAGACCACGCAAGCTGCTACAGGGTGGTGGCTGTTTCTGCAAGTTCAGACTGGCAGGGTGATCCCAGGGTGCGACCATGGAGCCCGGGACAAAAAAGCCCAAGAGGCACCAGCTCTCCCGCAGATCTCCTTCCCTGACGCGACAGAGCGAACGCCCAAAGCCTTGCTGAGGAAGCAGCAGCGAAGTGCGGTTCAGGCCAAGCTGAAAACCTCTGAGAAAGCATAGCAGTCGCTGGGAAAAAAGAGTCGGTTCTCTGGGCTGCTGTTGCTGCTTGCTTGAGCCTAGTATTGGCAGCACGGTGGCAGAATCCCGCATAGAGCGAAAGCCTCCTTGCCTGGGCATCCCCTCTAGGAAAGCACAGCATTCTTGGGGAAAACAGAGTCGGTTCTGTGCGATGCATATGTCGCTTGCCTGTACAGAGTCTCCGAAGCACGGTGTAAGAAACCCGCATGGAGCGATATCCTCTTGGCCCGGGCATCCCCTCTACTTGAGAGAGAAGCGTGGTTGTGCCTGTGGAAACAGCCTTAACGAAAGGTCATGAAACAGGAGAGCATGCATTGCAACAATAGCGGACAGGTGGCAAGACAAGTGTCACCCTCTCCGTTTGCTTAGAAATCAGAGTCGGTTCTGTGGGCTGCTGCTCCTGCTTGCCTAGGCCAAGTCTCAAGGTGGGAGAAACCACCATACAGCGAAAGCCTCTTTGCCCAGGCTCCTCCTCTGGGAAAGCACAGCATTCGTTGGGAAATCTGAGTCGCTTTGTGGGATGCTGTTGCTACTTGCCTGAGCTAGTCTGCGCAGCACGGTGGAAGAAACCCGCATGGAGCGAAATTCTCTGGGTCCTAGCATCCCCACTGCCTGCGAGAGAAGCGTGGATACACATCTGGAAAGGGCCTTAAGGATAGGGACACAGCTGTCACCGTGTTCCCCGGGAGCAAGTCTGGGGAAGGAGCAGAACGCCTCCCCGGGAGAAGAGAAGGAGCCGTTGGCCTTGTTGTCCAGAAACAGTCGCAAAGCAGGAGAGCCTGCCCTGGGAAGAACAGCAGGACGGTGGCAAGACAAGCGTCACCCGCTCCCTGTGCGTAGAGACGGAAGCCTGGCTTTAGGAAGACACGAGGGGACGGCTAGGGCAGACGCGCATACTCTACTCTGAGGAAGGAGTCTGGGCAGAAGGAAGGCCTGTTCTGTGTGCCTTTTGTCCCAAGGGGACAGCATCTCCAAGGCCACCTGTCCCTAGGCAAGACGTGGGCATGCCACCAGGCGCCATAACCTGAACTCGCAGATACAGCTCCCTGGAAGAAAGGGCAGCCAGATGACATCTTCCTCCAAGAGGTGGCAGCTTTGGGGGAGGAAGGGGGTGTGTCGTGGAAGAAGAGGGGACAGTCCCCCACAGCTCCCCATCCCAGTGCACGGGCGCTGTGCAGGGTTCCTGTCGCTTCTCCTTTCCTATGTGGAAGGCGCTGGCCTAGTCCCCGAGTCCGCCTGAACTCGAGAGCAAAAAGCCAAACCTTACTACGCCAGAAGAAGGCAGTTGGCAGGGAGTGTCATCCTAGACCACGCACGCTGCTGCAGGGTGGTGGCTGTGTCTGCGAGGTTCAGCCTGGCACGGTGATCCCAGGGTGCGACCATGGAGCCCGGGATAGCAAAGCGCAAGTGGAACCAGCTCTCCCGCAGATCTCCTTCCCTGACGCAACAGAGCAAATGCCCAAAGCCTTGCTGAGGAAGCAGCAGCGAAGTGCGGTTCAGGCCAAGCTGAAAACCTCTGCCAAAGCATAGCAGTCGCTGGGAAAAAAGAGTCGGTTCTCTGGGCTGCTGTTGCTGCTTGCTTGAGCCTAGTATTGGCAGCACGGTGGCAGAATCCCGCATAGAGCGAAAGCCTCCTTGCCTGGGCATCCCCTCTAGGAAAGCACAGCATTCTTGGGGAAAACAGAGTCGGTTCTGTGCGATGCATATGTCGCTTGCCTGTACAGAGTCTCCGAAGCACGGTGTAAGAAACCCGCATGGAGCGATATCCTCTTGGCCCGGGCATCCCCTCTACTTGAGAGAGAAGCGTGGTTGTGCCTGTGGAAACAGCCTTAACGAAAGGTCATGAAACAGGAGAGCATGCATTGCAACAATAGCGGACAGGTGGCAAGACAAGTGTCACCCTCTCCGTTTGCTTAGAAATCAGAGTCGGTTCTGTGGGCTGCTGCTCCTGCTTGCCTAGGCCAAGTCTCAAGGTGGGAGAAACCACCATACAGCGAAAGCCTCTTTGCCCAGGCTCCTCCTCTGGGAAAGCACAGCATTCGTTGGGAAATCTGAGTCGCTTTGTGGGATGCTGTTGCTACTTGCCTGAGCTAGTCTGCGCAGCACGGTGGAAGAAACCCGCATGGAGCGAAATTCTCTTGGCCCTAGCATACCCACTGCCTGCGAGAGAAGCGTGGATGCACATCTGGAAAGGGCCTTAAGGATAGGGACACAGCTGTCACCGTGCTCCCCGGGAGCAAGTCTGGGGAAGGAGCAGAACGCCTCCCCGGGAGAAGAGAAGGAGCCGTTGGCCTTGTTCTCGGGAAACAGTTGCAAAGCATGAGAGCCTGCCCTGGGAAGAACAGCGGGACGGTGGCAAGACAAGCGTCACCCGCTCCCTGTGCGTAGAGACGGAAGCCTGGCTTTAGGAAGACACGAGGGGACGGCTAGGGCAGACGCGCATACTCTACTCTGAGGAAGGAGTCTGGGCAGAAGGAAGGCCTGTTCTGTGTGCCTTTTGTCCCAAGGGGACAGCATCTCCAAGGCCACCTGTCCCTAGGCAAGACGTGGGCATGCCACCAGGCGCCATAACCTGAACTCGCAGATACAGCTCCCTGGAAGAAAGGGCAGCCAGATGACATCTTCCTCCAAGAGGTGGCAGCTTTGGGGGAGGAAGGGGGTGTGTCGTGGAAGAAGAGGGGACAGTCCCCCACAGCTCCCCATCCCAGTGCACGGGCGCTGTGCAGGGTTCCTGTCGCTTCTCCTTTCCTATATGGAAGGCGCTGGCCTAGTCCCCGAGTCCGCCTGAACTCGAGAGCAAAAAGCCAAACCTTACTACGCCAGAAGAAGGCAGTTGGCAGGGAGTGTCATCCTAGACCACGCACGCTGCTGCAGGGTGGTGGCTGTGTCTGCGAGGTTCAGCCTGGCACGGTGATCCCAGGGTGCGACCATGGAGCCCGGGATAGCAAAGCCCAAGTGGAACCAGCTCTCCCGCAGATCTCCTTCCCTGACGCGACAGAGCAAATGCCCAACGCCTTGCTGAGGAAGCAGCAGCGAAGTGCGGTTCAGGCCAAGCTGAAAACCTCTGCCAAAGCATAGCAGTCGCTGGGAAAAAAGAGTCGGTTCTCTGGGCTGCGGTTGCTGCTTGCTTGAGCCTAGTATTGGCAGCACGGTGGCAGAATCCCGCTTAGAGCGAAAGCTTCTTTGCCTGGGCATCCCCTCTAGGAAAGCACAGCATTCTTGGGGAAAACAGAGTCGGTTCTGTGCGATGCAGATGCCGCTTGCCTGAACATGGTCTCCGAAGCACGCTGTAAGAAACCCGCATGGAGCGAAATCCTCTTGGCCCGGGCATCCCCTGTACTTGATAGCGAAGCGTGGTTGTGACTGTGGAAACAGTCTTAACGAAAGGTCATGAAACAGGAGAGCATGCATTGCAACAATAGCGGGCAGGTGGCAAGACAAGTGTCATCTTCTCCGTTTGCTTAGAAATCAGAGTCTGTTCTGCGGGCTGCTGCTCCTGCTTGCCTAGGCCAAGTCTCAAGGTGGGAGATAACACCCTACAGGGAAAGCCTCTTTGACCAGGCTCCTCCTCTGGGAAAGCACAGCATTCGTTGGGAAATCTGAGTCGCTTTGTGGGATGCTGCTGCTGCTTGCCTGAGCTAGTCTGCGCAGCACGGTGGAAAAACCCGCATGGAGCGAAATTCTCTTGGCCCTAGCATCGCCACTGCCTGTGAGAGAAGCGTGGATGCACATCTGGAAAGGGACTTAAGGATAGGGACACGGCTGTCACCGTGATCTCCGGGAGCAAGTCTGGGGAAGGAGCAGAACGCCTCCCCGGGAGAAGAGAAGGAGCTGTTGGCCTTGTCCAGAAACAGTCGCAAAGCAGGAGAGCCTGCCCTGGGAAGAACAGCGGGACGGTGGCATGACAAGCGTCACCCGCTCCCAATGCGTAGAGATGGAAGCCTGGCTTTAGGAAGACAGGAGGGTACGGCTAGGGCAGGCGCGCATACGCCACTCTGAGGAAGGAGTCTGGGCAGAAGGCAGGCCTGTTCTGTGTGCCTCCTGTCCCAAGGGGAGAGCATCTCCGAGGCCACCTGTCCCTAGGGCAGACGTGGGCTTGCTACCAGGCGCCATAACCTGAACTCGCAGATACAGCTCCCTGGAAGAAAGGGCAGCCAGATACCATCTTCCTCCAAGAGGTGGCAGCGTTGGGGCAGGCAGCGGTGTGTCGGGGAAGAAGAGGGGACAGTCCCCCACAGCTCCCCATCCAAGTGTACGGGCGCTGTGCAGGGTACCTGTCGCCTCTCCTTTCCTATTGCAAAGGCACTGGCGTAGTCCCCGAGTCCGCCTGAACTCCAGAGCAAAAAGCCAAGCCTTACTACGCCAGGAGATGGCAGTTGGCAGGGAGTGTCATCCTAGACCACGCAAGCTGCTACAGGGTGGTGGCTGTTTCTGCAAGTTCAGACTGGCAGGGTGATCCCAGGGTGCGACCATGGAGCCCGGGACAAAAAAGCCCAAGAGGCACCAGCTCTCCCGCAGATCTCCTTCCCTGACGCGACAGAGCGAACGCCCAAAGCCTTGCTGAGGAAGCAGCAGCGAAGTGCGGTTCAGGCCAAGCTGAAAACCTCTGAGAAAGCATAGCAGTCGCTGGGAAAAAAGAGTCGGTTCTCTGGGCTGCTGTTGCTGCTTGCTTGAGCCTAGTATTGGCAGCACGGTGGCAGAATCCCGCATAGAGCGAAAGCCTCCTTGCCTGGGCATCCCCTCTAGGAAAGCACAGCATTCTTGGGGAAAACAGAGTCGGTTCTGTGCGATGCATATGTCGCTTGCCTGTACAGAGTCTCCGAAGCACGGTGTAAGAAACCCGCATGGAGCGATATCCTCTTGGCCCGGGCATCCCCTCTACTTGAGAGAGAAGCGTGGTTGTGCCTGTGGAAACAGCCTTAACGAAAGGTCATGAAACAGGAGAGCATGCATTGCAACAATAGCGGACAGGTGGCAAGACAAGTGTCACCCTCTCCGTTTGCTTAGAAATCAGAGTCGGTTCTGCGGGCTGCTGCTCCTGCTTGCCTAGGCCAAGTCTCAAGGTGGGAGAAACCACCATACAGCGAAAGCCTCTTTGCCCAGGCTCCTCCTCTGGGAAAGCACAGCATTCGTTGGGAAATCTGAGTCGCTTTGTGGGATGCTGTTGCTACTTGCCTGAGCTAGTCTGCGCAGCACGGTGGAAGAAACCCGCATGGAGCGAAATTCTCTTGGCCCTAGCATACCCACTGCCTGCGAGAGAAGCGTGGATGCACATCTGGAAAGGGCCTTAAGGATAGGGACACAGCTGTCACCGTGCTCCCCGGGAGCAAGTCTGGGGAAGGAGCAGAACGCCTCCCCGGGAGAAGAGAAGGAGCCGTTGGCCTTGTTCTCGGGAAACAGTTGCAAAGCATGAGAGCCTGCCCTAGGAAGAACAGCGGGACGGTGGCAAGACAAGCGTCACCCGCTCCCTGTGCGTAGAGACGGAAGCCTGGCTTTAGGAAGACACGAGGGGACGGCTAGGGCAGACGCGCATACTCTACTCTGAGGAAGGAGTCTGGGCAGAAGGAAGGCCTGTTCTGTGTGCCTTTTGTCCCAAGGGGACAGCATCTCCAAGGCCACCTGTCCCTAGGCAAGACGTGGGCATGCCACCAGGCGCCATAACCTGAACTCGCAGATACAGCTCCCTGGAAGAAAGGGCAGCCAGATGACATCTTCCTCCAAGAGGTGGCAGCTTTGGGGGAGGAAGGGGGTGTGTCGTGGAAGAAGAATGGACAGTCCCCCACAGCTCCCCATCCCAGTGCACGGGCGCTGTGCAGGGTTCCTGTCGCTTCTCCTTTCCTATGTGGAAGGCGCTGGCCTAGTCCCCGAGTCCGCCTGAACTCGAGAGCAAAAAGCCAAACCTTACTACGCCAGAAGAAGGCAGTTGGCAGGGAGTGTCATCCTAGACCACGCACGCTGCTGCAGGGTGGTGGCTGTGTCTGCGAGGTTCAGCCTGGCACGGTGATCCCAGGGTGCGACCATGGAGCCCGGGATAGCAAAGCCCAAGTGGAACCGCTCTCCCGCAGATCTCCTTCCCTGACGCGACAGAGCAAACGCCCAAAGCCTTGCTGAGGAAGCAGCAGCGAAGTGCGGTTCAGGCCATGCTGAAAACCTCTGCCAAAGCATAGCAGTCGCTGGGAAAAAAAGAGTCGGTTCTCTGGGCTGCTGTTGCTGCTTGCTTGAGCCTAGTATTGGCAGCACGGTGGCAGAATCCCGCATAGAGCGAAAGCCTCTTTGCCTGGGCATCCCCTCTAGGAAAGCACAGCATTCTTGGGGAAAACAGAGTCGGTTCTGTGCGATGCAGATGCCGCTTGCCTGAACATGGTCTCCGAAGCACGCTGTAAGAAACCCGCATGGAGCGAAATCCTCTTGGCCCGGGCATCCCCTGTACTTGAGAGCGAAGCGTGGTTGTGACTGTGGAAACAGTCTTAACGAAAGGTCATGAAACAGGAGAGCATGCATTGCAACAATAGCGGGCAGGTGGCAAGACAAGTGTCACCTTCTCCGTTTGCTTAGAAATCAGAGTCTGTTCTGCGGGCTGCTGCTCCTGCTTGCCTAGGCCAAGTCTCAAGGTGGGAGATAACACCCTACAGGGAAAGCCTCTTTGACCAGGCTCCTCCTCTGGGAAAGCACAGCATTCGTTGGGAAATCTGAGTCGCTTTGTGGGATGCTGCTGCTGCTTGCCTGAGCTAGTCTGCGCAGCACGGTGGAAAAACCCGCATGGAGCGAAATTCTCTTGGCCCTAGCATCGCCACTGCCTGTGAGAGAAGCGTGGATGCACATCTGGAAAGGGACTTAAGGATAGGGACACGGCTGTCACCGTGATCTCCGGGAGCAAGTCTGGGGAAGGAGCAGAACGCCTCCCCGGGAGAAGAGAAGGAGCTGTTGGCCTTGTCCAGAAACAGTCGCAAAGCAGGAGAGCCTGCCCTGGGAAGAACAGCGGGACGGTGGCATGACAAGCGTCACCCGCTCCCAATGCGTAGAGATGGAAGCCTGGCTTTAGGAAGACAGGAGGGTACGGCTAGGGCAGGCGCGCATACGCCACTCTGAGGAAGGAGTCTGGGCAGAAGGCAGGCCTGTTCTGTGTGCCTCCTGTCCCAAGGGGAGAGCATCTCCGAGGCCACCTGTCCCTAGGGCAGACGTGGGCTTGCTACCAGGCGCCATAACCTGAACTCGCAGATACAGCTCCCTGGAAGAAAGGGCAGCCAGATACCATCTTCCTCCAAGAGGTGGCAGCGTTGGGGCTGGCAGCGGTGTGTCGGGGAAGAAGAGGGGACAGTCCATACAGCTCCCCATCCAAGTGTACGGGCGCTGTGCAGGGTTCCTGTCGCCTCTCCTTTCCTATTGCAAAGGCACTGGCGTAGTCCCCGAGTCCGCCTGAACTCCAGAGCAAAAAGCCAAGCCTTACTACGCCAGGAGATGGCAGTTGGCAGGGAGTGTCATCCTAGACCACGCAAGCTGCTGCAGGGTGGTGGCTGTTTCTGCAAGTTCAGACTGGCAGGGTGATCCCAGGGTGCGACCATGGAGCCCGGGACAAAAAAGCCCAAGAGGCACCAGCTCTCCCGCAGATCTCCTTCCCTGACGCGACAGAGCGAACGCCCAAAGCCTTGCTGAGGAAGCAGCAGCGAAGTGCGGTTCAGGCCAAGCTGAAAACCTCTGAGAAAGCATAGCAGTCGCTGGGAAAAAAGAGTCGGTTCTCTGGGCTGCTGTTGCTGCTTGCTTGAGCCTAGTATTGGCAGCACGGTGGCAGAATCCCGCATAGAGCGAAAGCCTCCTTGCCTGGGCATCCCCTCTAGGAAAGCACAGCATTCTTGGGGAAAACAGAGTCGGTTCTGTGCGATGCATATGTCGCTTGCCTGTACAGAGTCTCCGAAGCACGGTGTAAGAAACCCGCATGGAGCGATATCCTCTTGGCCCGGGCATCCCCTCTACTTGAGAGAGAAGCGTGGTTGTGCCTGTGGAAACAGCCTTAACGAAAGGTCATGAAACAGGAGAGCATGCATTGCAACAATAGCGGACAGGTGGCAAGACAAGTGTCACCCTCTCCGTTTGCTTAGAAATCAGAGTCGGTTCTGCGGGCTGCTGCTCCTGCTTGCCTAGGCCAAGTCTCAAGGTGGGAGAAACCACCATACAGCGAAAGCCTCTTTGCCCAGGCTCCTCCTCTGGGAAAGCACAGCATTCGTTGGGAAATCTGAGTCGCTTTGTGGGATGCTGTTGCTACTTGCCTGAGCTAGTCTGCGCAGCACGGTGGAAGAAACCCGCATGGAGCGAAATTCTCTGGGTCCTAGCATCCCCACTGCCTGCGAGAGAAGCGTGGATACACATCTGGAAAGGGCCTTAAGGATAGGGACACAGCTGTCACCGTGTTCCCCGGGAGCAAGTCTGGGGAAGGAGCAGAACGCCTCCCCGGGAGAAGAGAAGGAGCCGTTGGCCTTGTTGTCCAGAAACAGTCGCAAAGCAGGAGAGCCTGCCCTGGGAAGAACAGCAGGACGGTGGCAAGACAAGCGTCACCCGCTCCCTGTGCGTAGAGACGGAAGCCTGGCTTTAGGAAGACACGAGGGGACGGCTAGGGCAGACGCGCATACTCTACTCTGAGGAAGGAGTCTGGGCAGAAGGAAGGCCTGTTCTGTGTGCCTTTTGTCCCAAGGGGACAGCATCTCCAAGGCCACCTGTCCCTAGGCAAGACGTGGGCATGCCACCAGGCGCCATAACCTGAACTCGCAGATACAGCTCCCTGGAAGAAAGGGCAGCCAGATGACATCTTCCTCCAAGAGGTGGCAGCTTTGGGGGAGGAAGGGGGTGTGTCGTGGAAGAAGAGGGGACAGTCCCCCACAGCTCCCCATCCCAGTGCACGGGCGCTGTGCAGGGTTCCTGTCGCTTCTCCTTTCCTATGTGGAAGGCGCTGGCCTAGTCCCCGAGTCCGCCTGAACTCGAGAGCAAAAAGCCAAACCTTACTACGCCAGAAGAAGGCAGTTGGCAGGGAGTGTCATCCTAGACCACGCACGCTGCTGCAGGGTGGTGGCTGTGTCTGCGAGGTTCAGCCTGGCACGGTGATCCCAGGGTGCGACCATGGAGCCCGGGATAGCAAAGCCCAAGTGGAACCAGCTCTCCCGCAGATCTCCTTCCCTGACGCGACAGAGCAAATGCCCAAAGCCTTGCTGAGGAAGCAGCAGCGAAGTGCGGTTCAGGCCAAGCTGAAAACCTCTGCCCAAGCATAGCAGTCGCTGGGAAAAAAGAGTCGGTTCTCTGGGCTGCGGTTGCTGCTTGCTTGAGCCTAGTATTGGCAGCACGGTGGCAGAATCCCGCTTAGAGCGAAAGCTTCTTTGCCTGGGCATCCCCTCTAGGAAAGCACAGCATTCTTGGGGAAAACAGAGTCGGTTCTGTGCGATGCATATGTCGCTTGCCTGTACAGAGTCTCCGAAGCACGGTGTAAGAAACCCGCATGGAGCGATATCCTCTTGGCCCGGGCATCCCCTCTACTTGAGAGAGAAGCGTGGTTGTGCCTGTGGAAACAGCCTTAACGAAAGGTCATGAAACAGGAGAGCATGCATTGCAACAATAGCGGACAGGTGGCAAGACAAGTGTCACCCTCTCCGTTTGCTTAGAAATCAGAGTCGGTTCTGTGGGCTGCTGCTCCTGCTTGCCTAGGCCAAGTCTCAAGGTGGGAGAAACCACCATACAGCGAAAGCCTCTTTGCCCAGGCTCCTCCTCTGGGAAAGCACAGCATTCGTTGGGAAATCTGAGTCGCTTTGTGGGATGCTGTTGCTACTTGCCTGAGCTAGTCTGCGCAGCACGGTGGAAGAAACCCGCATGGAGCGAAATTCTCTTGGCCCTAGCATACCCACTGCCTGCGAGAGAAGCGTGGATGCACATCTGGAAAGGGCCTTAAGGATAGGGACACAGCTGTCACCGTGCTCCCCGGGAGCAAGTCTGGGGAAGGAGCAGAACGCCTCCCCGGGAGAAGAGAAGGAGCCGTTGGCCTTGTTCTCGGGAAACAGTTGCAAAGCATGAGAGCCTGCCCTGGGAAGAACAGCGGGACGGTGGCAAGACAAGCGTCACCCGCTCCCTGTGCGTAGAGACGGAAGCCTGGCTTTAGGAAGACACGAGGGGACGGCTAGGGCAGACGCGCATACTCTACTCTGAGGAAGGAGTCTGGGCAGAAGGAAGGCCTGTTCTGTGTGCCTTTTGTCCCAAGGGGACAGCATCTCCAAGGCCACCTGTCCCTAGGCAAGACGTGGGCATGCCACCAGGCGCCATAACCTGAACTCGCAGATACAGCTCCCTGGAAGAAAGGGCAGCCAGATGACATCTTCCTCCAAGAGGTGGCAGCTTTGGGGGAGGAAGGGGGTGTGTCGTGGAAGAAGAGGGGACAGTCCCCCACAGCTCCCCATCCCAGTGCACGGGCGCTGTGCAGGGTTCCTGTCGCTTCTCCTTTCCTATATGGAAGGCGCTGGCCTAGTCCCCGAGTCCGCCTGAACTCGAGAGCAAAAAGCCAAACCTTACTACGCCAGAAGAAGGCAGTTGGCAGGGAGTGTCATCCTAGACCACGCACGCTGCTGCAGGGTGGTGGCTGTGTCTGCGAGGTTCAGCCTGGCACGGTGATCCCAGGGTGCGACCATGGAGCCCGGGATAGCAAAGCCCAAGTGGAACCAGCTCTCCCGCAGATCTCCTTCCCTGACGCGACAGAGCAAATGCCCAACGCCTTGCTGAGGAAGCAGCAGCGAAGTGCGGTTCAGGCCAAGCTGAAAACCTCTGCCAAAGCATAGCAGTCGCTGGGAAAAAAGAGTCGGTTCTCTGGGCTGCGGTTGCTGCTTGCTTGAGCCTAGTATTGGCAGCACGGTGGCAGAATCCCGCTTAGAGCGAAAGCTTCTTTGCCTGGGCATCCCCTCTAGGAAAGCACAGCATTCTTGGGGAAAACAGAGTCGGTTCTGTGCGATGCAGATGCCGCTTGCCTGAACATGGTCTCCGAAGCACGCTGTAAGAAACCCGCATGGAGCGAAATCCTCTTGGCCCGGGCATCCCCTGTACTTGAGAGCGAAGCGTGGTTGTGACTGTGGAAACAGTCTTAACGAAAGGTCATGAAACAGGAGAGCATGCATTGCAACAATAGCGGGCAGGTGGCAAGACAAGTGTCATCTTCTCCGTTTGCTTAGAAATCAGAGTCTGTTCTGCGGGCTGCTGCTCCTGCTTGCCTAGGCCAAGTCTCAAGGTGGGAGATAACACCCTACAGGGAAAGCCTCTTTGACCAGGCTCCTCCTCTGGGAAAGCACAGCATTCGTTGGGAAATCTGAGTCGCTTTGTGGGATGCTGCTGCTGCTTGCCTGAGCTAGTCTGCGCAGCACGGTGGAAAAACCCGCATGGAGCGAAATTCTCTTGGCCCTAGCATCGCCACTGCCTGTGAGAGAAGCGTGGATGCACATCTGGAAAGGGACTTAAGGATAGGGACACGGCTGTCACCGTGATCTCCGGGAGCAAGTCTGGGGAAGGAGCAGAACGCCTCCCCGGGAGAAGAGAAGGAGCTGTTGGCCTTGTCCAGAAACAGTCGCAAAGCAGGAGAGCCTGCCCTGGGAAGAACAGCGGGACGGTGGCATGACAAGCGTCACCCGCTCCCAATGCGTAGAGATGGAAGCCTGGCTTTAGGAAGACAGGAGGGTACGGCTAGGGCAGGCGCGCATACGCCACTCTGAGGAAGGAGTCTGGGCAGAAGGCAGGCCTGTTCTGTGTGCCTCCTGTCCCAAGGGGAGAGCATCTCCGAGGCCACCTGTCCCTAGGGCAGACGTGGGCTTGCTACCAGGCGCCATAACCTGAACTCGCAGATACAGCTCCCTGGAAGAAAGGGCAGCCAGATACCATCTTCCTCCAAGAGGTGGCAGCGTTGGGGCAGGCAGCGGTGTGTCGGGGAAGAAGAGGGGACAGTCCCCCACAGCTCCCCATCCAAGTGTACGGGCGCTGTGCAGGGTACCTGTCGCCTCTCCTTTCCTATTGCAAAGGCACTGGCGTAGTCCCCGAGTCCGCCTGAACTCCAGAGCAAAAAGCCAAGCCTTACTACGCCAGGAGATGGCAGTTGGCAGGGAGTGTCATCCTAGACCACGCAAGCTGCTACAGGGTGGTGGCTGTTTCTGCAAGTTCAGACTGGCAGGGTGATCCCAGGGTGCGACCATGGAGCCCGGGACAAAAAAGCCCAAGAGGCACCAGCTCTCCCGCAGATCTCCTTCCCTGACGCGACAGAGCGAACGCCCAAAGCCTTGCTGAGGAAGCAGCAGCGAAGTGCGGTTCAGGCCAAGCTGAAAACCTCTGAGAAAGCATAGCAGTCGCTGGGAAAAAAGAGTCGGTTCTCTGGGCTGCTGTTGCTGCTTGCTTGAGCCTAGTATTGGCAGCACGGTGGCAGAATCCCGCATAGAGCGAAAGCCTCCTTGCCTGGGCATCCCCTCTAGGAAAGCACAGCATTCTTGGGGAAAACAGAGTCGGTTCTGTGCGATGCATATGTCGCTTGCCTGTACAGAGTCTCCGAAGCACGGTGTAAGAAACCCGCATGGAGCGATATCCTCTTGGCCCGGGCATCCCCTCTACTTGAGAGAGAAGCGTGGTTGTGCCTGTGGAAACAGCCTTAACGAAAGGTCATGAAACAGGAGAGCATGCATTGCAACAATAGCGGACAGGTGGCAAGACAAGTGTCACCCTCTCCGTTTGCTTAGAAATCAGAGTCGGTTCTGCGGGCTGCTGCTCCTGCTTGCCTAGGCCAAGTCTCAAGGTGGGAGAAACCACCATACAGCGAAAGCCTCTTTGCCCAGGCTCCTCCTCTGGGAAAGCACAGCATTCGTTGGGAAATCTGAGTCGCTTTGTGGGATGCTGTTGCTACTTGCCTGAGCTAGTCTGCGCAGCACGGTGGAAGAAACCCGCATGGAGCGAAATTCTCTTGGCCCTAGCATACCCACTGCCTGCGAGAGAAGCGTGGATGCACATCTGGAAAGGGCCTTAAGGATAGGGACACAGCTGTCACCGTGCTCCCCGGGAGCAAGTCTGGGGAAGGAGCAGAACGCCTCCCCGGGAGAAGAGAAGGAGCCGTTGGCCTTGTTCTCGGGAAACAGTTGCAAAGCATGAGAGCCTGCCCTAGGAAGAACAGCGGGACGGTGGCAAGACAAGCGTCACCCGCTCCCTGTGCGTAGAGACGGAAGCCTGGCTTTAGGAAGACACGAGGGGACGGCTAGGGCAGACGCGCATACTCTACTCTGAGGAAGGAGTCTGGGCAGAAGGAAGGCCTGTTCTGTGTGCCTTTTGTCCCAAGGGGACAGCATCTCCAAGGCCACCTGTCCCTAGGCAAGACGTGGGCATGCCACCAGGCGCCATAACCTGAACTCGCAGATACAGCTCCCTGGAAGAAAGGGCAGCCAGATGACATCTTCCTCCAAGAGGTGGCAGCTTTGGGGGAGGAAGGGGGTGTGTCGTGGAAGAAGAATGGACAGTCCCCCACAGCTCCCCATCCCAGTGCACGGGCGCTGTGCAGGGTTCCTGTCGCTTCTCCTTTCCTATGTGGAAGGCGCTGGCCTAGTCCCCGAGTCCGCCTGAACTCGAGAGCAAAAAGCCAAACCTTACTACGCCAGAAGAAGGCAGTTGGCAGGGAGTGTCATCCTAGACCACGCACGCTGCTGCAGGGTGGTGGCTGTGTCTGCGAGGTTCAGCCTGGCACGGTGATCCCAGGGTGCGACCATGGAGCCCGGGATAGCAAAGCCCAAGTGGAACCGCTCTCCCGCAGATCTCCTTCCCTGACGCGACAGAGCAAACGCCCAAAGCCTTGCTGAGGAAGCAGCAGCGAAGTGCGGTTCAGGCCATGCTGAAAACCTCTGCCAAAGCATAGCAGTCGCTGGGAAAAAAAGAGTCGGTTCTCTGGGCTGCTGTTGCTGCTTGCTTGAGCCTAGTATTGGCAGCACGGTGGCAGAATCCCGCATAGAGCGAAAGCCTCTTTGCCTGGGCATCCCCTCTAGGAAAGCACAGCATTCTTGGGGAAAACAGAGTCGGTTCTGTGCGATGCAGATGCCGCTTGCCTGAACATGGTCTCCGAAGCACGCTGTAAGAAACCCGCATGGAGCGAAATCCTCTTGGCCCGGGCATCCCCTGTACTTGAGAGCGAAGCGTGGTTGTGACTGTGGAAACAGTCTTAACGAAAGGTCATGAAACAGGAGAGCATGCATTGCAACAATAGCGGGCAGGTGGCAAGACAAGTGTCACCTTCTCCGTTTGCTTAGAAATCAGAGTCTGTTCTGCGGGCTGCTGCTCCTGCTTGCCTAGGCCAAGTCTCAAGGTGGGAGATAACACCCTACAGGGAAAGCCTCTTTGACCAGGCTCCTCCTCTGGGAAAGCACAGCATTCGTTGGGAAATCTGAGTCGCTTTGTGGGATGCTGCTGCTGCTTGCCTGAGCTAGTCTGCGCAGCACGGTGGAAAAACCCGCATGGAGCGAAATTCTCTTGGCCCTAGCATCGCCACTGCCTGTGAGAGAAGCGTGGATGCACATCTGGAAAGGGACTTAAGGATAGGGACACGGCTGTCACCGTGATCTCCGGGAGCAAGTCTGGGGAAGGAGCAGAACGCCTCCCCGGGAGAAGAGAAGGAGCTGTTGGCCTTGTCCAGAAACAGTCGCAAAGCAGGAGAGCCTGCCCTGGGAAGAACAGCGGGACGGTGGCATGACAAGCGTCACCCGCTCCCAATGCGTAGAGATGGAAGCCTGGCTTTAGGAAGACAGGAGGGTACGGCTAGGGCAGGCGCGCATACGCCACTCTGAGGAAGGAGTCTGGGCAGAAGGCAGGCCTGTTCTGTGTGCCTCCTGTCCCAAGGGGAGAGCATCTCCGAGGCCACCTGTCCCTAGGGCAGACGTGGGCTTGCTACCAGGCGCCATAACCTGAACTCGCAGATACAGCTCCCTGGAAGAAAGGGCAGCCAGATACCATCTTCCTCCAAGAGGTGGCAGCGTTGGGGCTGGCAGCGGTGTGTCGGGGAAGAAGAGGGGACAGTCCATACAGCTCCCCATCCAAGTGTACGGGCGCTGTGCAGGGTTCCTGTCGCCTCTCCTTTCCTATTGCAAAGGCACTGGCGTAGTCCCCGAGTCCGCCTGAACTCCAGAGCAAAAAGCCAAGCCTTACTACGCCAGGAGATGGCAGTTGGCAGGGAGTGTCATCCTAGACCACGCAAGCTGCTGCAGGGTGGTGGCTGTTTCTGCAAGTTCAGACTGGCAGGGTGATCCCAGGGTGCGACCATGGAGCCCGGGACAAAAAAGCCCAAGAGGCACCAGCTCTCCCGCAGATCTCCTTCCCTGACGCGACAGAGCGAACGCCCAAAGCCTTGCTGAGGAAGCAGCAGCGAAGTGCGGTTCAGGCCAAGCTGAAAACCTCTGAGAAAGCATAGCAGTCGCTGGGAAAAAAGAGTCGGTTCTCTGGGCTGCTGTTGCTGCTTGCTTGAGCCTAGTATTGGCAGCACGGTGGCAGAATCCCGCATAGAGCGAAAGCCTCCTTGCCTGGGCATCCCCTCTAGGAAAGCACAGCATTCTTGGGGAAAACAGAGTCGGTTCTGTGCGATGCATATGTCGCTTGCCTGTACAGAGTCTCCGAAGCACGGTGTAAGAAACCCGCATGGAGCGATATCCTCTTGGCCCGGGCATCCCCTCTACTTGAGAGAGAAGCGTGGTTGTGCCTGTGGAAACAGCCTTAACGAAAGGTCATGAAACAGGAGAGCATGCATTGCAACAATAGCGGACAGGTGGCAAGACAAGTGTCACCCTCTCCGTTTGCTTAGAAATCAGAGTCGGTTCTGCGGGCTGCTGCTCCTGCTTGCCTAGGCCAAGTCTCAAGGTGGGAGAAACCACCATACAGCGAAAGCCTCTTTGCCCAGGCTCCTCCTCTGGGAAAGCACAGCATTCGTTGGGAAATCTGAGTCGCTTTGTGGGATGCTGTTGCTACTTGCCTGAGCTAGTCTGCGCAGCACGGTGGAAGAAACCCGCATGGAGCGAAATTCTCTGGGTCCTAGCATCCCCACTGCCTGCGAGAGAAGCGTGGATACACATCTGGAAAGGGCCTTAAGGATAGGGACACAGCTGTCACCGTGTTCCCCGGGAGCAAGTCTGGGGAAGGAGCAGAACGCCTCCCCGGGAGAAGAGAAGGAGCCGTTGGCCTTGTTGTCCAGAAACAGTCGCAAAGCAGGAGAGCCTGCCCTGGGAAGAACAGCAGGACGGTGGCAAGACAAGCGTCACCCGCTCCCTGTGCGTAGAGACGGAAGCCTGGCTTTAGGAAGACACGAGGGGACGGCTAGGGCAGACGCGCATACTCTACTCTGAGGAAGGAGTCTGGGCAGAAGGAAGGCCTGTTCTGTGTGCCTTTTGTCCCAAGGGGACAGCATCTCCAAGGCCACCTGTCCCTAGGCAAGACGTGGGCATGCCACCAGGCGCCATAACCTGAACTCGCAGATACAGCTCCCTGGAAGAAAGGGCAGCCAGATGACATCTTCCTCCAAGAGGTGGCAGCTTTGGGGGAGGAAGGGGGTGTGTCGTGGAAGAAGAGGGGACAGTCCCCCACAGCTCCCCATCCCAGTGCACGGGCGCTGTGCAGGGTTCCTGTCGCTTCTCCTTTCCTATGTGGAAGGCGCTGGCCTAGTCCCCGAGTCCGCCTGAACTCGAGAGCAAAAAGCCAAACCTTACTACGCCAGAAGAAGGCAGTTGGCAGGGAGTGTCATCCTAGACCACGCACGCTGCTGCAGGGTGGTGGCTGTGTCTGCGAGGTTCAGCCTGGCACGGTGATCCCAGGGTGCGACCATGGAGCCCGGGATAGCAAAGCCCAAGTGGAACCAGCTCTCCCGCAGATCTCCTTCCCTGACGCGACAGAGCAAATGCCCAAAGCCTTGCTGAGGAAGCAGCAGCGAAGTGCGGTTCAGGCCAAGCTGAAAACCTCTGCCCAAGCATAGCAGTCGCTGGGAAAAAAGAGTCGGTTCTCTGGGCTGCGGTTGCTGCTTGCTTGAGCCTAGTATTGGCAGCACGGTGGCAGAATCCCGCTTAGAGCGAAAGCTTCTTTGCCTGGGCATCCCCTCTAGGAAAGCACAGCATTCTTGGGGAAAACAGAGTCGGTTCTGTGCGATGCAGATGCCGCTTGCCTGAACATGGTCTCCGAAGCACGCTGTAAGAAACCCGCATGGAGCGAAATCCTCTTGGCCCGGGCATCCCCTGTACTTGATAGCGAAGCGTGGTTGTGACTGTGGAAACAGTCTTAACGAAAGGTCATGAAACAGGAGAGCATGCATTGCAACAATAGCGGGCAGGTGGCAAGACAAGTGTCACCTTCTCCGTTTGCTTAGAAATCAGAGTCTGTTCTGCGGGCTGCTGCTCCTGCTTGCCTAGGCCAAGTCTCAAGGTGGGAGATAACACCCTACAGGGAAAGCCTCTTTGACCAGGCTCCTCCTCTGGGAAAGCACAGCATTCGTTGGGAAATCTGAGTCGCTTTGTGGGATGCTGCTGCTGCTTGCCTGAGCTAGTCTGCGCAGCACGGTGGAAAAACCCGCATGGAGCGAAATTCTCTTGGCCCTAGCATCGCCACTGCCTGTGAGAGAAGCGTGGATGCACATCTGGAAAGGGACTTAAGGATAGGGACACGGCTGTCACCGTGATCTCCGGGAGCAAGTCTGGGGAAGGAGCAGAACGCCTCCCCGGGAGAAGAGAAGGAGCTGTTGGCCTTGTCCAGAAACAGTCGCAAAGCAGGAGAGCCTGCCCTGGGAAGAACAGCGGGACGGTGGCATGACAAGCGTCACCCGCTCCCAATGCGTAGAGATGGAAGCCTGGCTTTAGGAAGACAGGAGGGTACGGCTAGGGCAGGCGCGCATACGCCACTCTGAGGAAGGAGTCTGGGCAGAAGGCAGGCCTGTTCTGTGTGCCTCCTGTCCCAAGGGGAGAGCATCTCCGAGGCCACCTGTCCCTAGGGCAGACGTGGGCTTGCTACGAGGCGCCATAACCTGAACTCGCAGATACAGCTCCCTGGAAGAAAGGGCAGCCAGATACCATCTTCCTCCAAGAGGTGGCAGCGTTGGGGCAGGCAGCGGTGTGTCGGGGAAGAAGAGGGGACAGTCCCCCACAGCTCCCCATCCAAGTGTACGGGCGCTGTGCAGGGTACCTGTCGCCTCTCCTTTCCTATTGCAAAGGCACTGGCGTAGTCCCCGAGTCCGCCTGAACTCCAGAGCAAAAAGCCAAGCCTTACTACGCCAGGAGATGGCAGTTGGCAGGGAGTGTCATCCTAGACCACGCAAGCTGCTGCAGGGTGGTGGCTGTTTCTGCAAGTTCAGACTGGCAGGGTGATCCCAGGGTGCGACCATGGAGCCCGGGACAAAAAAGCCCAAGAGGCACCAGCTCTCCCGCAGATCTCCTTCCCTGACGCGACAGAGCGAACGCCCAAAGCCTTGCTGAGGAAGCAGCAGCGAAGTGCGGTTCAGGCCAAGCTGAAAACCTCTGAGAAAGCATAGCAGTCGCTGGGAAAAAAGAGTCGGTTCTCTGGGCTGCTGTTGCTGCTTGCTTGAGCCTAGTATTGGCAGCACGGTGGCAGAATCCCGCATAGAGCGAAAGCCTCCTTGCCTGGGCATCCCCTCTAGGAAAGCACAGCATTCTTGGGGAAAACAGAGTCGGTTCTGTGCGATGCATATGTCGCTTGCCTGTACAGAGTCTCCGAAGCACGGTGTAAGAAACCCGCATGGAGCGATATCCTCTTGGCCCGGGCATCCCCTCTACTTGAGAGAGAAGCGTGGTTGTGCCTGTGGAAACAGCCTTAACGAAAGGTCATGAAACAGGAGAGCATGCATTGCAACAATAGCGGACAGGTGGCAAGACAAGTGTCACCCTCTCCGTTTGCTTAGAAATCAGAGTCAGTTCTGCGGGCTGCTGCTCCTGCTTGCCTAGGCCAAGTCTCAAGGTGGGAGAAACCACCATACAGCGAAAACCTCTTTGCCCAGGCTCCTCCTCTGGGAAAGCACAGCATTCGTTGGGAAATCTGAGTCGCTTTGTGGGATGCTGTTGCTACTTGCCTGAGCTAGTCTGCGCAGCACGGTGGAAGAAACCCGCATGGAGCGAAATTCTCTTGGCCCTAGCATCCCCACTGCCTGCGAGAGGAGCGTGGATGCACATCTGGAAAGGGCCTTAAGGATAGGGACACAGCTGTCACCGTGTTCCCCGGGAGCAAGTCTGGGGAAGGAGCAGAACGCCTCCCCGGGAGAAGAGAAGGAGCCGTTGGCCTTGTTGTCGGGAAACAGTCGCAAAGCAGGAGAGCCTGCCCTGGGAAGAACAGCGGGACGGTGGCAAGACAAGCGTCACCCGCTCCCTGTGCGTAGAGACGGAAGCCTGGCTTTAGGAAGACACGAGGGGACGGCTAGGGCAGACGCGCATACTCTACTCTGAGGAAGGAGTCTGGGCAGAAGGAAGGCCTGTTCTGTGTGCCTTTTGTCCCAAGGGGACAGCATCTCCAAGGCCACCTGTCCCTAGGCAAGACGTGGGCATGCCACCAGGCGCCATAACCTGAACTCGCAGATACAGCTCCCTGGAAGAAAGGGCAGCCAGATGACATCTTCCTCCAAGAGGTGGCAGCTTTGGGGGAGGAAGGGGGTGTGTCGTGGAAGAAGAGGGGACAGTCCCCCACAGCTCCCCATCCCAGTGCACGGGCGCTGTGCAGGGTTCCTGTCGCTTCTCCTTTCCTATGTGGAAGGCGCTGGCCTAGTCCCCGAGTCCGCCTGAACTCGAGAGCAAAAAGCCAAACCTTACTACGCCAGAAGAAGGCAGTTGGCAGGGAGTGTCATCCTAGACCACGCACGCTGCTGCAGGGTGGTGGCTGTGTCTGCGAGGTTCAGCCTGGCACGGTGATCCCAGGGTGCGACCATGGAGCCCGGGATAGCAAAGCCCAAGTGGAACCGCTCTCCCGCAGATCTCCTTCCCTGACGCGACAGAGCAAACGCCCAAAGCCTTGCTGAGGAAGCAGCAGCGAAGTGCGGTTCAGGCCATGCTGAAAACCTCTACCAAAGCATAGCAGTCGCTGGGAAAAAAGAGTCGGTTCTCTGGGCTGCGGTTGCTGCTTGCTTGAGCCTAGTAATGGCAGCACGGTGGCAGAATCCCGCATAGAGCGAAAGCCTCTTTGCCTGGGCATCCCCTCTAGGAAAGCACAGCATTCTTGGGGAAAACAGAGTCGGTTCTGTGCGATGCAGATGCCGCTTGCCTGAACATGGTCTCCGAAGCACGCTGTAAGAAACCCGCATGGAGCGAAATCCTCTTGGCCCGGGCATCCCCTGTACTTGAGAGCGAAGCGTGGTTGTGACTGTGGAAACAGTCTTAACGAAAGGTCATGAAACAGGAGAGCATGCATTGCAACAATAGCGGGCAGGTGGCAAGACAAGTGTCACCTTCTCCGTTTGCTTAGAAATCAGAGTCTGTTCTGCGGGCTGCTGCTCCTGCTTGCCTAGGCCAAGTCTCAAGGTGGGAGATAACACCCTACAGGGAAAGCCTCTTTGACCAGGCTCCTCCTCTGGGAAAGCACAGCATTCGTTGGGAAATCTGAGTCGCTTTGTGGGATGCTGCTGCTGCTTGCCTGAGCTAGTCTGCGCAGCACGGTGGAAAAACCCGCATGGAGCGAAATTCTCTTGGCCCTAGCATCGCCACTGCCTGTGAGAGAAGCGTGGATGCACATCTGGAAAGGGACTTAAGGATAGGGACACGGCTGTCACCGTGATCTCCGGGAGCAAGTCTGGGGAAGGAGCAGAACGCCTCCCCGGGAGAAGAGAAGGAGCTGTTGGCCTTGTCCAGAAACAGTCGCAAAGCAGGAGAGCCTGCCCTGGGAAGAACAGCGGGACGGTGGCATGACAAGCGTCACCCGCTCCCAATGCGTAGAGACGGAAGCCTGGCTTTAGGAAGACAGGAGGGTACGGCTAGGGCAGGCGCGCATACGCCACTCTGAGGAAGGAGTCTGGGCAGAAGGCAGGCCTGTTCTGTGTGCCTCCTGTCCCAAGGGGAGAGCATCTCCGAGGCCACCTGTCCCTAAGGAAGACGTGGGCTTGCTACCAGGCGCCATAACCTGAACTCGCAGATACAGCTCCCTGGAAGAAAGGGCAGCCAGATACCATCTTCCTCCAAGAGGTGGCAGCGTTGGGGCTGGCAGCGGTGTGTCGGGGAAGAAGAGGGGACAGTCCCCCACAGCTCCCCATCCAAGTGTACGGGCGCTGTGCAGGGTTCCTGTCGCCTCTCCTTTCCTATTGCAAAGGCACTGGCGTAGTCCCCGAGTCCGCCTGAACTCCAGAGCAAAAAGCCAAGCCTTACTACGCCAGGAGATGGCAGTTGGCAGGGAGTGTCATCCTAGACCACGCAAGCTGCTGCAGGGTGGTGGCTGTTTCTGCAAGTTCAGACTGGCAGGGTGATCCCAGGGTGCGACCATGGAGCCCGGGACAAAAAAGCCCAAGAGGCACCAGCTCTCCCGCAGATCTCCTTCCCTGACGCGACAGAGCGAACGCCCAAAGCCTTGCTGAGGAAGCAGCAGCGAAGTGCGGTTCAGGCCAAGCTGAAAACCTCTGAGAAAGCATAGCAGTCGCTGGGAAAAAAGAGTCGGTTCTCTGGGCTGCGGTTGCTGCTTGCTTGAGCCTAGTATTGGCAGCACGGTGGCAGAATCCCGCATAGAGCGAAAGCCTCTTTGCCTGGGCATCCCCTCTAGGAAAGCACAGCATTCTTGGGGAAAACAGAGTCGGTTCTGTGCGATGCAGATGCCGCTTGCCTGAACATGGTCTCCGAAGCACGCTGTAAGAAACCCGCATGGAGCGAAATCCTCTTGGCCCGGGCATCCCCTGTACTTGAGAGCGAAGCGTGGTTGTGACTGTGGAAACAGTCTTAACGAAAGGTCATGAAACAGGAGAGCATGCATTGCAACAATAGCGGGCAGGTGGCAAGACAAGTGTCACCTTCTCCGTTTGCTTAGAAATCAGAGTCTGTTCTGCGGGCTGCTGCTCCTGCTTGCCTAGGCCAAGTCTCAAGGTGGGAGATAACACCCTACAGGGAAAGCCTCTTTGACCAGGCTCCTCCTCTGGGAAAGCACAGCATTCGTTGGGAAATCTGAGTCGCTTTGTGGGATGCTGCTGCTGCTTGCCTGAGCTAGTCTGCGCAGCACGGTGGAAAAACCCGCATGGAGCGAAATTCTCTTGGCCCTAGCATCGCCACTGCCTGTGAGAGAAGCGTGGATGCACATCTGGAAAGGGACTTAAGGATAGGGACACGGCTGTCACCGTGATCTCCGGGAGCAAGTCTGGGGAAGGAGCAGAACGCCTCCCCGGGAGAAGAGAATGAGCTGTTGGCCTTGTCCAGAAACAGTCGCAAAGCAGGAGAGCCTGCCCTGGGAAGAACAGCGGGACGGTGGCATGACAAGCGTCACCCGCTCCCAATGCGTAGAGATGGAAGCCTGGCTTTAGGAAGACAGGAGGGTACGGCTAGGGCAGGCGCGCATACGCCACTCTGAGGAAGGAGTCTGGGCAGAAGGCAGGCCTGTTCTGTGTGCCTCCTGTCCCAAGGGGAGAGCATCTCCGAGGCCACCTGTCCCTAGGGCAGACGTGGGCTTGCTACCAGGCGCCATAACCTGAACTCGCAGATACAGCTCCCTGGAAGAAAGGGCAGCCAGATACCATCTTCCTCCAAGAGGTGGCAGCGTTGGGGCTGGCAGCGGTGTGTCGGGGAAGAAGAGGGGACAGTCCATACAGCTCCCCATCCAAGTGTACGGGCGCTGTGCAGGGTTCCTGTCGCCTCTCCTTTCCTATTGCAAAGGCACTGGCGTAGTCCCCGAGTCCGCCTGAACTCCAGAGCAAAAAGCCAAGCCTTACTACGCCAGGAGATGGCAGTTGGCAGGGAGTGTCATCCTAGACCACGCAAGCTGCTGCAGGGTGGTGGCTGTTTCTGCAAGTTCAGACTGGCAGGGTGATCCCAGGGTGCGACCATGGAGCCCGGGACAAAAAAGCCCAAGAGGCACCAGCTCTCCCGCAGATCTCCTTCCCTGACGCGACAGAGCGAACGCCCAAAGCCTTGCTGAGGAAGCAGCAGCGAAGTGCGGTTCAGGCCAAGCTGAAAACCTCTGAGAAAGCATAGCAGTCGCTGGGAAAAAAGAGTCGGTTCTCTGGGCTGCTGTTGCTGCTTGCTTGAGCCTAGTATTGGCAGCACGGTGGCAGAATCCCGCATAGAGCGAAAGCCTCCTTGCCTGGGCATCCCCTCTAGGAAAGCACAGCATTCTTGGGGAAAACAGAGTCGGTTCTGTGCGATGCATATGTCGCTTGCCTGTACAGAGTCTCCGAAGCACGGTGTAAGAAACCCGCATGGAGCGATATCCTCTTGGCCCGGGCATCCCCTCTACTTGAGAGAGAAGCGTGGTTGTGCCTGTGGAAACAGCCTTAACGAAAGGTCATGAAACAGGAGAGCATGCATTGCAACAATAGCGGACAGGTGGCAAGACAAGTGTCACCCTCTCCGTTTGCTTAGAAATCAGAGTCGGTTCTGCGGGCTGCTGCTCCTGCTTGCCTAGGCCAAGTCTCAAGGTGGGAGAAACCACCATACAGCGAAAGCCTCTTTGCCCAGGCTCCTCCTCTGGGAAAGCACAGCATTCGTTGGGAAATCTGAGTCGCTTTGTGGGATGCTGTTGCTACTTGCCTGAGCTAGTCTGCGCAGCACGGTGGAAGAAACCCGCATGGAGCGAAATTCTCTGGGTCCTAGCATCCCCACTGCCTGCGAGAGAAGCGTGGATACACATCTGGAAAGGGCCTTAAGGATAGGGACACAGCTGTCACCGTGTTCCCCGGGAGCAAGTCTGGGGAAGGAGCAGAACGCCTCCCCGGGAGAAGAGAAGGAGCCGTTGGCCTTGTTGTCCAGAAACAGTCGCAAAGCAGGAGAGCCTGCCCTGGGAAGAACAGCAGGACGGTGGCAAGACAAGCGTCACCCGCTCCCTGTGCGTAGAGACGGAAGCCTGGCTTTAGGAAGACACGAGGGGACGGCTAGGGCAGACGCGCATACTCTACTCTGAGGAAGGAGTCTGGGCAGAAGGAAGGCCTGTTCTGTGTGCCTTTTGTCCCAAGGGGACAGCATCTCCAAGGCCACCTGTCCCTAGGCAAGACGTGGGCATGCCACCAGGCGCCATAACCTGAACTCGCAGATACAGCTCCCTGGAAGAAAGGGCAGCCAGATGACATCTTCCTCCAAGAGGTGGCAGCTTTGGGGGAGGAAGGGGGTGTGTCGTGGAAGAAGAGGGGACAGTCCCCCACAGCTCCCCATCCCAGTGCACGGGCGCTGTGCAGGGTTCCTGTCGCTTCTCCTTTCCTATGTGGAAGGCGCTGGCCTAGTCCCCGAGTCCGCCTGAACTCGAGAGCAAAAAGCCAAACCTTACTACGCCAGAAGAAGGCAGTTGGCAGGGAGTGTCATCCTAGACCACGCACGCTGCTGCAGGGTGGTGGCTGTGTCTGCGAGGTTCAGCCTGGCACGGTGATCCCAGGGTGCGACCATGGAGCCCGGGATAGCAAAGCCCAAGTGGAACCAGCTCTCCCGCAGATCTCCTTCCCTGACGCGACAGAGCAAATGCCCAAAGCCTTGCTGAGGAAGCAGCAGCGAAGTGCGGTTCAGGCCAAGCTGAAAACCTCTGCCAAAGCATAGCAGTCGCTGGGAAAAAAGAGTCGGTTCTCTGGGCTGCGGTTGCTGCTTGCTTGAGCCTAGTATTGGCAGCACGGTGGCAGAATCCCGCTTAGAGCGAAAGCCTCTTTGCCTGGGCATCCCCTCTAGGAAAGCACAGCATTCTTGGGGAAAACAGAGTCGGTTCTGTGCGATGCAGATGCCGCTTGCCTGAACATGGTCTCCGAAGCACGCTGTAAGAAACCCGCATGGAGCGAAATCCTCTTGGCCCGGGCATCCCCTGTACTTGAGAGCGAAGCGTGGTTGTGACTGTGGAAACAGTCTTAACGAAAGGTCATGAAACAGGAGAGCATGCATTGCAACAATAGCGGGCAGGTGGCAAGACAAGTGTCACCTTCTCCGTTTGCTTAGAAATCAGAGTCTGTTCTGCGGGCTGCTGCTCCTGCTTGCCTAGGCCAAGTCTCAAGGTGGGAGATAACACCCTACAGGGAAAGCCTCTTTGACCAGGCTCCTCCTCTGGGAAAGCACAGCATTCGTTGGGAAATCTGAGTCGCTTTGTGGGATGCTGCTGCTGCTTGCCTGAGCTAGTCTGCGCAGCACGGTGGAAAAACCCGCATGGAGCGAAATTCTCTTGGCCCTAGCATCGCCACTGCCTGTGAGAGAAGCGTGGATGCACATCTGGAAAGGGACTTAAGGATAGGGACACGGCTGTCACCGTGATCTCCGGGAGCAAGTCTGGGGAAGGAGCAGAACGCCTCCCCGGGAGAAGAGAAGGAGCTGTTGGCCTTGTCCAGAAACAGTCGCAAAGCAGGAGAGCCTGCCCTGGGAAGAACAGCGGGACGGTGGCATGACAAGCGTCACCCGCTCCCAATGCGTAGAGACGGAAGCCTGGCTTTAGGAAGACAGGAGGGTACGGCTAGGGCAGGCGCGCATACGCCACTCTGAGGAAGGAGTCTGGGCAGAAGGCAGGCCTGTTCTGTGTGCCTCCTGTCCCAAGGGGAGAGCATCTCCGAGGCCACCTGTCCCTAAGGAAGACGTGGGCTTGCTACCAGGCGCCATAACCTGAACTCGCAGATACAGCTCCCTGGAAGAAAGGGCAGCCAGATACCATCTTCCTCCAAGAGGTGGCAGCGTTGGGGCTGGCAGCGGTGTGTCGGGGAAGAAGAGGGGACAGTCCCCCACAGCTCCCCATCCAAGTGTACGGGCGCTGTGCAGGGTTCCTGTCGCCTCTCCTTTCCTATTGCAAAGGCACTGGCGTAGTCCCCGAGTCCGCCTGAACTCCAGAGCAAAAAGCCAAGCCTTACTACGCCAGGAGATGGCAGTTGGCAGGGAGTGTCATCCTAGACCACGCAAGCTGCTGCAGGGTGGTGGCTGTTTCTGCAAGTTCAGACTGGCAGGGTGATCCCAGGGTGCGACCATGGAGCCCGGGACAAAAAAGCCCAAGAGGCACCAGCTCTCCCGCAGATCTCCTTCCCTGACGCGACAGAGCGAACGCCCAAAGCCTTGCTGAGGAAGCAGCAGCGAAGTGCGGTTCAGGCCAAGCTGAAAACCTCTGAGAAAGCATAGCAGTCGCTGGGAAAAAAGAGTCGGTTCTCTGGGCTGCGGTTGCTGCTTGCTTGAGCCTAGTATTGGCAGCACGGTGGCAGAATCCCGCATAGAGCGAAAGCCTCTTTGCCTGGGCATCCCCTCTAGGAAAGCACAGCATTCTTGGGGAAAACAGAGTCGGTTCTGTGCGATGCAGATGCCGCTTGCCTGAACATGGTCTCCGAAGCACGCTGTAAGAAACCCGCATGGAGCGAAATCCTCTTGGCCCGGGCATCCCCTGTACTTGAGAGCGAAGCGTGGTTGTGACTGTGGAAACAGTCTTAACGAAAGGTCATGAAACAGGAGAGCATGCATTGCAACAATAGCGGGCAGGTGGCAAGACAAGTGTCACCTTCTCCGTTTGCTTAGAAATCAGAGTCTGTTCTGCGGGCTGCTGCTCCTGCTTGCCTAGGCCAAGTCTCAAGGTGGGAGATAACACCCTACAGGGAAAGCCTCTTTGACCAGGCTCCTCCTCTGGGAAAGCACAGCATTCGTTGGGAAATCTGAGTCGCTTTGTGGGATGCTGCTGCTGCTTGCCTGAGCTAGTCTGCGCAGCACGGTGGAAAAACCCGCATGGAGCGAAATTCTCTTGGCCCTAGCATCGCCACTGCCTGTGAGAGAAGCGTGGATGCACATCTGGAAAGGGACTTAAGGATAGGGACACGGCTGTCACCGTGATCTCCGGGAGCAAGTCTGGGGAAGGAGCAGAACGCCTCCCCGGGAGAAGAGAATGAGCTGTTGGCCTTGTCCAGAAACAGTCGCAAAGCAGGAGAGCCTGCCCTGGGAAGAACAGCGGGACGGTGGCATGACAAGCGTCACCCGCTCCCAATGCGTAGAGATGGAAGCCTGGCTTTAGGAAGACAGGAGGGTACGGCTAGGGCAGGCGCGCATACGCCACTCTGAGGAAGGAGTCTGGGCAGAAGGCAGGCCTGTTCTGTGTGCCTCCTGTCCCAAGGGGAGAGCATCTCCGAGGCCACCTGTCCCTAGGGCAGACGTGGGCTTGCTACCAGGCGCCATAACCTGAACTCGCAGATACAGCTCCCTGGAAGAAAGGGCAGCCAGATACCATCTTCCTCCAAGAGGTGGCAGCGTTGGGGCTGGCAGCGGTGTGTCGGGGAAGAAGAGGGGACAGTCCATACAGCTCCCCATCCAAGTGTACGGGCGCTGTGCAGGGTTCCTGTCGCCTCTCCTTTCCTATTGCAAAGGCACTGGCGTAGTCCCCGAGTCCGCCTGAACTCCAGAGCAAAAAGCCAAGCCTTACTACGCCAGGAGATGGCAGTTGGCAGGGAGTGTCATCCTAGACCACGCAAGCTGCTGCAGGGTGGTGGCTGTTTCTGCAAGTTCAGACTGGCAGGGTGATCCCAGGGTGCGACCATGGAGCCCGGGACAAAAAAGCCCAAGAGGCACCAGCTCTCCCGCAGATCTCCTTCCCTGACGCGACAGAGCGAACGCCCAAAGCCTTGCTGAGGAAGCAGCAGCGAAGTGCGGTTCAGGCCAAGCTGAAAACCTCTGAGAAAGCATAGCAGTCGCTGGGAAAAAAGAGTCGGTTCTCTGGGCTGCTGTTGCTGCTTGCTTGAGCCTAGTATTGGCAGCACGGTGGCAGAATCCCGCATAGAGCGAAAGCCTCCTTGCCTGGGCATCCCCTCTAGGAAAGCACAGCATTCTTGGGGAAAACAGAGTCGGTTCTGTGCGATGCATATGTCGCTTGCCTGTACAGAGTCTCCGAAGCACGGTGTAAGAAACCCGCATGGAGCGATATCCTCTTGGCCCGGGCATCCCCTCTACTTGAGAGAGAAGCGTGGTTGTGCCTGTGGAAACAGCCTTAACGAAAGGTCATGAAACAGGAGAGCATGCATTGCAACAATAGCGGACAGGTGGCAAGACAAGTGTCACCCTCTCCGTTTGCTTAGAAATCAGAGTCGGTTCTGCGGGCTGCTGCTCCTGCTTGCCTAGGCCAAGTCTCAAGGTGGGAGAAACCACCATACAGCGAAAGCCTCTTTGCCCAGGCTCCTCCTCTGGGAAAGCACAGCATTCGTTGGGAAATCTGAGTCGCTTTGTGGGATGCTGTTGCTACTTGCCTGAGCTAGTCTGCGCAGCACGGTGGAAGAAACCCGCATGGAGCGAAATTCTCTGGGTCCTAGCATCCCCACTGCCTGCGAGAGAAGCGTGGATACACATCTGGAAAGGGCCTTAAGGATAGGGACACAGCTGTCACCGTGTTCCCCGGGAGCAAGTCTGGGGAAGGAGCAGAACGCCTCCCCGGGAGAAGAGAAGGAGCCGTTGGCCTTGTTGTCCAGAAACAGTCGCAAAGCAGGAGAGCCTGCCCTGGGAAGAACAGCAGGACGGTGGCAAGACAAGCGTCACCCGCTCCCTGTGCGTAGAGACGGAAGCCTGGCTTTAGGAAGACACGAGGGGACGGCTAGGGCAGACGCGCATACTCTACTCTGAGGAAGGAGTCTGGGCAGAAGGAAGGCCTGTTCTGTGTGCCTTTTGTCCCAAGGGGACAGCATCTCCAAGGCCACCTGTCCCTAGGCAAGACGTGGGCATGCCACCAGGCGCCATAACCTGAACTCGCAGATACAGCTCCCTGGAAGAAAGGGCAGCCAGATGACATCTTCCTCCAAGAGGTGGCAGCTTTGGGGGAGGAAGGGGGTGTGTCGTTGGAGAAGAGGGGACAGTCCCCCACAGCTCCCCATCCCAGTGCACGGGCGCTGTGCAGGGTTCCTGTCGCTTCTCCTTTCCTATGTGGAAGGCGCTGGCCTAGTCCCCGAGTCCGCCTGAACTCGAGAGCAAAAAGCCAAACCTTACTACGCCAGAAGAAGGCAGTTGGCAGGGAGTGTCATCCTAGACCACGCACGCTGCTGCAGGGTGGTGGCTGTGTCTGCGAGGTTCAGCCTGGCACGGTGATCCCAGGGTGCGACCATGGAGCCCGGGATAGCAAAGCCCAAGTGGAACCGCTCTCCCGCAGATCTCCTTCCCTGACGCGACAGAGCAAACGCCCAAAGCCTTGCTGAGGAAGCAGCAGCGAAGTGCGGTTCAGGCCATGCTGAAAACCTCTACCAAAGCATAGCAGTCGCTGGGAAAAAAGAGTCGGTTCTCTGGGCTGCGGTTGCTGCTTGCTTGAGCCTAGTAATGGCAGCACGGTGGCAGAATCCCGCATAGAGCGAAAGCCTCTTTGCCTGGGCATCCCCTCTAGGAAAGCACAGCATTCTTGGGGAAAACAGAGTCGGTTCTGTGCGATGCAGATGCCGCTTGCCTGAACATGGTCTCCGAAGCACGCTGTAAGAAACCCGCATGGAGCGAAATCCTCTTGGCCCGGGCATCCCCTGTACTTGAGAGCGAAGCGTGGTTGTGACTGTGGAAACAGTCTTAACGAAAGGTCATGAAACAGGAGAGCATGCATTGCAACAATAGCGGGCAGGTGGCAAGACAAGTGTCACCTTCTCCGTTTGCTTAGAAATCAGAGTCTGTTCTGCGGGCTGCTGCTCCTGCTTGCCTAGGCCAAGTCTCAAGGTGGGAGATAACACCCTACAGGGAAAGCCTCTTTGACCAGGCTCCTCCTCTGGGAAAGCACAGCATTCGTTGGGAAATCTGAGTCGCTTTGTGGGATGCTGCTGCTGCTTGCCTGAGCTAGTCTGCGCAGCACGGTGGAAAAACCCGCATGGAGCGAAATTCTCTTGGCCCTAGCATCGCCACTGCCTGTGAGAGAAGCGTGGATGCACATCTGGAAAGGGACTTAAGGATAGGGACACGGCTGTCACCGTGATCTCCGGGAGCAAGTCTGGGGAAGGAGCAGAACGCCTCCCCGGGAGAAGAGAAGGAGCTGTTGGCCTTGTCCAGAAACAGTCGCAAAGCAGGAGAGCCTGCCCTGGGAAGAACAGCGGGACGGTGGCATGACAAGCGTCACCCGCTCCCAATGCGTAGAGACGGAAGCCTGGCTTTAGGAAGACAGGAGGGTACGGCTAGGGCAGGCGCGCATACGCCACTCTGAGGAAGGAGTCTGGGCAGAAGGCAGGCCTGTTCTGTGTGCCTCCTGTCCCAAGGGGAGAGCATCTCCGAGGCCACCTGTCCCTAAGGAAGACGTGGGCTTGCTACCAGGCGCCATAACCTGAACTCGCAGATACAGCTCCCTGGAAGAAAGGGCAGCCAGATACCATCTTCCTCCAAGAGGTGGCAGCGTTGGGGCTGGCAGCGGTGTGTCGGGGAAGAAGAGGGGACAGTCCCCCACAGCTCCCCATCCAAGTGTACGGGCGCTGTGCAGGGTTCCTGTCGCCTCTCCTTTCCTATTGCAAAGGCACTGGCGTAGTCCCCGAGTCCGCCTGAACTCCAGAGCAAAAAGCCAAGCCTTACTACGCCAGGAGATGGCAGTTGGCAGGGAGTGTCATCCTAGACCACGCAAGCTGCTGCAGGGTGGTGGCTGTTTCTGCAAGTTCAGACTGGCAGGGTGATCCCAGGGTGCGACCATGGAGCCCGGGACAAAAAAGCCCAAGAGGCACCAGCTCTCCCGCAGATCTCCTTCCCTGACGCGACAGAGCGAACGCCCAAAGCCTTGCTGAGGAAGCAGCAGCGAAGTGCGGTTCAGGCCAAGCTGAAAACCTCTGAGAAAGCATAGCAGTCGCTGGGAAAAAAGAGTCGGTTCTCTGGGCTGCGGTTGCTGCTTGCTTGAGCCTAGTATTGGCAGCACGGTGGCAGAATCCCGCATAGAGCGAAAGCCTCTTTGCCTGGGCATCCCCTCTAGGAAAGCACAGCATTCTTGGGGAAAACAGAGTCGGTTCTGTGCGATGCAGATGCCGCTTGCCTGAACATGGTCTCCGAAGCACGCTGTAAGAAACCCGCATGGAGCGAAATCCTCTTGGCCCGGGCATCCCCTGTACTTGAGAGCGAAGCGTGGTTGTGACTGTGGAAACAGTCTTAACGAAAGGTCATGAAACAGGAGAGCATGCATTGCAACAATAGCGGGCAGGTGGCAAGACAAGTGTCACCTTCTCCGTTTGCTTAGAAATCAGAGTCTGTTCTGCGGGCTGCTGCTCCTGCTTGCCTAGGCCAAGTCTCAAGGTGGGAGATAACACCCTACAGGGAAAGCCTCTTTGACCAGGCTCCTCCTCTGGGAAAGCACAGCATTCGTTGGGAAATCTGAGTCGCTTTGTGGGATGCTGCTGCTGCTTGCCTGAGCTAGTCTGCGCAGCACGGTGGAAAAACCCGCATGGAGCGAAATTCTCTTGGCCCTAGCATCGCCACTGCCTGTGAGAGAAGCGTGGATGCACATCTGGAAAGGGACTTAAGGATAGGGACACGGCTGTCACCGTGATCTCCGGGAGCAAGTCTGGGGAAGGAGCAGAACGCCTCCCCGGGAGAAGAGAATGAGCTGTTGGCCTTGTCCAGAAACAGTCGCAAAGCAGGAGAGCCTGCCCTGGGAAGAACAGCGGGACGGTGGCATGACAAGCGTCACCCGCTCCCAATGCGTAGAGATGGAAGCCTGGCTTTAGGAAGACAGGAGGGTACGGCTAGGGCAGGCGCGCATACGCCACTCTGAGGAAGGAGTCTGGGCAGAAGGCAGGCCTGTTCTGTGTGCCTCCTGTCCCAAGGGGAGAGCATCTCCGAGGCCACCTGTCCCTAGGGCAGACGTGGGCTTGCTACCAGGCGCCATAACCTGAACTCGCAGATACAGCTCCCTGGAAGAAAGGGCAGCCAGATACCATCTTCCTCCAAGAGGTGGCAGCGTTGGGGCTGGCAGCGGTGTGTCGGGGAAGAAGAGGGGACAGTCCATACAGCTCCCCATCCAAGTGTACGGGCGCTGTGCAGGGTTCCTGTCGCCTCTCCTTTCCTATTGCAAAGGCACTGGCGTAGTCCCCGAGTCCGCCTGAACTCCAGAGCAAAAAGCCAAGCCTTACTACGCCAGGAGATGGCAGTTGGCAGGGAGTGTCATCCTAGACCACGCAAGCTGCTGCAGGGTGGTGGCTGTTTCTGCAAGTTCAGACTGGCAGGGTGATCCCAGGGTGCGACCATGGAGCCCGGGACAAAAAAGCCCAAGAGGCACCAGCTCTCCCGCAGATCTCCTTCCCTGACGCGACAGAGCGAACGCCCAAAGCCTTGCTGAGGAAGCAGCAGCGAAGTGCGGTTCAGGCCAAGCTGAAAACCTCTGAGAAAGCATAGCAGTCGCTGGGAAAAAAGAGTCGGTTCTCTGGGCTGCTGTTGCTGCTTGCTTGAGCCTAGTATTGGCAGCACGGTGGCAGAATCCCGCATAGAGCGAAAGCCTCCTTGCCTGGGCATCCCCTCTAGGAAAGCACAGCATTCTTGGGGAAAACAGAGTCGGTTCTGTGCGATGCATATGTCGCTTGCCTGTACAGAGTCTCCGAAGCACGGTGTAAGAAACCCGCATGGAGCGATATCCTCTTGGCCCGGGCATCCCCTCTACTTGAGAGAGAAGCGTGGTTGTGCCTGTGGAAACAGCCTTAACGAAAGGTCATGAAACAGGAGAGCATGCATTGCAACAATAGCGGACAGGTGGCAAGACAAGTGTCACCCTCTCCGTTTGCTTAGAAATCAGAGTCGGTTCTGCGGGCTGCTGCTCCTGCTTGCCTAGGCCAAGTCTCAAGGTGGGAGAAACCACCATACAGCGAAAGCCTCTTTGCCCAGGCTCCTCCTCTGGGAAAGCACAGCATTCGTTGGGAAATCTGAGTCGCTTTGTGGGATGCTGTTGCTACTTGCCTGAGCTAGTCTGCGCAGCACGGTGGAAGAAACCCGCATGGAGCGAAATTCTCTGGGTCCTAGCATCCCCACTGCCTGCGAGAGAAGCGTGGATACACATCTGGAAAGGGCCTTAAGGATAGGGACACAGCTGTCACCGTGTTCCCCGGGAGCAAGTCTGGGGAAGGAGCAGAACGCCTCCCCGGGAGAAGAGAAGGAGCCGTTGGCCTTGTTGTCCAGAAACAGTCGCAAAGCAGGAGAGCCTGCCCTGGGAAGAACAGCAGGACGGTGGCAAGACAAGCGTCACCCGCTCCCTGTGCGTAGAGACGGAAGCCTGGCTTTAGGAAGACACGAGGGGACGGCTAGGGCAGACGCGCATACTCTACTCTGAGGAAGGAGTCTGGGCAGAAGGAAGGCCTGTTCTGTGTGCCTTTTGTCCCAAGGGGACAGCATCTCCAAGGCCACCTGTCCCTAGGCAAGACGTGGGCATGCCACCAGGCGCCATAACCTGAACTCGCAGATACAGCTCCCTGGAAGAAAGGGCAGCCAGATGACATCTTCCTCCAAGAGGTGGCAGCTTTGGGGGAGGAAGGGGGTGTGTCGTGGAAGAAGAGGGGACAGTCCCCCACAGCTCCCCATCCCAGTGCACGGGCGCTGTGCAGGGTTCCTGTCGCTTCTCCTTTCCTATGTGGAAGGCGCTGGCCTAGTCCCCGAGTCCGCCTGAACTCGAGAGCAAAAAGCCAAACCTTACTACGCCAGAAGAAGGCAGTTGGCAGGGAGTGTCATCCTAGACCACGCACGCTGCTGCAGGGTGGTGGCTGTGTCTGCGAGGTTCAGCCTGGCACGGTGATCCCAGGGTGCGACCATGGAGCCCGGGATAGCAAAGCCCAAGTGGAACCAGCTCTCCCGCAGATCTCCTTCCCTGACGCGACAGAGCAAATGCCCAAAGCCTTGCTGAGGAAGCAGCAGCGAAGTGCGGTTCAGGCCAAGCTGAAAACCTCTGCCCAAGCATAGCAGTCGCTGGGAAAAAAGAGTCGGTTCTCTGGGCTGCGGTTGCTGCTTGCTTGAGCCTAGTATTGGCAGCACGGTGGCAGAATCCCGCTTAGAGCGAAAGCTTCTTTGCCTGGGCATCCCCTCTAGGAAAGCACAGCATTCTTGGGGAAAACAGAGTCGGTTCTGTGCGATGCAGATGCCGCTTGCCTGAACATGGTCTCCGAAGCACGCTGTAAGAAACCCGCATGGAGCGAAATCCTCTTGGCCCGGGCATCCCCTGTACTTGATAGCGAAGCGTGGTTGTGACTGTGGAAACAGTCTTAACGAAAGGTCATGAAACAGGAGAGCATGCATTGCAACAATAGCGGGCAGGTGGCAAGACAAGTGTCACCTTCTCCGTTTGCTTAGAAATCAGAGTCTGTTCTGCGGGCTGCTGCTCCTGCTTGCCTAGGCCAAGTCTCAAGGTGGGAGATAACACCCTACAGGGAAAGCCTCTTTGACCAGGCTCCTCCTCTGGGAAAGCACAGCATTCGTTGGGAAATCTGAGTCGCTTTGTGGGATGCTGCTGCTGCTTGCCTGAGCTAGTCTGCGCAGCACGGTGGAAAAACCCGCATGGAGCGAAATTCTCTTGGCCCTAGCATCGCCACTGCCTGTTAGAGAAGCGTGGATGCACATCTGGAAAGGGACTTAAGGATAGGGACACGGCTGTCACCGTGATCTCCGGGAGCAAGTCTGGGGAAGGAGCAGAACGCCTCCCCGGGAGAAGAGAAGGAGCTGTTGGCCTTGTCCAGAAACAGTCGCAAAGCAGGAGAGCCTGCCCTGGGAAGAACAGCGGGACGGTGGCATGACAAGCGTCACCCGCTCCCAATGCGTAGAGATGGAAGCCTGGATTTAGGAAGACAGGAGGGTACGGCTAGGGCAGGCGCGCATACGCCACTCTGAGGAAGGAGTCTGGGCAGAAGGCAGGCCTGTTCTGTGTGCCTCCTGTCCCAAGGGGAGAGCATCTCCGAGGCCACCTGTCCCTAGGGCAGACGTGGGCTTGCTACGAGGCGCCATAACCTGAACTCGCAGATACAGCTCCCTGGAAGAAAGGGCAGCCAGATACCATCTTCCTCCAAGAGGTGGCAGCGTTGGGGCAGGCAGCGGTGTGTCGGGGAAGAAGAGGGGACAGTCCCCCACAGCTCCCCATCCAAGTGTACGGGCGCTGTGCAGGGTACCTGTCGCCTCTCCTTTCCTATTGCAAAGGCACTGGCGTAGTCCCCGAGTCCGCCTGAACTCCAGAGCAAAAAGCCAAGCCTTACTACGCCAGGAGATGGCAGTTGGCAGGGAGTGTCATCCTAGACCACGCAAGCTGCTGCAGGGTGGTGGCTGTTTCTGCAAGTTCAGACTGGCAGGGTGATCCCAGGGTGCGACCATGGAGCCCGGGACAAAAAAGCCCAAGAGGCACCAGCTCTCCCGCAGATCTCCTTCCCTGACGCGACAGAGCGAACGCCCAAAGCCTTGCTGAGGAAGCAGCAGCGAAGTGCGGTTCAGGCCAAGCTGAAAACCTCTGAGAAAGCATAGCAGTCGCTGGGAAAAAAGAGTCGGTTCTCTGGGCTGCTGTTGCTGCTTGCTTGAGCCTAGTATTGGCAGCACGGTGGCAGAATCCCGCATAGAGCGAAAGCCTCCTTGCCTGGGCATCCCCTCTAGGAAAGCACAGCATTCTTGGGGAAAACAGAGTCGGTTCTGTGCGATGCATATGTCGCTTGCCTGTACAGAGTCTCCGAAGCACGGTGTAAGAAACCCGCATGGAGCGATATCCTCTTGGCCCGGGCATCCCCTCTACTTGAGAGAGAAGCGTGGTTGTGCCTGTGGAAACAGCCTTAACGAAAGGTCATGAAACAGGAGAGCATGCATTGCAACAATAGTGGACAGGTGGCAAGACAAGTGTCACCCTCTCCGTTTGCTTAGAAATCAGAGTCAGTTCTGCGGGCTGCTGCTCCTGCTTGCCTAGGCCAAGTCTCAAGGTGGGAGAAACCACCATACAGCGAAAACCTCTTTGCCCAGGCTCCTCCTCTGGGAAAGCACAGCATTCGTTGGGAAATCTGAGTCGCTTTGTGGGATGCTGTTGCTACTTGCCTGAGCTAGTCTGCGCAGCACGGTGGAAGAAACCCGCATGGAGCGAAATTCTCTTGGCCCTAGCATCCCCACTGCCTGCGAGAGGAGCGTGGATGCACATCTGGAAAGGGCCTTAAGGATAGGGACACAGCTGTCACCGTGTTCCCCGGGAGCAAGTCTGGGGAAGGAGCAGAACGCCTCCCCGGGAGAAGAGAAGGAGCCGTTGGCCTTGTTGTCGGGAAACAGTCGCAAAGCAGGAGAGCCTGCCCTGGGAAGAACAGCGGGACGGTGGCAAGACAAGCGTCACCCGCTCCCTGTGCGTAGAGACGGAAGCCTGGCTTTAGGAAGACACGAGGGGACGGCTAGGGCAGACGCGCATACTCTACTCTGAGGAAGGAGTCTGGGCAGAAGGAAGGCCTGTTCTGTGTGCCTTTTGTCCCAAGGGGACAGCATCTCCAAGGCCACCTGTCCCTAGGCAAGACGTGGGCATGCCACCAGGCGCCATAACCTGAACTCGCAGATACAGCTCCCTGGAAGAAAGGGCAGCCAGATGACATCTTCCTCCAAGAGGTGGCAGCTTTGGGGGAGGAAGGGGGTGTGTCGTTGGAGAAGAGGGGACAGTCCCCCACAGCTCCCCATCCCAGTGCACGGGCGCTGTGCAGGGTTCCTGTCGCTTCTCCTTTCCTATGTGGAAGGCGCTGGCCTAGTCCCCGAGTCCGCCTGAACTCGAGAGCAAAAAGCCAAACCTTACTACGCCAGAAGAAGGCAGTTGGCAGGGAGTGTCATCCTAGACCACGCACGCTGCTGCAGGGTGGTGGCTGTGTCTGCGAGGTTCAGCCTGGCACGGTGATCCCAGGGTGCGACCATGGAGCCCGGGATAGCAAAGCCCAAGTGGAACCGCTCTCCCGCAGATCTCCTTCCCTGACGCGACAGAGCAAACGCCCAAAGCCTTGCTGAGGAAGCAGCAGCGAAGTGCGGTTCAGGCCATGCTGAAAACCTCTACCAAAGCATAGCAGTCGCTGGGAAAAAAGAGTCGGTTCTCTGGGCTGCGGTTGCTGCTTGCTTGAGCCTAGTAATGGCAGCACGGTGGCAGAATCCCGCATAGAGCGAAAGCCTCTTTGCCTGGGCATCCCCTCTAGGAAAGCACAGCATTCTTGGGGAAAACAGAGTCGGTTCTGTGCGATGCAGATGCCGCTTGCCTGAACATGGTCTCCGAAGCACGCTGTAAGAAACCCGCATGGAGCGAAATCCTCTTGGCCCGGGCATCCCCTGTACTTGAGAGCGAAGCGTGGTTGTGACTGTGGAAACAGTCTTAACGAAAGGTCATGAAACAGGAGAGCATGCATTGCAACAATAGCGGGCAGGTGGCAAGACAAGTGTCACCTTCTCCGTTTGCTTAGAAATCAGAGTCTGTTCTGCGGGCTGCTGCTCCTGCTTGCCTAGGCCAAGTCTCAAGGTGGGAGATAACACCCTACAGGGAAAGCCTCTTTGACCAGGCTCCTCCTCTGGGAAAGCACAGCATTCGTTGGGAAATCTGAGTCGCTTTGTGGGATGCTGCTGCTGCTTGCCTGAGCTAGTCTGCGCAGCACGGTGGAAAAACCCGCATGGAGCGAAATTCTCTTGGCCCTAGCATCGCCACTGCCTGTGAGAGAAGCGTGGATGCACATCTGGAAAGGGACTTAAGGATAGGGACACGGCTGTCACCGTGATCTCCGGGAGCAAGTCTGGGGAAGGAGCAGAACGCCTCCCCGGGAGAAGAGAAGGAGCTGTTGGCCTTGTCCAGAAACAGTCGCAAAGCAGGAGAGCCTGCCCTGGGAAGAACAGCGGGACGGTGGCATGACAAGCGTCACCCGCTCCCAATGCGTAGAGACGGAAGCCTGGCTTTAGGAAGACAGGAGGGTACGGCTAGGGCAGGCGCGCATACGCCACTCTGAGGAAGGAGTCTGGGCAGAAGGCAGGCCTGTTCTGTGTGCCTCCTGTCCCAAGGGGAGAGCATCTCCGAGGCCACCTGTCCCTAGGGCAGACGTGGGCTTGCTACCAGGCGCCATAACCTGAACTCGCAGATACAGCTCCCTGGAAGAAAGGGCAGCCAGATACCATCTTCCTCCAAGAGGTGGCAGCGTTGGGGCTGGCAGCGGTGTGTCGGGGAAGAAGAGGGGACAGTCCCCCACAGCTCCCCATCCAAGTGTACGGGCGCTGTGCAGGGTTCCTGTCGCCTCTCCTTTCCTATTGCAAAGGCACTGGCGTAGTCCCCGAGTCCGCCTGAACTCCAGAGCAAAAAGCCAAGCCTTACTACGCCAGGAGATGGCAGTTGGCAGGGAGTGTCATCCTAGACCACGCAAGCTGCTGCAGGGTGGTGGCTGTTTCTGCAAGTTCAGACTGGCAGGGTGATCCCAGGGTGCGACCATGGAGCCCGGGACAAAAAAGCCCAAGAGGCACCAGCTCTCCCGCAGATCTCCTTCCCTGACGCGACAGAGCGAACGCCCAAAGCCTTGCTGAGGAAGCAGCAGCGAAGTGCGGTTCAGGCCAAGCTGAAAACCTCTGAGAAAGCATAGCAGTCGCTGGGAAAAAAGAGTCGGTTCTCTGGGCTGCTGTTGCTGCTTGCTTGAGCCTAGTATTGGCAGCACGGTGGCAGAATCCCGCATAGAGCGAAAGCCTCCTTGCCTGGGCATCCCCTCTAGGAAAGCACAGCATTCTTGGGGAAAACAGAGTCGGTTCTGTGCGATGCATATGTCGCTTGCCTGTACAGAGTCTCCGAAGCACGGTGTAAGAAACCCGCATGGAGCGATATCCTCTTGGCCCGGGCATCCCCTCTACTTGAGAGAGAAGCGTGGTTGTGCCTGTGGAAACAGCCTTAACGAAAGGTCATGAAACAGGAGAGCATGCATTGCAACAATAGCGGACAGGTGGCAAGACAAGTGTCACCCTCTCCGTTTGCTTAGAAATCAGAGTCGGTTCTGCGGGCTGCTGCTCCTGCTTGCCTAGGCCAAGTCTCAAGGTGGGAGAAACCACCATACAGCGAAAGCCTCTTTGCCCAGGCTCCTCCTCTGGGAAAGCACAGCATTCTTTGGGAAATCTGAGTCGCTTTGTGGGATGCTGTTGCTACTTGCCTGAGCTAGTCTGCGCAGCACGGTGGAAGAAACCCGCATGGAGCGAAATTCTCTGGGTCCTAGCATCCCCACTGCCTGCGAGAGAAGCGTGGATACACATCTGGAAAGGGCCTTAAGGATAGGGACACAGCTGTCACCGTGTTCCCCGGGAGCAAGTCTGGGGAAGGAGCAGAACGCCTCCCCGGGAGAAGAGAAGGAGCCGTTGGCCTTGTTGTCCAGAAACAGTCGCAAAGCAGGAGAGCCTGCCCTGGGAAGAACAGCAGGACGGTGGCAAGACAAGCGTCACCCGCTCCCTGTGCGTAGAGACGGAAGCCTGGCTTTAGGAAGACACGAGGGGACGGCTAGGGCAGACGCGCATACTCTACTCTGAGGAAGGAGTCTGGGCAGAAGGAAGGCCTGTTCTGTGTGCCTTTTGTCCCAAGGGGACAGCATCTCCAAGGCCACCTGTCCCTAGGCAAGACGTGGGCATGCCACCAGGCGCCATAACCTGAACTCGCAGATACAGCTCCCTGGAAGAAAGGGCAGCCAGATGACATCTTCCTCCAAGAGGTGGCAGCTTTGGGGGAGGAAGGGGGTGTGTCGTGGAAGAAGAGGGGACAGTCCCCCACAGCTCCCCATCCCAGTGCACGGGCGCTGTGCAGGGTTCCTGTCGCTTCTCCTTTCCTATGTGGAAGGCGCTGGCCTAGTCCCCGAGTCCGCCTGAACTCGAGAGCAAAAAGCCAAACCTTACTACGCCAGAAGAAGGCAGTTGGCAGGGAGTGTCATCCTAGACCACGCACGCTGCTGCAGGGTGGTGGCTGTGTCTGCGAGGTTCAGCCTGGCACGGTGATCCCAGGGTGCGACCATGGAGCCCGGGATAGCAAAGCCCAAGTGGAACCAGCTCTCCCGCAGATCTCCTTCCCTGACGCGACAGAGCAAATGCCCAAAGCCTTGCTGAGGAAGCAGCAGCGAAGTGCGGTTCAGGCCAAGCTGAAAACCTCTGCCAAAGCATAGCAGTCGCTGGGAAAAAAGAGTCGGTTCTCTGGGCTGCGGTTGCTGCTTGCTTGAGCCTAATATTGGCAGCACGGTGGCAGAATCCCGCATAGAGCGAAAGCCTCTTTGCCTGGGCATCCCCTCTAGGAAAGCACAGCATTCTTGGGGAAAACAGAGTCGGTTCTGTGCGATGCAGATGCCGCTTGCCTGAACATGGTCTCCGAAGCACGCTGTAAGAAACCCGCATGGAGCGAAATCCTCTTGGCCCGGGCATCCCCTGTACTTGAGAGCGAAGCGTGGTTGTGACTGTGGAAACAGTCTTAACGAAAGGTCATGAAACAGGAGAGCATGCATTGCAACAATAGCGGGCAGGTGGCAAGACAAGTGTCACCTTCTCCGTTTGCTTAGAAATCAGAGTCTGTTCTGCGGGCTGCTGCTCCTGCTTGCCTAGGCCAAGTCTCAAGGTGGGAGATAACACCCTACAGGGAAAGCCTCTTTGACCAGGCTCCTCCTCTGGGAAAGCACAGCATTCGTTGGGAAATCTGAGTCGCTTTGTGGGATGCTGCTGCTGCTTGCCTGAGCTAGTCTGCGCAGCACGGTGGAAAAACCCGCATGGAGCGAAATTCTCTTGGCCCTAGCATCGCCACTGCCTGTGAGAGAAGCGTGGATGCACATCTGGAAAGGGACTTAAGGATAGGGACACGGCTGTCACCGTGATCTCCGGGAGCAAGTCTGGGGAAGGAGCAGAACGCCTCCCCGGGAGAAGAGAAGGAGCTGTTGGCCTTGTCCAGAAACAGTCGCAAAGCAGGAGAGCCTGCCCTGGGAAGAACAGCGGGACGGTGGCATGACAAGCGTCACCCGCTCCCAATGCGTAGAGACGGAAGCCTGGCTTTAGGAAGACAGGAGGGTACGGCTAGGGCAGGCGCGCATACGCCACTCTGAGGAAGGAGTCTGGGCAGAAGGCAGGCCTGTTCTGTGTGCCTCCTGTCCCAAGGGGAGAGCATCTCCGAGGCCACCTGTCCCTAAGGAAGACGTGGGCTTGCTACCAGGCGCCATAACCTGAACTCGCAGATACAGCTCCCTGGAAGAAAGGGCAGCCAGATACCATCTTCCTCCAAGAGGTGGCAGCGTTGGGGCTGGCAGCGGTGTGTCGGGGAAGAAGAGGGGACAGTCCCCCACAGCTCCCCATCCAAGTGTACGGGCGCTGTGCAGGGTTCCTGTCGCCTCTCCTTTCCTATTGCAAAGGCACTGGCGTAGTCCCCGAGTCCGCCTGAACTCCAGAGCAAAAAGCCAAGCCTTACTACGCCAGGAGATGGCAGTTGGCAGGGAGTGTCATCCTAGACCACGCAAGCTGCTGCAGGGTGGTGGCTGTTTCTGCAAGTTCAGACTGGCAGGGTGATCCCAGGGTGCGACCATGGAGCCCGGGACAAAAAAGCCCAAGAGGCACCAGCTCTCCCGCAGATCTCCTTCCCTGACGCGACAGAGCGAACGCCCAAAGCCTTGCTGAGGAAGCAGCAGCGAAGTGCGGTTCAGGCCAAGCTGAAAACCTCTGAGAAAGCATAGCAGTCGCTGGGAAAAAAGAGTCGGTTCTCTGGGCTGCGGTTGCTGCTTGCTTGAGCCTAGTATTGGCAGCACGGTGGCAGAATCCCGCATAGAGCGAAAGCCTCTTTGCCTGGGCATCCCCTCTAGGAAAGCACAGCATTCTTGGGGAAAACAGAGTCGGTTCTGTGCGATGCAGATGCCGCTTGCCTGAACATGGTCTCCGAAGCACGCTGTAAGAAACCCGCATGGAGCGAAATCCTCTTGGCCCGGGCATCCCCTGTACTTGAGAGCGAAGCGTGGTTGTGACTGTGGAAACAGTCTTAACGAAAGGTCATGAAACAGGAGAGCATGCATTGCAACAATAGCGGGCAGGTGGCAAGACAAGTGTCACCTTCTCCGTTTGCTTAGAAATCAGAGTCTGTTCTGCGGGCTGCTGCTCCTGCTTGCCTAGGCCAAGTCTCAAGGTGGGAGATAACACCCTACAGGGAAAGCCTCTTTGACCAGGCTCCTCCTCTGGGAAAGCACAGCATTCGTTGGGAAATCTGAGTCGCTTTGTGGGATGCTGCTGCTGCTTGCCTGAGCTAGTCTGCGCAGCACGGTGGAAAAACCCGCATGGAGCGAAATTCTCTTGGCCCTAGCATCGCCACTGCCTGTGAGAGAAGCGTGGATGCACATCTGGAAAGGGACTTAAGGATAGGGACACGGCTGTCACCGTGATCTCCGGGAGCAAGTCTGGGGAAGGAGCAGAACGCCTCCCCGGGAGAAGAGAATGAGCTGTTGGCCTTGTCCAGAAACAGTCGCAAAGCAGGAGAGCCTGCCCTGGGAAGAACAGCGGGACGGTGGCATGACAAGCGTCACCCGCTCCCAATGCGTAGAGATGGAAGCCTGGCTTTAGGAAGACAGGAGGGTACGGCTAGGGCAGGCGCGCATACGCCACTCTGAGGAAGGAGTCTGGGCAGAAGGCAGGCCTGTTCTGTGTGCCTCCTGTCCCAAGGGGAGAGCATCTCCGAGGCCACCTGTCCCTAGGGCAGACGTGGGCTTGCTACCAGGCGCCATAACCTGAACTCGCAGATACAGCTCCCTGGAAGAAAGGGCAGCCAGATACCATCTTCCTCCAAGAGGTGGCAGCGTTGGGGCTGGCAGCGGTGTGTCGGGGAAGAAGAGGGGACAGTCCATACAGCTCCCCATCCAAGTGTACGGGCGCTGTGCAGGGTTCCTGTCGCCTCTCCTTTCCTATTGCAAAGGCACTGGCGTAGTCCCCGAGTCCGCCTGAACTCCAGAGCAAAAAGCCAAGCCTTACTACGCCAGGAGATGGCAGTTGGCAGGGAGTGTCATCCTAGACCACGCAAGCTGCTGCAGGGTGGTGGCTGTTTCTGCAAGTTCAGACTGGCAGGGTGATCCCAGGGTGCGACCATGGAGCCCGGGACAAAAAAGCCCAAGAGGCACCAGCTCTCCCGCAGATCTCCTTCCCTGACGCGACAGAGCGAACGCCCAAAGCCTTGCTGAGGAAGCAGCAGCGAAGTGCGGTTCAGGCCAAGCTGAAAACCTCTGAGAAAGCATAGCAGTCGCTGGGAAAAAAGAGTCGGTTCTCTGGGCTGCTGTTGCTGCTTGCTTGAGCCTAGTATTGGCAGCACGGTGGCAGAATCCCGCATAGAGCGAAAGCCTCCTTGCCTGGGCATCCCCTCTAGGAAAGCACAGCATTCTTGGGGAAAACAGAGTCGGTTCTGTGCGATGCATATGTCGCTTGCCTGTACAGAGTCTCCGAAGCACGGTGTAAGAAACCCGCATGGAGCGATATCCTCTTGGCCCGGGCATCCCCTCTACTTGAGAGAGAAGCGTGGTTGTGCCTGTGGAAACAGCCTTAACGAAAGGTCATGAAACAGGAGAGCATGCATTGCAACAATAGCGGACAGGTGGCAAGACAAGTGTCACCCTCTCCGTTTGCTTAGAAATCAGAGTCGGTTCTGCGGGCTGCTGCTCCTGCTTGCCTAGGCCAAGTCTCAAGGTGGGAGAAACCACCATACAGCGAAAGCCTCTTTGCCCAGGCTCCTCCTCTGGGAAAGCACAGCATTCGTTGGGAAATCTGAGTCGCTTTGTGGGATGCTGTTGCTACTTGCCTGAGCTAGTCTGCGCAGCACGGTGGAAGAAACCCGCATGGAGCGAAATTCTCTGGGTCCTAGCATCCCCACTGCCTGCGAGAGAAGCGTGGATACACATCTGGAAAGGGCCTTAAGGATAGGGACACAGCTGTCACCGTGTTCCCCGGGAGCAAGTCTGGGGAAGGAGCAGAACGCCTCCCCGGGAGAAGAGAAGGAGCCGTTGGCCTTGTTGTCCAGAAACAGTCGCAAAGCAGGAGAGCCTGCCCTGGGAAGAACAGCAGGACGGTGGCAAGACAAGCGTCACCCGCTCCCTGTGCGTAGAGACGGAAGCCTGGCTTTAGGAAGACACGAGGGGACGGCTAGGGCAGACGCGCATACTCTACTCTGAGGAAGGAGTCTGGGCAGAAGGAAGGCCTGTTCTGTGTGCCTTTTGTCCCAAGGGGACAGCATCTCCAAGGCCACCTGTCCCTAGGCAAGACGTGGGCATGCCACCAGGCGCCATAACCTGAACTCGCAGATACAGCTCCCTGGAAGAAAGGGCAGCCAGATGACATCTTCCTCCAAGAGGTGGCAGCTTTGGGGGAGGAAGGGGGTGTGTCGTGGAAGAAGAGGGGACAGTCCCCCACAGCTCCCCATCCCAGTGCACGGGCGCTGTGCAGGGTTCCTGTCGCTTCTCCTTTCCTATGTGGAAGGCGCTGGCCTAGTCCCCGAGTCCGCCTGAACTCGAGAGCAAAAAGCCAAACCTTACTACGCCAGAAGAAGGCAGTTGGCAGGGAGTGTCATCCTAGACCACGCACGCTGCTGCAGGGTGGTGGCTGTGTCTGCGAGGTTCAGCCTGGCACGGTGATCCCAGGGTGCGACCATGGAGCCCGGGATAGCAAAGCCCAAGTGGAACCAGCTCTCCCGCAGATCTCCTTCCCTGACGCGACAGAGCAAATGCCCAAAGCCTTGCTGAGGAAGCAGCAGCGAAGTGCGGTTCAGGCCAAGCTGAAAACCTCTGCCCAAGCATAGCAGTCGCTGGGAAAAAAGAGTCGGTTCTCTGGGCTGCGGTTGCTGCTTGCTTGAGCCTAGTATTGGCAGCACGGTGGCAGAATCCCGCTTAGAGCGAAAGCTTCTTTGCCTGGGCATCCCCTCTAGGAAAGCACAGCATTCTTGGGGAAAACAGAGTCGGTTCTGTGCGATGCAGATGCCGCTTGCCTGAACATGGTCTCCGAAGCACGCTGTAAGAAACCCGCATGGAGCGAAATCCTCTTGGCCCGGGCATCCCCTGTACTTGAGAGCGAAGCGTGGTTGTGACTGTGGAAACAGTCTTAACGAAAGGTCATGAAACAGGAGAGCATGCATTGCAACAATAGCGGGCAGGTGGCAAGACAAGTGTCACCTTCTCCGTTTGCTTAGAAATCAGAGTCTGTTCTGCGGGCTGCTGCTCCTGCTTGCCTAGGCCAAGTCTCAAGGTGGGAGATAACACCCTACAGGGAAAGCCTCTTTGACCAGGCTCCTCCTCTGGGAAAGCACAGCATTCGTTGGGAAATCTGAGTCGCTTTGTGGGATGCTGCTGCTGCTTGCCTGAGCTAGTCTGCGCAGCACGGTGGAAAAACCCGCATGGAGCGAAATTCTCTTGGCCCTAGCATCGCCACTGCCTGTGAGAGAAGCGTGGATGCACATCTGGAAAGGGACTTAAGGATAGGGACACGGCTGTCACCGTGATCTCCGGGAGCAAGTCTGGGGAAGGAGCAGAACGCCTCCCCGGGAGAAGAGAAGGAGCTGTTGGCCTTGTCCAGAAACAGTCGCAAAGCAGGAGAGCCTGCCCTGGGAAGAACAGCGGGACGGTGGCATGACAAGCGTCACCCGCTCCCAATGCGTAGAGATGGAAGCCTGGATTTAGGAAGACAGGAGGGTACGGCTAGGGCAGGCGCGCATACGCCACTCTGAGGAAGGAGTCTGGGCAGAAGGCAGGCCTGTTCTGTGTGCCTCCTGTCCCAAGGGGAGAGCATCTCCGAGGCCACCTGTCCCTAGGGCAGACGTGGGCTTGCTACGAGGCGCCATAACCTGAACTCGCAGATACAGCTCCCTGGAAGAAAGGGCAGCCAGATACCATCTTCCTCCAAGAGGTGGCAGCGTTGGGGCAGGCAGCGGTGTGTCGGGGAAGAAGAGGGGACAGTCCCCCACAGCTCCCCATCCAAGTGTACGGGCGCTGTGCAGGGTACCTGTCGCCTCTCCTTTCCTATTGCAAAGGCACTGGCGTAGTCCCCGAGTCCGCCTGAACTCCAGAGCAAAAAGCCAAGCCTTACTACGCCAGGAGATGGCAGTTGGCAGGGAGTGTCATCCTAGACCACGCAAGCTGCTGCAGGGTGGTGGCTGTTTCTGCAAGTTCAGACTGGCAGGGTGATCCCAGGGTGCGACCATGGAGCCCGGGACAAAAAAGCCCAAGAGGCACCAGCTCTCCCGCAGATCTCCTTCCCTGACGCGACAGAGCGAACGCCCAAAGCCTTGCTGAGGAAGCAGCAGCGAAGTGCGGTTCAGGCCAAGCTGAAAACCTCTGAGAAAGCATAGCAGTCGCTGGGAAAAAAGAGTCGGTTCTCTGGGCTGCTGTTGCTGCTTGCTTGAGCCTAGTATTGGCAGCACGGTGGCAGAATCCCGCATAGAGCGAAAGCCTCCTTGCCTGGGCATCCCCTCTAGGAAAGCACAGCATTCTTGGGGAAAACAGAGTCGGTTCTGTGCGATGCATATGTCGCTTGCCTGTACAGAGTCTCCGAAGCACGGTGTAAGAAACCCGCATGGAGCGATATCCTCTTGGCCCGGGCATCCCCTCTACTTGAGAGAGAAGCGTGGTTGTGCCTGTGGAAACAGCCTTAACGAAAGGTCATGAAACAGGAGAGCATGCATTGCAACAATAGTGGACAGGTGGCAAGACAAGTGTCACCCTCTCCGTTTGCTTAGAAATCAGAGTCAGTTCTGCGGGCTGCTGCTCCTGCTTGCCTAGGCCAAGTCTCAAGGTGGGAGAAACCACCATACAGCGAAAACCTCTTTGCCCAGGCTCCTCCTCTGGGAAAGCACAGCATTCGTTGGGAAATCTGAGTCGCTTTGTGGGATGCTGTTGCTACTTGCCTGAGCTAGTCTGCGCAGCACGGTGGAAGAAACCCGCATGGAGCGAAATTCTCTTGGCCCTAGCATCCCCACTGCCTGCGAGAGGAGCGTGGATGCACATCTGGAAAGGGCCTTAAGGATAGGGACACAGCTGTCACCGTGTTCCCCGGGAGCAAGTCTGGGGAAGGAGCAGAACGCCTCCCCGGGAGAAGAGAAGGAGCCGTTGGCCTTGTTGTCGGGAAACAGTCGCAAAGCAGGAGAGCCTGCCCTGGGAAGAACAGCGGGACGGTGGCAAGACAAGCGTCACCCGCTCCCTGTGCGTAGAGACGGAAGCCTGGCTTTAGGAAGACACGAGGGGACGGCTAGGGCAGACGCGCATACTCTACTCTGAGGAAGGAGTCTGGGCAGAAGGAAGGCCTGTTCTGTGTGCCTTTTGTCCCAAGGGGACAGCATCTCCAAGGCCACCTGTCCCTAGGCAAGACGTGGGCATGCCACCAGGCGCCATAACCTGAACTCGCAGATACAGCTCCCTGGAAGAAAGGGCAGCCAGATGACATCTTCCTCCAAGAGGTGGCAGCTTTGGGGGAGGAAGGGGGTGTGTCGTTGGAGAAGAGGGGACAGTCCCCCACAGCTCCCCATCCCAGTGCACGGGCGCTGTGCAGGGTTCCTGTCGCTTCTCCTTTCCTATGTGGAAGGCGCTGGCCTAGTCCCCGAGTCCGCCTGAACTCGAGAGCAAAAAGCCAAACCTTACTACGCCAGAAGAAGGCAGTTGGCAGGGAGTGTCATCCTAGACCACGCACGCTGCTGCAGGGTGGTGGCTGTGTCTGCGAGGTTCAGCCTGGCACGGTGATCCCAGGGTGCGACCATGGAGCCCGGGATAGCAAAGCCCAAGTGGAACCGCTCTCCCGCAGATCTCCTTCCCTGACGCGACAGAGCAAACGCCCAAAGCCTTGCTGAGGAAGCAGCAGCGAAGTGCGGTTCAGGCCATGCTGAAAACCTCTACCAAAGCATAGCAGTCGCTGGGAAAAAAGAGTCGGTTCTCTGGGCTGCGGTTGCTGCTTGCTTGAGCCTAGTAATGGCAGCACGGTGGCAGAATCCCGCATAGAGCGAAAGCCTCTTTGCCTGGGCATCCCCTCTAGGAAAGCACAGCATTCTTGGGGAAAACAGAGTCGGTTCTGTGCGATGCAGATGCCGCTTGCCTGAACATGGTCTCCGAAGCACGCTGTAAGAAACCCGCATGGAGCGAAATCCTCTTGGCCCGGGCATCCCCTGTACTTGAGAGCGAAGCGTGGTTGTGACTGTGGAAACAGTCTTAACGAAAGGTCATGAAACAGGAGAGCATGCATTGCAACAATAGCGGGCAGGTGGCAAGACAAGTGTCACCTTCTCCGTTTGCTTAGAAATCAGAGTCTGTTCTGCGGGCTGCTGCTCCTGCTTGCCTAGGCCAAGTCTCAAGGTGGGAGATAACACCCTACAGGGAAAGCCTCTTTGACCAGGCTCCTCCTCTGGGAAAGCACAGCATTCGTTGGGAAATCTGAGTCGCTTTGTGGGATGCTGCTGCTGCTTGCCTGAGCTAGTCTGCGCAGCACGGTGGAAAAACCCGCATGGAGCGAAATTCTCTTGGCCCTAGCATCGCCACTGCCTGTGAGAGAAGCGTGGATGCACATCTGGAAAGGGACTTAAGGATAGGGACACGGCTGTCACCGTGATCTCCGGGAGCAAGTCTGGGGAAGGAGCAGAACGCCTCCCCGGGAGAAGAGAAGGAGCTGTTGGCCTTGTCCAGAAACAGTCGCAAAGCAGGAGAGCCTGCCCTGGGAAGAACAGCGGGACGGTGGCATGACAAGCGTCACCCGCTCCCAATGCGTAGAGACGGAAGCCTGGCTTTAGGAAGACAGGAGGGTACGGCTAGGGCAGGCGCGCATACGCCACTCTGAGGAAGGAGTCTGGGCAGAAGGCAGGCCTGTTCTGTGTGCCTCCTGTCCCAAGGGGAGAGCATCTCCGAGGCCACCTGTCCCTAGGGCAGACGTGGGCTTGCTACCAGGCGCCATAACCTGAACTCGCAGATACAGCTCCCTGGAAGAAAGGGCAGCCAGATACCATCTTCCTCCAAGAGGTGGCAGCGTTGGGGCTGGCAGCGGTGTGTCGGGGAAGAAGAGGGGACAGTCCCCCACAGCTCCCCATCCAAGTGTACGGGCGCTGTGCAGGGTTCCTGTCGCCTCTCCTTTCCTATTGCAAAGGCACTGGCGTAGTCCCCGAGTCCGCCTGAACTCCAGAGCAAAAAGCCAAGCCTTACTACGCCAGGAGATGGCAGTTGGCAGGGAGTGTCATCCTAGACCACGCAAGCTGCTGCAGGGTGGTGGCTGTTTCTGCAAGTTCAGACTGGCAGGGTGATCCCAGGGTGCGACCATGGAGCCCGGGACAAAAAAGCCCAAGAGGCACCAGCTCTCCCGCAGATCTCCTTCCCTGACGCGACAGAGCGAACGCCCAAAGCCTTGCTGAGGAAGCAGCAGCGAAGTGCGGTTCAGGCCAAGCTGAAAACCTCTGAGAAAGCATAGCAGTCGCTGGGAAAAAAGAGTCGGTTCTCTGGGCTGCTGTTGCTGCTTGCTTGAGCCTAGTATTGGCAGCACGGTGGCAGAATCCCGCATAGAGCGAAAGCCTCCTTGCCTGGGCATCCCCTCTAGGAAAGCACAGCATTCTTGGGGAAAACAGAGTCGGTTCTGTGCGATGCATATGTCGCTTGCCTGTACAGAGTCTCCGAAGCACGGTGTAAGAAACCCGCATGGAGCGATATCCTCTTGGCCCGGGCATCCCCTCTACTTGAGAGAGAAGCGTGGTTGTGCCTGTGGAAACAGCCTTAACGAAAGGTCATGAAACAGGAGAGCATGCATTGCAACAATAGCGGACAGGTGGCAAGACAAGTGTCACCCTCTCCGTTTGCTTAGAAAACAGAGTCGGTTCTGCGTGCTGCTGCTCCTGCTTGCCTAGGCCAAGTCTCAAGGTGGGAGAAACCACCATACAGCGAAAGCCTCTTTGCCCAGGCTCCTCCTCTGGGAAAGCACAGCATTCGTTGGGAAATCTGAGTCGCTTTGTGGGATGCTGTTGCTACTTGCCTGAGCTAGTCTGCGCAGCACGGTGGAAGAAACCCGCATGGAGCGAAATTCTCTGGGTCCTAGCATCCCCACTGCCTGCGAGAGAAGCGTGGATACACATCTGGAAAGGGCCTTAAGGATAGGGACACAGCTGTCACCGTGTTCCCCGGGAGCAAGTCTGGGGAAGGAGCAGAACGCCTCCCCGGGAGAAGAGAAGGAGCCGTTGGCCTTGTTGTCCAGAAACAGTCGCAAAGCAGGAGAGCCTGCCCTGGGAAGAACAGCAGGACGGTGGCAAGACAAGCGTCACCCGCTCCCTGTGCGTAGAGACGGAAGCCTGGCTTTAGGAAGACACGAGGGGACGGCTAGGGCAGACGCGCATACTCTACTCTGAGGAAGGAGTCTGGGCAGAAGGAAGGCCTGTTCTGTGTGCCTTTTGTCCCAAGGGGACAGCATCTCCAAGGCCACCTGTCCCTAGGCAAGACGTGGGCATGCCACCAGGCGCCATAACCTGAACTCGCAGATACAGCTCCCTGGAAGAAAGGGCAGCCAGATGACATCTTCCTCCAAGAGGTGGCAGCTTTGGGGGAGGAAGGGGGTGTGTCGTGGAAGAAGAATGGACAGTCCCCCACAGCTCCCCATCCCAGTGCACGGGCGCTGTGCAGGGTTCCTGTCGCTTCTCCTTTCCTATGTGGAAGGCGCTGGCCTAGTCCCCGAGTCCGCCTGAACTCGAGAGCAAAAAGCCAAATCTTACTACGCCAGAAGAAGGCAGTTGGCAGGGAGTGTCATCCTAGATCACGCACGCTGCTGCAGGGTGGTGGCTGTGTCTGCGAGGTTCAGCCTGGCACGGTGATCCCAGGGTGCGACCATGGAGCCCGGGATAGCAAAGCGCAAGTGGAACCAGCTCTCCCGCAGATCTCCTTCCCTGACGCGACAGAGCAAATGCCCAAAGCCTTGCTGAGGAAGCAGCAGCGAAGTGCGGTTCAGGCCAAGCTGAAAACCTCTGCCAAAGCATAGCAGTCGCTGGGAAAAAAGAGTCGGTTCTCTGGGCTGCGGTTGCTGCTTGCTTGAGCCTAGTATTGGCAGCACGGTGGCAGAATCCCGCTTAGAGCGAAAGCCTCTTTGCCTGGGCATCCCCTCTAGGAAAGCACAGCATTCTTGGGGAAAACAGAGTCGGTTCTGTGCGATGCAGATGCCGCTTGCCTGAACATGGTCTCCGAAGCACGCTGTAAGAAACCCGCATGGAGCGAAATCCTCTTGGCCCGGGCATCCCCTGTACTTGATAGCGAAGCGTGGTTGTGACTGTGGAAACAGTCTTAACGAAAGGTCATGAAACAGGAGAGCATGCATTGCAACAATAGCGGGCAGGTGGCAAGACAAGTGTCACCTTCTCCGTTTGCTTAGAAATCAGAGTCTGTTCTGCGGGCTGCTGCTCCTGCTTGCCTAGGCCAAGTCTCAAGGTGGGAGATAACACCCTACAGGGAAAGCCTCTTTGACCAGGCTCCTCCTCTGGGAAAGCACAGCATTCGTTGGGAAATCTGAGTCGCTTTGTGGGATGCTGCTGCTGCTTGCCTGAGCTAGTCTGCGCAGCACGGTGGAAAAACCCGCATGGAGCGAAATTCTCTTGGCCCTAGCATCGCCACTGCCTGTGAGAGAAGCGTGGATGCACATCTGGAAAGGGACTTAAGGATAGGGACACGGCTGTCACCGTGATCTCCGGGAGCAAGTCTGGGGAAGGAGCAGAACGCCTCCCCGGGAGAAGAGAAGGAGCTGTTGGCCTTGTCCAGAAACAGTCGCAAAGCAGGAGAGCCTGCCCTGGGAAGAACAGCGGGACGGTGGCATGACAAGCGTCACCCGCTCCCAATGCGTAGAGATGGAAGCCTGGCTTTAGGAAGACAGGAGGGTACGGCTAGGGCAGGCGCGCATACGCCACTCTGAGGAAGGAGTCTGGGCAGAAGGCAGGCCTGTTCTGTGTGCCTCCTGTCCCAAGGGGAGAGCATCTCCGAGGCCACCTGTCCCTAGGGCAGACGTGGGCTTGCTACGAGGCGCCATAACCTGAACTCGCAGATACAGCTCCCTGGAAGAAAGGGCAGCCAGATACCATCTTCCTCCAAGAGGTGGCAGCGTTGGGGCAGGCAGCGGTGTGTCGGGGAAGAAGAGGGGACAGTCCCCCACAGCTCCCCATCCAAGTGTACGGGCGCTGTGCAGGGTACCTGTCGCCTCTCCTTTCCTATTGCAAAGGCACTGGCGTAGTCCCCGAGTCCGCCTGAACTCCAGAGCAAAAAGCCAAGCCTTACTACGCCAGGAGATGGCAGTTGGCAGGGAGTGTCATCCTAGACCACGCAAGCTGCTGCAGGGTGGTGGCTGTTTCTGCAAGTTCAGACTGGCAGGGTGATCCCAGGGTGCGACCATGGAGCCCGGGACAAAAAAGCCCAAGAGGCACCAGCTCTCCCGCAGATCTCCTTCCCTGACGCGACAGAGCGAACGCCCAAAGCCTTGCTGAGGAAGCAGCAGCGAAGTGCGGTTCAGGCCAAGCTGAAAACCTCTGAGAAAGCATAGCAGTCGCTGGGAAAAAAGAGTCGGTTCTCTGGGCTGCTGTTGCTGCTTGCTTGAGCCTAGTATTGGCAGCACGGTGGCAGAATCCCGCATAGAGCGAAAGCCTCCTTGCCTGGGCATCCCTCTAGGAAAGCACAGCATTCTTGGGGAAAACAGAGTCGGTTCTGTGCGATGCATATGTCGCTTGCCTGTACAGAGTCTCCGAAGCACGGTGTAAGAAACCCGCATGGAGCGATATCCTCTTGGCCCGGGCATCCCCTCTACTTGAGAGAGAAGCGTGGTTGTGCCTGTGGAAACAGCCTTAACGAAAGGTCATGAAACAGGAGAGCATGCATTGCAACAATAGCGGACAGGTGGCAAGACAAGTGTCACCCTCTCCGTTTGCTTAGAAATCAGAGTCGGTTCTGCGGGCTGCTGCTCCTGCTTGCCTAGGCCAAGTCTCAAGGTGGGAGAAACCACCATACAGCGAAAGCCTCTTTGCCCAGGCTCCTCCTCTGGGAAAGCACAGCATTCGTTGGGAAATCTGAGTCGCTTTGTGGGATGCTGTTGCTACTTGCCTGAGCTAGTCTCGCAGCACGTGGAAGAAACCCGCATGGAGCGAAATTCTCTTGGCCCTAGCATACCCACTGCCTGCGAGAGAAGCGTGGATGCACATCTGGAAAGGGCCTTAAGGATAGGGACACAGCTGTCACCGTGCTCCCCGGGAGCAAGTCTGGGGAAGGAGCAGAACGCCTCCCCGGGAGAAGAGAAGGAGCCGTTGGCCTTGTTCTCGGGAAACAGTTGCAAAGCATGAGAGCCTGCCCTGGGAAGAACAGCGGGACGGTGGCAAGACAAGCGTCACCCGCTCCCTGTGCGTAGAGACGGAAGCCTGGCTTTAGGAAGACACGAGGGGACGGCTAGGGCAGACGCGCATACTCTACTCTGAGGAAGGAGTCTGGGCAGAAGGAAGGCCTGTTCTGTGTGCCTTTTGTCCCAAGGGGACAGCATCTCCAAGGCCACCTGTCCCTAGGCAAGACGTGGGCATGCCACCAGGCGCCATAACCTGAACTCGCAGATACAGCTCCCTGGAAGAAAGGGCAGCCAGATGACATCTTCCTCCAAGAGGTGGCAGCTTTGGGGGAGGAAGGGGGTGTGTCGTGGAAGAAGAATGGACAGTCCCCCACAGCTCCCCATCCCAGTGCACGGGCGCTGTGCAGGGTTCCTGTCGCTTCTCCTTTCCTATGTGGAAGGCGCTGGCCTAGTCCCCGAGTCCGCCTGAACTCGAGAGCAAAAAGCCAAACCTTACTACGCCAGAAGAAGGCAGTTGGCAGGGAGTGTCATCCTAGACCACGCACGCTGCTGCAGGGTGGTGGCTGTGTCTGCGAGGTTCAGCCTGGCACGGTGATCCCAGGGTGCGACCATGGAGCCCGGGATCGCAAAGCGCAAGTGGAACCAGCTCTCCCGCAGATCTCCTTCCCTGACGCGACAGAGCAAATGCCCAAAGCCTTGCTGAGGAAGCAGCAGCGAAGTGCGGTTCAGGCCAAGCTGAAAACCTCTGCCAAAGCATAGCAGTCGCTGGGAAAAAAGAGTCGGTTCTCTGGGCTGCGGTTGCTGCTTGCTTGAGCCTAGTATTGGCAGCACGGTGGCAAAATCCCGCTTAGAGCGAAAGCCTCTTTGCCTGGGCATCCCCTCTAGGAAAGCACAGCATTCTTGGGGAAAACAGAGTCGGTTCTGTGCGATGCAGATGCCGCTTGCCTGAACATGGTCTCCGAAGCACGCTGTAAGAAACCCGCATGGAGCGAAATCCTCTTGGCCCGGGCATCCCCTGTACTTGATAGCGAAGCGTGGTTGTGACTGTGGAAACAGTCTTAACGAAAGGTCATGAAACAGGAGAGCATGCATTGCAACAATAGCGGGCAGGTGGCAAGACAAGTGTCACCTTCTCCGTTTGCTTAGAAATCAGAGTCTGTTCTGCGGGCTGCTGCTCCTGCTTGCCTAGGCCAAGTCTCAAGGTGGGAGATAACACCCTACAGGGAAAGCCTCTTTGACCAGGCTCTTCCTCTGGGAAAGCACAGCATTCGTTGGGAAATCTGAGTCGCTTTTTGGGATGCTGCTGCTGCTTGCCTGAGCTAGTCTGCGCAGCACGGTGGAAAAACCCGCATGGAGCGAAATTCTCTTGGCCCTAGCATCGCCACTGCCTGTGAGAGAAGCGTGGATGCACATCTGGAAAGGGACTTAAGGATAGGGACACGGCTGTCACCGTGATCTCCGGGAGCAAGTCTGGGGAAGGAGCAGAACGCCTCCCCGGGAGAAGAGAAGGAGCTGTTGGCCTTGTCCAGAAACAGTCGCAAAGCAGGAGAGCCTGCCCTGGGAAGAACAGCGGGACGGTGGCATGACAAGCGTCACCCGCTCCCAATGCGTAGAGATGGAAGCCTGGCTTTAGGAAGACAGGAGGGTACGGCTAGGGCAGGCGCGCATACGCCACTCTGAGGAAGGAGTCTGGGCAGAAGGCAGGCCTGTTCTGTGTGCCTCCTGTCCCAAGGGGAGAGCATCTCCGAGGCCACCTGTCCCTAGGGCAGACGTGGGCTTGCTACCAGGCGCCATAACCTGAACTCGCAGATACAGCTCCCTGGAAGAAAGGGCAGCCAGATACCATCTTCCTCCAAGAGGTGGCAGCGTTGGGGCAGGCAGCGGTGTGTCGGGGAAGAAGAGGGGACAGTCCCCCACAGCTCCCCATCCAAGTGTACGGGCGCTGTGCAGGGTACCTGTCGCCTCTCCTTTCCTATTGCAAAGGCACTGGCGTAGTCCCCGAGTCCGCCTGAACTCCAGAGCAAAAAGCCAAGCCTTACTACGCCAGGAGATGGCAGTTGGCAGGGAGTGTCATCCTAGACCACGCAAGCTGCTGCAGGGTGGTGGCTGTTTCTGCAAGTTCAGACTGGCAGGGTGATCCCAGGGTGCGACCATGGAGCCCGGGACAAAAAAGCCCAAGAGGCACCAGCTCTCCCGCAGATCTCCTTCCCTGACGCGACAGAGCGAACGCCCAAAGCCTTGCTGAGGAAGCAGCAGCGAAGTGCGGTTCAGGCCAAGCTGAAAACCTCTGAGAAAGCATAGCAGTCGCTGGGAAAAAAGAGTCGGTTCTCTGGGCTGCTGTTGCTGCTTGCTTGAGCCTAGTATTGGCAGCACGGTGGCAGAATCCCGCATAGAGCGAAAGCCTCCTTGCCTGGGCATCCCTCTAGGAAAGCACAGCATTCTTGGGGAAAACAGAGTCGGTTCTGTGCGATACATATGTCGCTTGCCTGTACAGAGTCTCCGAAGCACGGTGTAAGAAACCCGCATGGAGCGATATCCTCTTGGCCCGGGCATCCCCTCTACTTGAGAGAGAAGCGTGGTTGTGCCTGTGGAAACAGCCTTAACGAAAGGTCATGAAACAGGAGAGCATGCATTGCAACAATAGCGGACAGGTGGCAAGACAAGTGTCACCCTCTCCGTTTGCTTAGAAATCAGAGTCGGTTCTGCGGGCTGCTGCTCCTGCTTGCCTAGGCCAAGTCTCAAGGTGGGAGAAACCACCATACAGCGAAAGCCTCTTTGCCCAGGCTCCTCCTCTGGGAAAGCACAGCATTCGTTGGGAAATCTGAGTCGCTTTGTGGGATGCTGTTGCTACTTGCCTGAGCTAGTCTGCGCAGCACGGTGGAAGAAACCCGCATGGAGCGAAATTCTCTTGGCCCTAGCATACCCACTGCCTGCGAGAGAAGCGTGGATGCACATCTGGAAAGGGCCTTAAGGATAGGGACACAGCTGTCACCGTGCTCCCCGGGAGCAAGTCTGGGGAAGGAGCAGAACGCCTCCCCGGGAGAAGAGAAGGAGCCGTTGGCCTTGTTCTCGGGAAACAGTTGCAAAGCATGAGAGCCTGCCCTGGGAAGAACAGCGGGACGGTGGCAAGACAAGCGTCACCCGCTCCCTGTGCGTAGAGACGGAAGCCTGGCTTTAGGAAGACACGAGGGGACGGCTAGGGCAGACGCGCATACTCTACTCTGAGGAAGGAGTCTGGGCAGAAGGAAGGCCTGTTCTGTGTGCCTTTTGTCCCAAGGGGACAGCATCTCCAAGGCCACCTGTCCCTAGGCAAGACGTGGGCATGCCACCAGGCGCCATAACCTGAACTCGCAGATACAGCTCCCTGGAAGAAAGGGCAGCCAGATGACATCTTCCTCCAAGAGGTGGCAGCTTTGGGGGAGGAAGGGGGTGTGTCGTGGAAGAAGAATGGACAGTCCCCCACAGCTCCCCATCCCAGTGCACGGGCGCTGTGCAGGGTTCCTGTCGCTTCTCCTTTCCTATGTGGAAGGCGCTGGCCTAGTCCCCGAGTCCGCCTGAACTCGAGAGCAAAAAGCCAAACCTTACTACGCCAGAAGAAGGCAGTTGGCAGGGAGTGTCATCCTAGACTACGCACGCTGCTGCAGGGTGGTGGCTGTGTCTGCGAGGTTCAGCCTGGCACGGTGATCCCAGGGTGCGACCATGGAGCCCGGGATCGCAAAGCGCAAGTGGAACCAGCTCTCCCGCAGATCTCCTTCCCTGACGCGACAGAGCAAATGCCCAAAGCCTTGCTGAGGAAGCAGCAGCGAAGTGCGGTTCAGGCCAAGCTGAAAACCTCTGCCAAAGCATAGCAGTCGCTGGGAAAAAAGAGTCGGTTCTCTGGGCTGCGGTTGCTGCTTGCTTGAGCCTAGTATTGGCAGCACGGTGGCAGAATCCCGCTTAGAGCGAAAGCCTCTTTGCCTGGGCATCCCCTCTAGGAAAGCACAGCATTCTTGGGGAAAACAGAGTCGGTTCTGTGCGATGCAGATGCCGCTTGCCTGAACATGGTCTCCGAAGCACGCTGTAAGAAACCCGCATGGAGCGAAATCCTCTTGGCCCGGGCATCCCCTGTACTTGATAGCGAAGCGTGGTTGTGACTGTGGAAACAGTCTTAACGAAAGGTCATGAAACAGGAGAGCATGCATTGCAACAATAGCGGGCAGGTGGCAAGACAAGTGTCACCTTCTCCGTTTGCTTAGAAATCAGAGTCTGTTCTGCGGGCTGCTGCTCCTGCTTGCCTAGGCCAAGTCTCAAGGTGGGAGATAACACCCTACAGGGAAAGCCTCTTTGACCAGGCTCCTCCTCTGGGAAAGCACAGCATTCGTTGGGAAATCTGAGTCGCTTTGTGGGATGCTGCTGCTGCTTGCCTGAGCTAGTCTGAGCAGCACGGTGGAAAAACCCGCATGGAGCGAAATTCTCTTGGCCCTAGCATCGCCACTGCCTGTGAGAGAAGCGTGGATGCACATCTGGAAAGGGACTTAAGGATAGGGACACGGCTGTCACCGTGATCTCCGGGAGCAAGTCTGGGGAAGGAGCAGAACGCCTCCCCGGGAGAAGAGAAGGAGCTGTTGGCCTTGTCCAGAAACAGTCGCAAAGCAGGAGAGCCTGCCCTGGGAAGAACAGCGGGACGGTGGCATGACAAGCGTCACCCGCTCCCAATGCGTAGAGATGGAAGCCTGGCTTTAGGAAGACAGGAGGGTACGGCTAGGGCAGGCGCGCATACGCCACTCTGAGGAAGGAGTCTGGGCAGAAGGCAGGCCTGTTCTGTGTGCCTCCTGTCCCAAGGGGAGAGCATCTCCGAGGCCACCTGTCCCTAGGGCAGACGTGGGCTTGCTACCAGGCGCCATAACCTGAACTCGCAGATACAGCTCCCTGGAAGAAAGGGCAGCCAGATACCATCTTCCTCCAAGAGGTGGCAGCGTTGGGGCAGGCAGCGGTGTGTCGGGGAAGAAGAGGGGACAGTCCCCCACAGCTCCCCATCCAAGTGTACGGGCGCTGTGCAGGGTACCTGTCGCCTCTCCTTTCCTATTGCAAAGGCACTGGCGTAGTCCCCGAGTCCGCCTGAACTCCAGAGCAAAAAGCCAAGCCTTACTACGCCAGGAGATGGCAGTTGGCAGGGAGTGTCATCCTAGACCACGCAAGCTGCTGCAGGGTGGTGGCTGTTTCTGCAAGTTCAGACTGGCAGGGTGATCCCAGGGTGCGACCATGGAGCCCGGGACAAAAAAGCCCAAGAGGCACCAGCTCTCCCGCAGATCTCCTTCCCTGACGCGACAGAGCGAACGCCCAAAGCCTTGCTGAGGAAGCAGCAGCGAAGTGCGGTTCAGGCCAAGCTGAAAACCTCTGCCAAAGCATAGCAGTCGCTGGGAAAAAAGAGTCGGTTCTCTGGGCTGTTGTTGCTGCTTGCTTGAGCCTAGTATTGGCAGCACGGTGGCAGAATCCCGCATAGAGCGAAAGCCTCCTTGCCTGGGCATCCCCTCTAGGAAAGCACAGCATTCTTGGGGAAAACAGAGTCGGTTCTGTGCGATGCATATGTCGCTTGCCTGTACAGAGTCTCCGAAGCACGGTGTAAGAAACCCGCATGGAGCGATATCCTCTTGGCCCGGGCATCCCCTCTACTTGAGAGAGAAGCGTGGTTGTGCCTGTGGAAACAGCCTTAACGAAAGGTCATGAAACAGGAGAGCATGCATTGCAACAATAGCGGACAGGTGGCAAGACAAGTGTCACCCTCTCCGTTTGCTTAGAAATCAGAGTCGGTTCTGCGGGCTGCTGCTCCTGCTTGCCTAGGCCAAGTCTCAAGGTGGGAGAAACCACCATACAGCGAAAGCCTCTTTGCCCAGGCTCCTCCTCTGGGAAAGCACAGCATTCGTTGGGAAATCTGAGTCGCTTTGTGGGATGCTGTTGCTACTTGCCTGAGCTAGTCTGCGCAGCACGGTGGAAGAAACCCGCATGGAGCGAAATTCTCTGGGTCCTAGCATCCCCACTGCCTGCGAGAGAAGCGTGGATACACATCTGGAAAGGGCCTTAAGGATAGGGACACAGCTGTCACCGTGTTCCCCGGGAGCAAGTCTGGGGAAGGAGCAGAACGCCTCCCCGGGAGAAGAGAAGGAGCCGTTGGCCTTGTTGTCCAGAAACAGTCGCAAAGCAGGAGAGCCTGCCCTGGGAAGAACAGCAGGACGGTGGCAAGACAAGCGTCACCCGCTCCCTGTGCGTAGAGACGGAAGCCTGGCTTTAGGAAGACACGAGGGGACGGCTAGGGCAGACGCGCATACTCTACTCTGAGGAAGGAGTCTGGGCAGAAGGAAGGCCTGTTCTGTGTGCCTTTTGTCCCAAGGGGACAGCATCTCCAAGGCCACCTGTCCCTAGGCAAGACGTGGGCATGCCACCAGGCGCCATAACCTGAACTCGCAGATACAGCTCCCTGGAAGAAAGGGCAGCCAGATGACATCTTCCTCCAAGAGGTGGCAGCTTTGGGGGAGGAAGGGGGTGTGTCGTGGAAGAAGAGGGGACAGTCCCCCACAGCTCCCCATCCCAGTGCACGGGCGCTGTGCAGGGTTCCTGTCGCTTCTCCTTTCCTATGTGGAAGGCGCTGGCCTAGTCCCCGAGTCCGCCTGAACTCGAGAGCAAAAAGCCAAACCTTACTACGCCAGAAGAAGGCAGTTGGCAGGGAGTGTCATCCTAGACCACGCACGCTGCTGCAGGGTGGTGGCTGTGTCTGCGAGGTTCAGCCTGGCACGGTGATCCCAGGGTGCGACCATGGAGCCCGGGATAGCAAAGCCCAAGTGGAACCAGCTCTCCCGCAGATCTCCTTCCCTGACGCGACAGAGCAAATGCCCAAAGCCTTGCTGAGGAAGCAGCAGCGAAGTGCGGTTCAGGCCAAGCTGAAAACCTCTGCCAAAGCATAGCAGTCGCTGGGAAAAAAGAGTCGGTTCTCTGGGCTGCGGTTGCTGCTTGCTTGAGCCTAGTATTGGCAGCACGGTGGCAAAATCCCGCTTAGAGCGAAAGCCTCTTTGCCTGGGCATCCCCTCTAGGAAAGCACAGCATTCTTGGGGAAAACAGAGTCGGTTCTGTGCGATGCAGATGCCACTTGCCTGAACATGGTCTCCGAAGCACGCTGTAAGAAACCCGCATGGAGCGAAATCCTCTTGGCCCGGGCATCCCCTGTACTTGATAGCGAAGCGTGGTTGTGACTGTGGAAACAGTCTTAACGAAAGGTCATGAAACAGGAGAGCATGCATTGCAACAATAGCGGGCAGGTGGCAAGACAAGTGTCACCTTCTCCGTTTGCTTAGAAATCAGAGTCTGTTCTGCGGGCTGCTGCTCCTGCTTGCCTAGGCCAAGTCTCAAGGTGGGAGATAACACCCTACAGGGAAAGCCTCTTTGACCAGGCTCCTCCTCTGGGAAAGCACAGCATTCGTTGGGAAATCTGAGTCGCTTTGTGGGATGCTGCTGCTGCTTGCCTGAGCTAGTCTGCGCAGCACGGTGGAAAAACCCGCATGGAGCGAAATTCTCTTGGCCCTAGCATCGCCACTGCCTGTGAGAGAAGCGTGGATGCACATCTGGAAAGGGACTTAAGGATAGGGACACGGCTGTCACCGTGATCTCCGGGAGCAAGTCTGGGGAAGGAGCAGAACGCCTCCCCGGGAGAAGAGAAGGAGCTGTTGGCCTTGTCCAGAAACAGTCGCAAAGCAGGAGAGCCTGCCCTGGGAAGAACAGCGGGACGGTGGCATGACAAGCGTCACCCGCTCCCAATGCGTAGAGATGGAAGCCTGGCTTTAGGAAGACAGGAGGGTACGGCTAGGGCAGGCGCGCATACGCCACTCTGAGGAAGGAGTCTGGGCAGAAGGCAGGCCTGTTCTGTGTGCCTCCTGTCCCAAGGGGAGAGCATCTCCGAGGCCACCTATCCCTAGGGCAGACGTGGGCTTGCTACGAGGCGCCATAACCTGAACTCGCAGATACAGCTCCCTGGAAGAAAGGGCAGCCAGATACCATCTTCCTCCAAGAGGTGGCAGCGTTGGGGCAGGCAGCGGTGTGTCGGGGAAGAAGAGGGGACAGTCCCCCACAGCTCCCCATCCAAGTGTACGGGCGCTGTGCAGGGTACCTGTCGCCTCTCCTTTCCTATTGCAAAGGCACTGGCGTAGTCCCCGAGTCCGCCTGAACTCCAGAGCAAAAAGCCAAGCCTTACTACGCCAGGAGATGGCAGTTGGCAGGGAGTGTCATCCTAGACCACGCAAGCTGCTGCAGGGTGGTGGCTGTTTCTGCAAGTTCAGACTGGCAGGGTGATCCCAGGGTGCGACCATGGAGCCCGGGACAAAAAAGCCCAAGAGGCACCAGCTCTCCCGCAGATCTCCTTCCCTGACGCGACAGAGCGAACGCCCAAAGCCTTGCTGAGGAAGCAGCAGCGAAGTGCGGTTCAGGCCAAGCTGAAAACCTCTGAGAAAGCATAGCAGTCGCTGGGAAAAAAGAGTCGGTTCTCTGGGCTGCTGTTGCTGCTTGCTTGAGCCTAGTATTGGCAGCACGGTGGCAGAATCCCGCATAGAGCGAAAGCCTCCTTGCCTGGGCATCCCCTCTAGGAAAGCACAGCATTCTTGGGGAAAACAGAGTCGGTTCTGTGCGATGCATATGTCGCTTGCCTGTACAGAGTCTCCGAAGCACGGTGTAAGAAACCCGCATGGAGCGATATCCTCTTGGCCCGGGCATCCCCTCTACTTGAGAGAGAAGCGTGGTTGTGCCTGTGGAAACAGCCTTAACGAAAGGTCATGAAACAGGAGAGCATGCATTGCAACAATAGCGGACAGGTGGCAAGACAAGTGTCACCCTCTCCGTTTGCTTAGAAAACAGAGTCGGTTCTGCGGGCTGCTGCTCCTGCTTGCCTAGGCCAAGTCTCAAGGTGGGAGAAACCACCATACAGCGAAAGCCTCTTTGCCCAGGCTCCTCCTCTGGGAAAGCACAGCATTCGTTGGGAAATCTGAGTCGCTTTGTGGGATGCTGTTGCTACTTGCCTGAGCTAGTCTGCGCAGCACGGTGGAAGAAACCCGCATGGAGCGAAATTCTCTGGGTCCTAGCATCCCCACTGCCTGCGAGAGAAGCGTGGATACACATCTGGAAAGGGCCTTAAGGATAGGGACACAGCTGTCACCGTGTTCCCCGGGAGCAAGTCTGGGGAAGGAGCAGAACGCCTCCCCGGGAGAAGAGAAGGAGCCGTTGGCCTTGTTGTCCAGAAACAGTCGCAAAGCAGGAGAGCCTGCCCTGGGAAGAACAGCAGGACGGTGGCAAGACAAGCGTCACCCGCTCCCTGTGCGTAGAGACGGAAGCCTGGCTTTAGGAAGACACGAGGGGACGGCTAGGGCAGACGCGCATACTCTACTCTGAGGAAGGAGTCTGGGCAGAAGGAAGGCCTGTTCTGTGTGCCTTTTGTCCCAAGGGGACAGCATCTCCAAGGCCACCTGTCCCTAGGCAAGACGTGGGCATGCCACCAGGCGCCATAACCTGAACTCGCAGATACAGCTCCCTGGAAGAAAGGGCAGCCAGATGACATCTTCCTCCAAGAGGTGGCAGCTTTGGGGGAGGAAGGGGGTGTGTCGTGGAAGAAGAATGGACAGTCCCCCACAGCTCCCCATCCCAGTGCACGGGCGCTGTGCAGGGTTCCTGTCGCTTCTCCTTTCCTATGTGGAAGGCGCTGGCCTAGTCCCCGAGTCCGCCTGAACTCGAGAGCAAAAAGCCAAACCTTACTACGCCAGAAGAAGGCAGTTGGCAGGGAGTGTCATCCTAGACCACGCACGCTGCTGCAGGGTGGTGGCTGTGTCTGCGAGGTTCAGCCTGGCACGGTGATCCCAGGGTGCGACCATGGAGCCCGGGATAGCAAAGCCCAAGTGGAACCAGCTCTCCCGCAGATCTCCTTCCCTGACGCGACAGAGCAAATGCCCAAAGCCTTGCTGAGGAAGCAGCAGCGAAGTGCGGTTCAGGCCAAGCTGAAAACCTCTGCCAAAGCATAGCAGTCGCTGGGAAAAAAGAGTCGGTTCTCTGGGCTGCGGTTGCTGCTTGCTTGAGCCTAGTATTGGCAGCACGGTGGCAGAATCCCGCTTAGAGCGAAAGCCTCTTTGCCTGGGCATCCCCTCTAGGAAAGCACAGCATTCTTGGGGAAAACAGAGTCGGTTCTGTGCGATGCAGATGCCGCTTGCCTGAACATGGTCTCCGAAGCACGCTGTAAGAAACCCGCATGGAGCGAAATCCTCTTGGCCCGGGCATCCCCTGTACTTGAGAGCGAAGCGTGGTTGTGACTGTGGAAACAGTCTTAACGAAAGGTCATGAAACAGGAGAGCATGCATTGCAACAATAGCGGGCAGGTGGCAAGACAAGTGTCACCTTCTCCGTTTGCTTAGAAATCAGAGTCTGTTCTGCGGGCTGCTGCTCCTGCTTGCCTAGGCCAAGTCTCAAGGTGGGAGATAACACCCTACAGGGAAAGCCTCTTTGACCAGGCTCCTCCTCTGGGAAAGCACAGCATTCGTTGGGAAATCTGAGTCGCTTTGTGGGATGCTGCTGCTGCTTGCCTGAGCTAGTCTGCGCAGCACGGTGGAAAAACCCGCATGGAGCGAAATTCTCTTGGCCCTAGCATCGCCACTGCCTGTGAGAGAAGCGTGGATGCACATCTGGAAAGGGACTTAAGGATAGGGACACGGCTGTCACCGTGATCTCCGGGAGCAAGTCTGGGGAAGGAGCAGAACGCCTCCCCGGGAGAAGAGAAGGAGCTGTTGGCCTTGTCCAGAAACAGTCGCAAAGCAGGAGAGCCTGCCCTGGGAAGAACAGCGGGACGGTGGCATGACAAGCGTCACCCGCTCCCAATGCGTAGAGATGGAAGCCTGGCTTTAGGAAGACAGGAGGGTACGGCTAGGGCAGGCGCGCATACGCCACTCTGAGGAAGGAGTCTGGGCAGAAGGCAGGCCTGTTCTGTGTGCCTCCTGTCCCAAGGGGAGAGCATCTCTGAGGCCACCTGTCCCTAGGGCAGACGTGGGCTTGCTACGAGGCGCCATAACCTGAACTCGCAGATACAGCTCCCTGGAAGAAAGGGCAGCCAGATACCATCTTCCTCCAAGAGGTGGCAGCGTTGGGGCAGGCAGCGGTGTGTCGGGGAAGAAGAGGGGACAGTCCCCCACAGCTCCCCATCCAAGTGTACGGGCGCTGTGCAGGGTACCTGTCGCCTCTCCTTTCCTATTGCAAAGGCACTGGCGTAGTCCCCGAGTCCGCCTGAACTCCAGAGCAAAAAGCCAAGCCTTACTACGCCAGGAGATGGCAGTTGGCAGGGAGTGTCATCCTAGACCACGCAAGCTGCTGCAGGGTGGTGGCTGTTTCTGCAAGTTCAGACTGGCAGGGTGATCCCAGGGTGCGACCATGGAGCCCGGGACAAAAAAGCCCAAGAGGCACCAGCTCTCCCGCAGATCTCCTTCCCTGACGCGACAGAGCGAACGCCCAAAGCCTTGCTGAGGAAGCAGCAGCGAAGTGCGGTTCAGGCCAAGCTGAAAACCTCTGAGAAAGCATAGCAGTCGCTGGGAAAAAAGAGTCGGTTCTCTGGGCTGCTGTTGCTGCTTGCTTGAGCCTAGTATTGGCAGCACGGTGGCAGAATCCCGCATAGAGCGAAAGCCTCCTTGCCTGGGCATCCCCTCTAGGAAAGCACAGCATTCTTGGGGAAAACAGAGTCGGTTCTGTGCGATGCATATGTCGCTTGCCTGTACAGAGTCTCCGAAGCACGGTGTAAGAAACCCGCATGGAGCGATATCCTCTTGGCCCGGGCATCCCCTCTACTTGAGAGAGAAGCGTGGTTGTGCCTGTGGAAACAGCCTTAACGAAAGGTCATGAAACAGGAGAGCATGCATTGCAACAATAGCGGACAGGTGGCAAGACAAGTGTCACCCTCTCCGTTTGCTTAGAAATCAGAGTCGGTTCTGCGGGCTGCTGCTCCTGCTTGCCTAGGCCAAGTCTCAAGGTGGGAGAAACCACCATACAGCGAAAGCCTCTTTGCCCAGGCTCCTCCTCTGGGAAAGCACAGCATTCGTTGGGAAATCTGAGTCGCTTTGTGGGATGCTGTTGCTACTTGCCTGAGCTAGTCTGCGCAGCACGGTGGAAGAAACCCGCATGGAGCGAAATTCTCTTGGCCCTAGCATACCCACTGCCTGCGAGAGAAGCGTGGATGCACATCTGGAAAGGGCCTTAAGGATAGGGACACAGCTGTCACCGTGCTCCCCGGGAGCAAGTCTGGGGAAGGAGCAGAACGCCTCCCCGGGAGAAGAGAAGGAGCCGTTGGCCTTGTTCTCGGGAAACAGTTGCAAAGCATGAGAGCCTGCCCTGGGAAGAACAGCGGGACGGTGGCAAGACAAGCGTCACCCGCTCCCTGTGCGTAGAGACGGAAGCCTGGCTTTAGGAAGACACGAGGGGACGGCTAGGGCAGACGCGCATACTCTACTCTGAGGAAGGAGTCTGGGCAGAAGGAAGGCCTGTTCTGTGTGCCTTTTGTCCCAAGGGGACAGCATCTCCAAGGCCACCTGTCCCTAGGCAAGACGTGGGCATGCCACCAGGCGCCATAACCTGAACTCGCAGATACAGCTCCCTGGAAGAAAAGGCAGCCAGATGACATCTTCCTCCAAGAGGTGGCAGCTTTGGGGGAGGAAGGGGGTGTGTCGTGGAAGAAGAGGGGACAGTCCCCCACAGCTCCCCATCCCAGTGCACGGGCGCTGTGCAGGGTTCCTGTCGCTTCTCCTTTCCTATGTGGAAGGCGCTGGCCTAGTCCCCGAGTCCGCCTGAACTCGAGAGCAAAAAGCCAAACCTTACTACGCCAGAAGAAGGCAGTTGGCAGGGAGTGTCATCCTAGACCACGCACGCTGCTGCAGGGTGGTGGCTGTGTCTGCGAGGTTCAGCCTGGCACGGTGATCCCAGGGTGCGACCATGGAGCCCGGGATAGCAAAGCCCAAGTGGAACCGCTCTCCCGCAGATCTCCTTCCCTGACGCGACAGAGCAAACGCCCAAAGCCTTGCTGAGGAAGCAGCAGCGAAGTGCGGTTCAGGCCATGCTGAAAACCTCTGCCAAAGCATAGCAGTCGCTGGGAAAAAAGAGTCGGTTCTCTGGGCTGCTGTTGCTGCTTGCTTGAGCCTAGTATTGGCAGCACGGTGGCAGAATCCCGCATAGAGCGAAAGCCTCTTTGCCTGGGCATCCCCTCTAGGAAAGGACAGCATTCTTGGGGAAAACAGAGTCGGTTCTGTGCGATGCAGATGCCGCTTGCCTGAACATGGTCTCCGAAGCACGCTGTAAGAAACCCGCATGGAGCGAAATCCTCTTGGCCCGGGCATCCCCTGTACTTGAGAGCGAAGCGTGGTTGTGACTGTGGAAACAGTCTTAACGAAAGGTCATGAAACAGGAGAGCATGCATTGCAACAATAGCGGGCAGGTGGCAAGACAAGTGTCACCTTCTCCGTTTGCTTAGAAATCAGAGTCTGTTCTGCGGGCTGCTGCTCCTGCTTGCCTAGGCCAAGTCTCAAGGTGGGAGATAACACCCTACAGGGAAAGCCTCTTTGACCAGGCTCCTCCTCTGGGAAAGCACAGCATTCGTTGGGAAATCTGAGTCGCTTTGTGGGATGCTGCTGCTGCTTGCCTGAGCTAGTCTGCGCAGCATGGTGGAAAAACCCGCATGGAGCGAAATTCTCTTGGCCCTAGCATCGCCACTGCCTGTGAGAGAAGCGTGGATGCACATCTGGAAAGGGACTTAAGGATAGGGACACGGATGTCACCGTGATCTCCGGGAGCAAGTCTGGGGAAGGAGCAGAACGCCTCCCCGGGAGAAGAGAATGAGCTGTTGGCCTTGTCCAGAAACAGTCGCAAAGCAGGAGAGCCTGCCCTGGGAAGAACAGCGGGACGGTGGCATGACAAGCGTCACCCGCTCCCAATGCGTAGAGACGGAAGCCTGGCTTTAGGAAGACAGGAGGGTACGGCTAGGGCAGGCGCGCATACGCCACTCTGAGGAAGGAGTCTGGGCAGAAGGCAGGCCTGTTCTGTGTGCCTCCTGTCCCAAGGGGAGAGCATCTCCGAGGCCACCTGTCCCTAGGGCAGACGTGGGCTTGCTACCAGGCGCCATAACCTGAACTCGCAGATACAGCTCCCTGGAAGAAAGGGCAGCCAGATACCATCTTCCTCCAAGAGGTGGCAGCGTTGGGGCTGGCAGCGGTGTGTCGGGGAAGAAGAGGGGACAGTCCCCCACAGCTCCCCATCCAAGTGTACGGGCGCTGTGCAGGGTTCCTGTCGCCTCTCCTTTCCTATTGCAAAGGCACTGGCGTAGTCCCCGAGTCCGCCTGAACTCCAGAGCAAAAAGCCAAGCCTTACTACGCCAGGAGATGGCAGTTGGCAGGGAGTGTCATCCTAGACCACGCAAGCTGCTGCGTGGTGTGGCTGTTTCTGCAAGTTCAGACTGGCAGGGTGATCCCAGGGTGCGACCATGGATCCCGGGACAAAAAAGCCCAAGAGGCACCAGCTCTCCCGCAGATCTCCTTCCCTGACGCGACAGAGCGAACGCCCAAAGCCTTGCTGAGGAAGCAGCAGCGAAGTGCGGTTCAGGCCAAGCTGAAAACCTCTGAGAAAGCATAGCAGTCGCTGGGAAAAAAGAGTCGGTTCTCTGGGCTGCTGTTGCTGCTTGCTTGAGCCTAGTATTGGCAGCACGGTGGCAGAATCCCGCATAGAGCGAAAGCCTCCTTGCCTGGGCATCCCCTCTAGGAAAGCACAGCATTCTTGGGGAAAACAGAGTCGGTTCTGTGCGATGCATATGTCGCTTGCCTGTACAGAGTCTCCGAAGCACGGTGTAAGAAACCCGCATGGAGCGATATCCTCTTGGCCCGGGCATCCCCTCTACTTGAGAGAGAAGCGTGGTTGTGCCTGTGGAAACAGCCTTAACGAAAGGTCATGAAACAGGAGAGCATGCATTGCAACAATAGCGGACAGGTGGCAAGACAAGTGTCACCCTCTCCGTTTGCTTAGAAATCAGAGTCGGTTCTGCGGGCTGCTGCTCCTGCTTGCCTAGGCCAAGTCTCAAGGTGGGAGAAACCACCATACAGCGAAAGCCTCTTTGCCCAGGCTCCTCCTCTGGGAAAGCACAGCATTCGTTGGGAAATCTGAGTCGCTTTGTGGGATGCTGTTGCTACTTGCCTGAGCTAGTCTGCGCAGCACGGTGGAAGAAACCCGCATGGAGCGAAATTCTCTGGGTCCTAGCATCCCCACTGCCTGCGAGAGAAGCGTGGATGCACATCTGGAAAGGGCCTTAAGGATAGGGACACAGCTGTCACCGTGCTCCCCGGGAGCAAGTCTGGGGAAGGAGCAGAACGCCTCCCCGGGAGAAGAGAAGGAGCCGTTGGCCTTGTTGTCGGGAAACAGTCGCAAAGCAGGAGAGCCTGCCCTGGGAAGAACAGCGGGACGGTGGCAAGACAAGCGTCACCCGCTCCCTGTGTGTAGAGACGGAAGCCTGGCTTTAGGAAGACACGAGGGGACGGCTAGGCCAGACGCGCATACTCTACTCTGAGGAAGGAGTCTGGGCAGAAGGAAGGCCTGTTCTGTGTGCCTTTTGTCCCAAGGGGACAGCATCTCCAAGGCCACCTGTCCCTAGGCAAGACGTGGGCATGCCACCAGGCGACATAACCTGAACTCGCAGATACAGCTCCCTGGAAGAAAGGGCAGCCAGATGACATCTTCCTCCAAGAGGTGGCAGCTTTGGGGAAAGAAGGGGGTGTGTCGTGGAAGAAGAGGGGACAGTCCCCCACAGCTCCCCATCCCAGTGCACGGGCGCTGTGCAGGGTTCCTGTCGCTTCTCCTTTCCTATGTGGAAGGCGCTGGCCTAGTCCCCGAGTCCGCCTGAACTCGAGAGCAAAAAGCCAAACCTTACTACGCCAGAAGAAGGCAGTTGGCAGGGAGTGTCATCCTAGACCACGCACGCTGCTGCAGGGTGGTGGCTGTGTCTGCGAGGTTCAGCCTGGCACGGTGATCCCAGGGTGCGACCATGGAGCCCGGGATAGCAAAGCCCAAGTGGAACCAGCTCTCCCGCAGATCTCCTTCCCTGACGCGACAGAGCAAACGCCCAAAGCCTTGCTGAGGAAGCAGCAGCGAAGTGCGGTTCAGGCCAAGCTGAAAACCTCTGCCAAAGCATAGCAGTCGCTGGGAAAAAAGAGTCGGTTCTCTGGGCTGCGGTTGCTGCTTGCTTGAGCCTAGTATTGGCAGCACGGTGGCAGAATCCCGCTTAGAGCGAAAGCCTCTTTGCCTGGGCATCCCCTCTAGGAAAGCACAGCATTCTTGGGGAAAACAGAGTCGGTTCTGTGCGATGCAGATGCCGCTTGCCTGAACATGGTCTCCGAAGCACGCTGTAAGAAACCCGCATGGAGCGAAATCCTCTTGGCCCGGGCATCCCCTGTACTTGAGAGCGAAGCGTGGTTGTGACTGTGGAAACAGTCTTAACGAAAGGTCATGAAACAGGAGAGCATGCATTGCAACAATAGCGGGCAGGTGGCAAGACAAGTGTCACCTTCTCCGTTTGCTTAGAAATCAGAGTCTGTTCTGCGGGCTGCTGCTCCTGCTTGCCTAGGCCAAGTCTCAAGGTGGGAGATAACACCCTACAGGGAAAGCCTCTTTGACCAGGCTCCTCCTCTGGGAAAGCACAGCATTCGTTGGGAAATCTGAGTCGCTTTGTGGGATGCTGCTGCTGCTTGCCTGAGCTAGTCTGCGCAGCACGGTGGAAAAACCCGCATGGAGCGAAATTCTCTTGGCCCTAGCATCGCCACTGCCTGTGAGAGAAGCGTGGATGCACATCTGGAAAGGGACTTAAGGATAGGGACACGGCTGTCACCGTGATCTCCGGGAGCAAGTCTGGGGAAGGAGCAGAACGCCTCCCCGGGAGAAGAGAAGGAGCTGTTGGCCTTGTCCAGAAACAGTCGCAAAGCAGGAGAGCCTGCCCTGGGAAGAACAGCGGGACGGTGGCATGACAAGCGTCACCCGCTCCCAATGCGTAGAGACGGAAGCCTGGCTTTAGGAAGACAGGAGGGTACGGCTAGGGCAGGCGCGCATACGCCACTCTGAGGAAGGAGTCTGGGCAGAAGGCAGGCCTGTTCTGTGTGCCTCCTGTCCCAAGGGGAGAGCATCTCCGAGGCCACCTGTCCCTAGGGCAGACGTGGGCTTGCTACCAGGCGCCATAACCTGAACTCGCAGATACAGCTCCCTGGAAGAAAGGGCAGCCAGATACCATCTTCCTCCAAGAGGTGGCAGCGTTGGGGCTGGCAGCGGTGTGTCGGGGAAGAAGAGGGGACAGTCCCCCACAGCTCCCCATCCAAGTGTACGGGCGCTGTGCAGGGTTCCTGTCGCCTCTCCTTTCCTATTGCAAAGGCACTGGCGTAGTCCCCGAGTCCGCCTGAACTCCAGAGCAAAAAGCCAAGCCTTACTACGCCAGGAGATGGCAGTTGGCAGGGAGTGTCATCCTAGACCACGCAAGCTGCTGCAGGGTGGTGGCTGTTTCTGCAAGTTCAGACTGGCAGGGTGATCCCAGGTGCGACCATGGATCCCGGGACAAAAAAGCCCAAGAGGCACCAGCTCTCCCGCAGATCTCCTTCCCTGACGCGACAGAGCGAACGCCCAAAGCCTTGCTGAGGAAGCAGCAGCGAAGTGCGGTTCAGGCCAAGCTGAAAACCTCTGAGAAAGCATAGCAGTCGCTGGGAAAAAAGAGTCGGTTCTCTGGGCTGCTGTTGCTGCTTGCTTGAGCCTAGTATTGGCAGCACGGTGGCAGAATCCCGCATAGAGCGAAAGCCTCCTTGCCTGGGCATCCCCTCTAGGAAAGCACAGCATTCTTGGGGAAAACAGAGTCGGTTCTGTGCGATGCATATGTCGCTTGCCTGTACAGAGTCTCCGAAGCACGGTGTAAGAAACCCGCATGGAGCGATATCCTCTTGGCCCGGGCATCCCCTCTACTTGAGAGAGAAGCGTGGTTGTGCCTGTGGAAACAGCCTTAACGAAAGGTCATGAAACAGGAGAGCATGCATTGCAACAATAGCGGACAGGTGGCAAGACAAGTGTCACCCTCTCCGTTTGCTTAGAAATCAGAGTCGGTTCTGCGGGCTGCTGCTCCTGCTTGCCTAGGCCAAGTCTCAAGGTGGGAGAAACCACCATACAGCGAAAGCCTCTTTGCCCAGGCTCCTCCTCTGGGAAAGCACAGCATTCGTTGGGAAATCTGAGTCGCTTTGTGGGATGCTGTTGCTACTTGCCTGAGCTAGTCTGCGCAGCACGGTGGAAGAAACCCGCATGGAGCGAAATTCTCTGGGTCCTAGCATCCCCACTGCCTGCGAGAGAAGCGTGGATGCACATCTGGAAAGGGCCTTAAGGATAGGGACACAGCTGTCACCGTGCTCCCCGGGAGCAAGTCTGGGGAAGGAGCAGAACGCCTCCCCGGGAGAAGAGAAGGAGCCGTTGGCCTTGTTGTCGGGAAACAGTCGCAAAGCAGGAGAGCCTGCCCTGGGAAGAACAGCGGGACGGTGGCAAGACAAGCGTCACCCGCTCCCTGTGCGTAGAGACGGAAGCCTGGCTTTAGGAAGACATGAGGGGACGGCTAGGGCAGACGCGCATACTCTACTCTGAGGAAGGAGTCTGGGCAGAAGGAAGGCCTGTTCTGTGTGCCTTTTGTCCCAAGGGGACAGCATCTCCAAGGCCACCTGTCCCTAGGCAAGACGTGGGCATGCCACCAGGCGCCATAACCTGAACTCGCAGATACAGCTCCCTGGAAGAAAGGGCAGCCAGATGACATCTTCCTCCAAGAGGTGGCAGCTTTGGGGAAGGAAGGGGGTGTGTCGGTGAAGAGGAGGGGACAGTCCCCCACAGCTCCCCATCCCAGTGCACGGGCGCTGTGCAGGGTTCCTGTCGCTTCTCATTTCCTATGTGGAAGGCGCTGGCCTAGTCCCCGAGTCCGCCTGAACTCGAGAGCAAAAAGCCAAACCTTACTACGCAGAAGAAGGCAGTTGGCAGGGAGTGTCATCCTAGACCACGCACGCTGCTGCAGGGTGGTGGCTGTGTCTGCGAGGTTCAGCCTGGCACGGTGATCCCAGGGTGCGACCATGGAGCCCGGGATAGCAAAGCCCAAGTGGAACCAGCTCTCCCGCAGATCTCCTTCCCTGACGCGACAGAGCAAACGCCCAAAGCCTTGCTGAGGAAGCAGCAGCGAAGTGCGGTTCAGGCCAAGCTGAAAACCTCTGCCAAAGCATAGCAGTCGCTGGGAAAAAAGAGTCGGTACTCTGGGCTGCGGTTGCTGCTTGCTTGAGCCTAGTATTGGCAGCACGGTGGCAGAATCCCGCTTAGAGCGAAAGCCTCTTTGCCTGGGCATCCCCTCTAGGAAAGCACAGCATTCTTGGGGAAAACAGAGTCGGTTCTGTGCGATGCAGATGCCGCTTGCCTGAACATGGTCTCCGAAGCACGCTGTAAGAAACCCGCATGGAGCGAAATCCTCTTGGCCCGGGCATCCCCTGTACTTGAGAGCGAAGCGTGGTTGTGACTGTGGAAACAGTCTTAACGAAAGGTCATGAAACAGGAGAGCATGCATTGCAACAATAGCGGGCAGGTGGCAAGACAAGTGTCACCTTCTCCGTTTGCTTAGAAATCAGAGTCTGTTCTGCGGGCTGCTGCTCCTGCTTGCCTAGGCCAAGTCTCAAGGTGGGAGATAACACCCTACAGGGAAAGCCTCTTTGACCAGGCTCCTCCTCTGGGAAAGCACAGCATTCGTTGGGAAATCTGAGTCGCTTTGTGGGATGCTGCTGCTGCTTGCCTGAGCTAGTCTGCGCAGCACGGTGGAAAAACCCGCATGGAGCGAAATTCTCTTGGCCCTAGCATCGCCACTGCCTGTGAGAGAAGCGTGGATGCACATCTGGAAAGGGACTTAAGGATAGGGACACGGCTGTCACCGTGATCTCCGGGAGCAAGTCTGGGGAAGGAGCAGAACGCCTCCCCGGGAGAAGAGAAGGAGCTGTTGGCCTTGTCCAGAAACAGTCGCAAAGCAGGAGAGCCTGCCCTGGGAAGAACAGCGGGACGGTGGCATGACAAGCGTCACCCGCTCCCAATGCGTAGAGACGGAAGCCTGGCTTTAGGAAGACAGGAGGGTACGGCTAGGGCAGGCGCGCATACGCCACTCTGAGGAAGGAGTCTGGGCAGAAGGCAGGCCTGTTCTGTGTGCCTCCTGTCCCAAGGGGAGAGCATCTCCGAGGCCACCTGTCCCTAGGGCAGACGTGGGCTTGCTACCAGGCGCCATAACCTGAACTCGCAGATACAGCTCCCTGGAAGAAAGGGCAGCCAGATACCATCTTCCTCCAAGAGGTGGCAGCGTTGGGGGTGGCAGCGGTGTGTCGGGGAAGAAGAGGGGACAGTCCCCCACAGCTCCCCATCCAAGTGTACGGGCGCTGTGCAGGGTTCCTGTCGCCTCTCCTTTCCTATTGCAAAGGCACTGGCGTAGTCCCCGAGTCCGCCTGAACTCCAGAGCAAAAAGCCAAGCCTTACTACGCCAGGAGATGGCAGTTGGCAGGGAGTGTCATCCTAGACCACGCAAGCTGCTGCAGGGTGGTGGCTGTTTCTGCAAGTTCAGACTGGCAGGGTGATCCCAGGGTGCGACCATGGAGCCCGGGACAAAAAAGCCCAAGAGGCACCAGCTCTCCCGCAGATCTCCTTCCCTGACGCGACAGAGCGAACGCCCAAAGCCTTGCTGAGGAAGCAGCAGCGAAGTGCGGTTCAGGCCAATCTGAAAACCTCTGCCAAAGCATAGCAGTCGCTGGGAAAAAAGAGTCGGTTCTCTGGGCTGCGGTTGCTGCTTGCTTGAGCCTAGTAATGGCAGCACGGTGGCAGAATCCCGCATAGAGCGAAAGCCTCCTTGCCTGGGCATCCCCTCTAGGAAAGCACAGCATTCTTGGGGAAAACAGAGTCGGTTCTGTGCGATGCATATGTCGCTTGCCTGTACAGAGTCTCCGAAGCACGGTGTAAGAAACCCGCATGGAGCGATATCTTCTTGGCCCGGGCATCCCCTCTACTTGAGAGAGAAGCGTGGTTGTGCCTGTGGAAACAGCCTTAACGAAAGGTCATGAAACAGGAGAGCATGCATTGCAACAATAGCGGACAGGTGGCAAGACAAGTGTCACCCTCTCCGTTTGCTTAGAAATCAGAGTCGGTTCTGCGGGCTGCTGCTCCTGCTTGCCTAGGCCAAGTCTCAAGGTGGGAGAAACCACCATACAGCGAAAGCCTCTTTGCCCAGGCTCCTCCTCTGGGAAAGCACAGCATTCGTTGGGAAATCTGAGTCGCTTTGTGGGATGCTGTTGCTACTTGCCTGAGCTAGTCTGCGCAGCACGGTGGAAGAAACCCGCATGGAGCGAAATTCTCTGGGTCCTAGCATCCCCACTGCCTGCGAGAGAAGCGTGGATACACATCTGGAAAGGGCCTTAAGGATAGAGACACAGCTGTCACCGTGTTCCCCGGGAGCAAGTCTGGGGAAGGAGCAGAACGCCTCCCCGGGAGAAGAGAAGGAGCCGTTGGCCTTGTTGTCCAGAAACAGTCGCAAAGCAGGAGAGCCTGCCCTGGGAAGAACAGCGGGACGGTGGCAAGACAAGCGTCACCCGCTCCCTGTGCGTAGAGACGGAAGCCTGGCTTTAGGAAGACACGAGGGGACGGCTAGGGCAGACGCGCATACTCTACTCTGAGGAAGGAGTCTGGGCAGAAGGAAGGCCTGTTCTGTGTGCCTTTTGTCCCAAGGGGACAGCATCTCCAAGGCCACCTGTCCCTAGGCAAGACGTGGGCATGCCACCAGGCGCCATAACCTGAACTCGCAGATACAGCTCCCTGGAAGAAAGGGCAGCCAGATGACATCTTCCTCCAAGAGGTGGCAGCTTTGGGGAAGGAAGGGGGTGTGTCGGTGAAGAAGAGGGGACAGTCCCCCACAGCTCCCCATCCCAGTGCACGGGCGCTGTGCAGGGTTCCTGTCGCTTCTCCTTTCCTATGTGGAAGGCGCTGGCCTAGTCCCCGAGTCCGCCTGAACTCGAGAGCAAAAAGCCAAACCTTACTACGCCAGAAGAAGGCAGTTGGCAGGGAGTGTCATCCTAGACCACGCACGCTGCTGCAGGGTGGTGGCTGTGTCTGCGAGGTTCAGCCTGGCACGGTGATCCCAGGGTGCGACCATGGAGCCCGGGATAGCAAAGCCCAAGTGGAACCAGCTCTCCCGCAGATCTCCTTCCCTGACGCGACAGAGCAAATGCCCAAAGCCTTGCTGAGGAAGCAGCAGCGAAGTGCGGTTCAGGCCAAGCTGAAAACCTCTGCCAAAGCATAGCAGTCGCTGGGAAAAAAGAGTCGGTTCTCTGGGCTGCGGTTGCTGCTTGCTTGAGCCTAGTATTGGCAGCACGGTGGCAGAAACCCGCTTAGAGCGAAAGCTTCTTTGCCTGGGCATCCCCTCTAGGAAAGCACAGCATTCTTGGGGAAAACAGAGTCGGTTCTGTGCGATGCAGATGCCGCTTGCCTGAACATGGTCTCCGAAGCACGCTGTAAGAAACCCGCATGGAGCGAAATCCTCTTGGCCCGGGCATCCCCTGTACTTGAGAGCGAAGCGTGGTTGTGACTGTGGAAACAGTCTTAACGAAAGGTCATGAAACAGGAGAGCATGCATTGCAACAATAGCGGGCAGGTGGCAAGACAAGTGTCACCTTCTCCGTTTGCTTAGAAATCAGAGTCTGTTCTGCGGGCTGCTGCTCCTGCTTGCCTAGGCCAAGTCTCAAGGTGGGAGATAACACCCTACAGGGAAAGCCTCTTTGACCAGGCTCCTCCTCTGGGAAAGCACAGCATTCGTTGGGAAATCTGAGTCGCTTTGTGGGATGCTGCTGCTGCTTGCCTGAGCTAGTCTGCGCAGCACGGTGGAAAAACCCGCATGGAGCGAAATTCTCTTGGCCCTAGCATCGCCACTGCCTGTGAGAGAAGCGTGGATGCACATCTGGAAAGGGACTTAAGGATAGGGACACGGCTGTCACCGTGATCTCCGGGAGCAAGTCTGGGGAAGGAGCAGAACGCCTCCCCGGGAGAAGAGAAGGAGCTGTTGGCCTTGTCCAGAAACAGTCGCAAAGCAGGAGAGCCTGCCCTGGGAAGAACAGCGGGACGGTGGCATGACAAGCGTCACCCGCTCCCAATGCGTAGAGATGGAAGCCTGGCTTTAGGAAGACAGGAGGGTACGGCTAGGGCAGGCGCGCATACGCCACTCTGAGGAAGGAGTCTGGGCAGAAGGCAGGCCTGTTCTGTGTGCCTCCTGTCCCAAGGGGAGAGCATCTCCGAGGCCACCTGTCCCTAGGGCAGACGTGGGCTTGCTACGAGGCGCCATAACCTGAACTCGCAGATACAGCTCCCTGGAAGAAAGGGCAGCCAGATACCATCTTCCTCCAAGAGGTGGCAGCGTTGGGGCAGGCAGCGGTGTGTCGGGGAAGAAGAGGGGACAGTCCCCCACAGCTCCCCATCCAAGTGTACGGGCGCTGTGCAGGGTACCTGTCGCCTCTCCTTTCCTATTGCAAAGGCACTGGCGTAGTCCCCGAGTCCGCCTGAACTCCAGAGCAAAAAGCCAAGCCTTACTACGCCAGGAGATGGCAGTTGGCAGGGAGTGTCATCCTAGACCACGCAAGCTGCTGCAGGGTGGTGGCTGTTTCTGCAAGTTCAGACTGGCAGGGTGATCCCAGGGTGCGACCATGGAGCCCGGGACAAAAAAGCCCAAGAGGCACCAGCTCTCCCGCAGATCTCCTTCCCTGACGCGACAGAGCGAACGCCCAAAGCCTTGCTGAGGAAGCAGCAGCGAAGTGCGGTTCAGGCCAAGCTGAAAACATCTGAGAAAGCATAGCAGTCGCTGGGAAAAAAGAGTCGGTTCTCTGGGCTGCTGTTGCTGCTTGCTTGAGCCTAGTATTGGCAGCACGGTGGCAGAATCCCGCATAGAGCGAAAGCCTCCTTGCCTGGGCATCCCCTCTAGGAAAGCACAGCATTCTTGGGGAAAACAGAGTCGGTTCTGTGCGATGCATATGTCGCTTGCCTGTACAGAGTCTCCGAAGCACGGTGTAAGAAACCCGCATGGAGCGATATCCTCTTGGCCCGGGCATCCCCTCTACTTGAGAGAGAAGCGTGGTTGTGCCTGTGGAAACAGCCTTAACGAAAGGTCATGAAACAGGAGAGCATGCATTGCAACAATAGCGGACAGGTGGCAAGACAAGTGTCACCCTCTCCGTTTGCTTAGAAATCAGAGTCGGTTCTGTGGGCTGCTGCTCCTGCTTGCCTAGGCCAAGTCTCAAGTTGGGAGAAACCACCATACAGCGAAAGCCTCTTTGCCCAGGCTCCTCCTCTGGGAAAGCACAGCATTCGTTGGGAAATCTGAGTCGCTTTGTGGGATGCTGTTGCTACTTGCCTGAGCTAGTCTGCGCAGCACGGTGGAAGAAACCCGCATGGAGCGAAATTCTCTTGGCCCTAGCATCGCCACTGCCTGCGAGAGAAGCGTGGATGCACATCTGGAAAGGGCCTTAAGGATAGGGACACAGCTGTCACCGTGCTCCCCGGGAGCAAGTCTGGGGAAGGAGCAGAACGCCTCCCCGGGAGAAGAGAAGGAGCCGTTGGCCTTGTTCTCGGGAAACAGTTGCAAAGCATGAGAGCCTGCCCTGGGAAGAACAGCGGGACGGTGGCAAGACAAGCGTCACCCGCTCCCTGTGCGTAGAGACGGAAGCCTGGCTTTAGGAAGACACGAGGGGACGGCTAGGGCAGACGCGCATACTCTACTCTGAGGAAGGAGTCTGGGCAGAAGGAAGGCCTGTTCTGTGTGCCTTTTGTCCCAAGGGGACAGCATCTCCAAGGCCACCTGTCCCTAGGCAAGACGTGGGCATGCCACCAGGCGCCATAACCTGAACTCGCAGATACAGCTCCCTGGAAGAAAGGGCAGCCAGATGACATCTTCCTCCAAGAGGTGGCAGCTTTGGGGGAGGAAGGGGGTGTGTCGTGGAAGAAGAATGGACAGTCCCCCACAGCTCCCCATCCCAGTGCACGGGCGCTGTGCAGGGTTCCTGTCGCTTCTCCTTTCCTATGTGGAAGGCGCTGGCCTAGTCCCCGAGTCCGCCTGAACTCGAGAGCAAAAAGCCAAACCTTACTACGCCAGAAGAAGGCAGTTGGCAGGGAGTGTCATCCTAGACCACGCACGCTGCTGCAGGGTGGTGGCTGTGTCTGCGAGGTTCAGCCTGGCACGGTGATCCCAGGGTGCGACCATGGAGCCCGGGATAGCAAAGCCCAAGTGGAACCGCTCTCCCGCAGATCTCCTTCCCTGACGCGACAGAGCAAACGCCCAAAGCCTTGCTGAGGAAGCAGCAGCGAAGTGCGGTTCAGGCCATGCTGAAAACCTCTGCCAAAGCATAGCAGTCGCTGGGAAAAAAGAGTCGGTTCTCTGGGCTGCTGTTGCTGCTTGCCTGAGCCTAGTATTGGCAGCACGGTGGCAGAATCCCGCATAGAGCGAAAGCCTCTTTGCCTGGGCATCCCCTCTAGGAAAGCACAGCATTCTTGGGGAAAACAGAGTCGGTTCTGTGCGATGCAGATGCCGCTTGCCTGAACATGGTCTCCGAAGCACGCTGTAAGAAACCCGCATGGAGCGAAATCCTCTTGGCCCGGGCATCCCCTGTACTTGAGAGCGAAGCGTGGTTGTGACTGTGGAAACAGTCTTAACGAAAGGTCATGAAACAGGAGAGCATGCATTGCAACAATAGCGGGCAGGTGGCAAGACAAGTGTCACCTTCTCCGTTTGCTTAGAAATCAGAGTCTGTTCTGCGGGCTGCTGCTCCTGCTTGCCTAGGCCAAGTCTCAAGGTGGGAGATAACACCCTACAGGGAAAGCCTCTTTGACCAGGCTCCTCCTCTGGGAAAGCACAGCATTCGTTGGGAAATCTGAGTCGCTTTGTGGGATGCTGCTGCTGCTTGCCTGAGCTAGTCTGCGCAGCACGGTGGAAAAACCCGTATGGAGCGAAATTCTCTTGGCCCTAGCATCGCCACTGCCTGTGAGAGAAGCGTGGATGCACATCTGGAAAGGGACTTAAGGATAGGGACACGGCTGTCACCGTGATCTCCGGGAGCAAGTCTGGGGAAGGAGCAGAACGCCTCCCCGGGAGAAGAGAAGGAGCTGTTGGCCTTGTCCAGAAACAGTCGCAAAGCAGGAGAGCCTGCCCTGGGAAGAACAGCGGGACGGTGGCATGACAAGCGTCACCCGCTCCCAATGCGTAGAGACGGAAGCCTGGCTTTAGGAAGACAGGAGGGTACGGCTAGGGCAGGCGCGCATACGCCACTCTGAGGAAGGAGTCTGGGCAGAAGGCAGGCCTGTTCTGTGTGCCTCCTGTCCCAAGGGGAGAGCATCTCCGAGGCCACCTGTCCCTAGGGCAGACGTGGGCTTGCTACCAGGCGCCATAACCTGAACTCGCAGATACAGCTCCCTGGAAGAAAGGGCAGCCAGATACCATCTTCCTCCAAGAGGTGGCAGCGTTGGGGCTGGCAGCGGTGTGTCGGGGAAGAAGAGGGGACAGTCCCCCACAGCTCCCCATCCAAGTGTACGGGCGCTGTGCAGGGTTCCTGTCGCCTCTCCTTTCCTATTGCAAAGGCCCTGGCGTAGTCCCCGAGTCCGCCTGAACTCCAGAGCAAAAAGCCAAGCCTTACTACGCCAGGAGATGGCAGTTGGCAGGGAGTGTCATCCTAGACCACGCAAGCTGCTGCAGGGTGGTGGCTGTTTCTGCAAGTTCAGACTAGCAGGGTGATCCCAGGATGCGACCATGGAGCCCGGGACAAAAAAGCCCAAGAGGCACCAGCTCTCCCGCAGATCTCCTTCCCTGACGCGACAGAGCGAACGCCCAAAGCCTTGCTGAGGAAGCAGCAGCGAAGTGCGGTTCAGGCCAAGCTGAAAACCTCTGAGAAAGCATAGCAGTCGCTGGGAAAAAAGAGTCGGTTCTCTGGGCTGCTGTTGCTGCTTGCTTGAGCCTAGTATTGGCAGCACGGTGGCAGAATCCCGCATAGAGCGAAAGCCTCCTTGCCTGGGCATCCCCTCTAGGAAAGCACAGCATTCTTGGGGAAAACAGAGTCGGTTCTGTGCGATGCATATGTCGCTTGCCTGTACAGAGTCTCCGAAGCACGGTGTAAGAAACCCGCATGGAGCGATATCCTCTTGGCCCGGGCATCCCCTCTACTTGAGAGAGAAGCGTGGTTGTGCCTGTGGAAACAGCCTTAACGAAAGGTCATGAAACAGGAGAGCATGCATTGCAACAATAGCGGACAGGTGGCAAGACAAGTGTCACCCTCTCCGTTTGCTTAGAAATCAGAGTCGGTTCTGCGGGCTGCTGCTCCTGCTTGCCTAGGCCAAGTCTCAAGGTGGGAGAAACCACCATACAGCGAAAGCCTCTTTGCCCAGGCTCCTCCTCTGGGAAAGCACAGCATTCGTTGGGAAATCTGAGTCGCTTTGTGGGATGCTGTTGCTACTTGCCTGAGCTAGTCTGCGCAGCACGGTGGAAGAAACCCGCATGGAGCGAAATTCTCTGGGACCTAGCATCCCCACTGCCTGCGAGAGAAGCGTGGATGCACATCTGGAAAGGGCCTTAAGGATAGGGACACAGCTGTCACCGTGCTCCCCGGGAGCAAGTCTGGGGAAGGAGCAGAACGCCTCCCCGGGAGAAGAGAAGGAGCCGTTGGCCTTGTTGTCGGGAAACAGTCGCAAAGCAGGAGAGCCTGCCCTGGGAAGAACAGCGGGACGGTGGCAAGATAAGCGTCACCCGCTCCCTGTGCGTAGAGACGGAAGCCTGGCTTTAGGAAGACACGAGGGGACGGCTAGGGCAGACGCGCATACTCTACTCTGAGGAAGGAGTCTGGGCAGAAGGAAGGCCTGTTCTGTGTGCCTTTTGTCCCAAGGGGACAGCATCTCCAAGGCCACCTGTCCCTAGGCAAGACGTGGGCATGCCACCAGGCGCCATAACCTGAACTCGCAGATACAGCTCCCTGGAAGAAAGGGCAGCCAGATGACATCTTCCTCCAAGAGGTGGCAGCTTTGGGGAAAGAAGGGGGTGTGTCGTGGAAGAAGAGGGGACAGTCCCCCACAGCTCCCCATCCCAGTGCACGGGCGCTGTGCAGGGTTCCTGTCGCTTCTCCTTTCCTATGTGGAAGGCGCTGGCCTAGTCCCCGAGTCCGCCTGAACTCGAGAGCAAAAAGCCAAACCTTACTACGCCAGAAGAAGGCAGTTGGCAGGGAGTGTCATCCTAGACCACGCACGCTGCTGCAGGGTGGTGGCTGTGTCTGCGAGGTTTAGCCTGGCACGGTGATCCCAGGGTGCGACCATGGAGCCCGGGATAGCAAAGCCCAAGTGGAACCAGCTCTCCCGCAGATCTCCTTCCCTGACGCGACAGAGCAAACGCCCAAAGCCTTGCTGAGGAAGCAGCAGCGAAGTGCGGTTCAGGCCAAGCTGAAAACCTCTGCCAAAGCATAGCAGTCGCTGGGAAAAAAGAGTCGGTTCTCTGGGCTGCGGTTGCTGCTTGCTTGAGCCTAGTATTGGCAGCACGGTGGCAGAATCCCGCTTAGAGCGAAAGCCTCTTTGCCTGGGCATCCCCTCTAGGAAAGCACAGCATTCTTGGGGAAAACAGAGTCGGTTCTGTGCGATGCAGATGCCGCTTGCCTGAACATGGTCTCCGAAGCACGCTGTAAGAAACCCGCATGGAGCGAAATCCTCTTGGCCCGGGCATCCCCTGTACTTGAGAGCGAAGCGTGGTTGTGACTGTGGAAACAGTCTTAACGAAAGGTCATGAAACAGGAGAGCATGCATTGCAACAATAGCGGGCAGGTGGCAAGACAAGTGTCACCTTCTCCGTTTGCTTAGAAATCAGAGTCTGTTCTGCGGGCTGCTGCTCCTGCTTGCCTAGGCCAAGTCTCAAGGTGGGAGATAACACCCTACAGGGAAAGCCTCTTTGACCAGGCTCCTCCTCTGGGAAAGCACAGCATTCGTTGGGAAATCTGAGTCGCTTTGTGGGATGCTGCTGCTGCTTGCCTGAGCTAGTCTGCGCAGCACGGTGGAAAAACCCGCATGGAGCGAAATTCTCTCGGCCCTAGCATCGCCACTGCCTGTGAGAGAAGCGTGGATGCACATCTGGAAAGGGACTTAAGGATAGGGACACGGCTGTCACCGTGATCTCCGGGAGCAAGTCTGGGGAAGGAGCAGAACGCCTCCCCGGGAGAAGAGAAGGAGCTGTTGGCCTTGTCCAGAAACAGTCGCAAAGCAGGAGAGCCTGCCCTGGGAAGAACAGCGGGACGGTGGCATGACAAGCGTCACCCGCTCCCAATGCGTAGAGACGGAAGCCTGGCTTTAGGAAGACAGGAGGGTACGGCTAGGGCAGGCGCGCATACGCCACTCTGAGGAAGGAGTCTGGGCAGAAGGCAGGCCTGTTCTGTGTGCCTCCTGTCCCAAGGGGAGAGCATCTCCGAGGCCACCTGTCCCTAGGGCAGACGTGGGCTTGCTACCAGGCGCCATAACCTGAACTCGCAGATACAGCTCCCTGGAAGAAAGGGCAGCCAGATACCATCTTCCTCCAAGAGGTGGCAGCGTTGGGGCTGGCAGCGGTGTGTCGGGGAAGAAGAGGGGACAGTCCCCCACAGCTCCCCATCCAAGTGTACGGGCTCTGTGCAGGGTTCCTGTCGCCTCTCCTTTCCTATTGCAAAGGCACTGGCGTAGTCCCCGAGTCCGCCTGAACTCCAGAGCAAAAAGCCAAGCCTTACTACGCCAGGAGATGGCAGTTGGCAGGGAGTGTCATCCTAGACCACGCAAGCTGCTGCAGGGTGGTGGCTGTTTCTGCAAGTTCAGACTGGCAGGGTGATCCCAGGGTGCGACCATGGAGCCCGGGACAAAAAAGCCCAAGAGGCACCAGCTCTCCCGCAGATCTCCTTCCCTGACGCGACAGAGCGAACGCCCAAAGCCTTGCTGAGGAAGCAGCAGCGAAGTGCGGTTCAGGCCAAGCTGAAAACCTCTGAGAAAGCATAGCAGTCGCTGGGAAAAAAGAGTCGGTTCTCTGGGCTGCTGTTGCTGCTTGCTTGAGCCTAGTATTGGCAGCACGGTGGCAGAATCCCGCATAGAGCGAAAGCCTCCTTGCCTGGGCATCCCCTCTAGGAAAGCACAGCATTCTTGGGGAAAACAGAGTCGGTTCTGTGCGATGCATATGTCGCTTGCCTGTACAGAGTCTCCGAAGCACGGTGTAAGAAACCCGCATGGAGCGATATCCTCTTGGCCCGGGCATCCCCTCTACTTGAGAGAGAAGCGTGGTTGTGCCTGTGGAAACAGCCTTAACGAAAGGTCATGAAACAGGAGAGCATGCATTGCAACAATAGCGGACAGGTGGCAAGACAAGTGTCACCCTCTCCGTTTGCTTAGAAAACAGAGTCGGTTCTGCGTGCTGCTGCTCCTGCTTGCCTAGGCCAAGTCTCAAGGTGGGAGAAACCACCATACAGCGAAAGCCTCTTTGCCCAGGCTCCTCCTCTGGGAAAGCACAGCATTCGTTGGGAAATCTGAGTCGCTTTGTGGGATGCTGTTGCTACTTGCCTGAGCTAGTCTGCGCAGCACGGTGGAAGAAACCCGCATGGAGCGAAATTCTCTGGGTCCTAGCATCCCCACTGCCTGCGAGAGAAGCGTGGATACACATCTGGAAAGGGCCTTAAGGATAGGGACACAGCTGTCACCGTGTTCCCCGGGAGCAAGTCTGGGGAAGGAGCAGAACGCCTCCCCGGGAGAAGAGAAGGAGCCGTTGGCCTTGTTGTCCAGAAACAGTCGCAAAGCAGGAGAGCCTGCCCTGGGAAGAACAGCAGGACGGTGGCAAGACAAGCGTCACCCGCTCCCTGTGCGTAGAGACGGAAGCCTGGCTTTAGGAAGACACGAGGGGACGGCTAGGGCAGACGCGCATACTCTACTCTGAGGAAGGAGTCTGGGCAGAAGGAAGGCCTGTTCTGTGTGCCTTTTGTCCCAAGGGGACAGCATCTCCAAGGCCACCTGTCCCTAGGCAAGACGTGGGCATGCCACCAGGCGCCATAACCTGAACTCGCAGATACAGCTCCCTGGAAGAAAGGGCAGCCAGATGACATCTTCCTCCAAGAGGTGGCAGCTTTGGGGGAGGAAGGGGGTGTGTCGTGGAAGAAGAATGGACAGTCCCCCACAGCTCCCCATCCCAGTGCACGGGCGCTGTGCAGGGTTCCTGTCGCTTCTCCTTTCCTATGTGGAAGGCGCTGGCCTAGTCCCCGAGTCCGCCTGAACTCGAGAGCAAAAAGCCAAACCTTACTACGCCAGAAGAAGGCAGTTGGCAGGGAGTGTCATCCTAGATCACGCACGCTGCTGCAGGGTGGTGGCTGTGTCTGCGAGGTTCAGCCTGGCACGGTGATCCCAGGGTGCGACCATGGAGCCCGGGATAGCAAAGCGCAAGTGGAACCAGCTCTCCCGCAGATCTCCTTCCCTGACGCGACAGAGCAAACGCCCAAAGCCTTGCTGAGGAAGCAGCAGCGAAGTGCGGTTCAGGCCAAGCTGAAAACCTCTGCCAAAGCATAGCAGTCGCTGGGAAAAAAGAGTCGGTTCTCTGGGCTGCGGTTGCTGCTTGCTTGAGCCTAGTATTGGCAGCACGGTGGCAGAATCCCGCTTAGAGCGAAAGCCTCTTTGCCTGGGCATCCCCTCTAGGAAAGCACAGCATTCTTGGGGAAAACAGAGTCGGTTCTGTGCGATGCAGATGCCGCTTGCCTGAACATGGTCTCCGAAGCACGCTGTAAGAAACCCGCATGGAGCGAAATCCTCTTGGCCCGGGCATCCCCTGTACTTGATAGCGAAGCGTGGTTGTGACTGTGGAAACAGTCTTAACGAAAGGTCATGAAACAGGAGAGCATGCATTGCAACAATAGCGGGCAGGTGGCAAGACAAGTGTCACCTTCTCCGTTTGCTTAGAAATCAGAGTCTGTTCTGCGGGCTGCTGCTCCTGCTTGCCTAGGCCAAGTCTCAAGGTGGGAGATAACACCCTACAGGGAAAGCCTCTTTGACCAGGCTCCTCCTCTGGGAAAGCACAGCATTCGTTGGGAAATCTGAGTCGCTTTGTGGGATGCTGCTGCTGCTTGCCTGAGCTAGTCTGCGCAGCACGGTGGAAAAACCCGCATGGAGCGAAATTCTCTCGGCCCTAGCATCGCCACTGCCTGTGAGAGAAGCGTGGATGCACATCTGGAAAGGGACTTAAGGATAGGGACACGGCTGTCACCGTGATCTCCGGGAGCAAGTCTGGGGAAGGAGCAGAACGCCTCCCCGGGAGAAGAGAAGGAGCTGTTGGCCTTGTCCAGAAACAGTCGCAAAGCAGGAGAGCCTGCCCTGGGAAGAACAGCGGGACGGTGGCATGACAAGCGTCACCCGCTCCCAATGCGTAGAGACGGAAGCCTGGCTTTAGGAAGACAGGAGGGTACGGCTAGGGCAGGCGCGCATACGCCACTCTGAGGAAGGAGTCTGGGCAGAAGGCAGGCCTGTTCTGTGTGCCTCCTGTCCCAAGGGGAGAGCATCTCCGAGGCCACCTGTCCCTAGGGCAGACGTGGGCTTGCTACCAGGCGCCATAACCTGAACTCGCAGATACAGCTCCCTGGAAGAAAGGGCAGCCAGATACCATCTTCCTCCAAGAGGTGGCAGCGTTGGGGCTGGCAGCGGTGTGTCGGGGAAGAAGAGGGGACAGTCCCCCACAGCTCCCCATCCAAGTGTACGGGCTCTGTGCAGGGTTCCTGTCGCCTCTCCTTTCCTATTGCAAAGGCACTGGCGTAGTCCCCGAGTCCGCCTGAACTCCAGAGCAAAAAGCCAAGCCTTACTACGCCAGGAGATGGCAGTTGGCAGGGAGTGTCATCCTAGACCACGCAAGCTGCTGCAGGGTGGTGGCTGTTTCTGCAAGTTCAGACTGGCAGGGTGATCCCAGGGTGCGACCATGGAGCCCGGGACAAAAAAGCCCAAGAGGCACCAGCTCTCCCGCAGATCTCCTTCCCTGACGCGACAGAGCGAACGCCCAAAGCCTTGCTGAGGAAGCAGCAGCGAAGTGCGGTTCAGGCCAAGCTGAAAACCTCTGAGAAAGCATAGCAGTCGCTGGGAAAAAAGAGTCGGTTCTCTGGGCTGCTGTTGCTGCTTGCTTGAGCCTAGTATTGGCAGCACGGTGGCAGAATCCCGCATAGAGCGAAAGCCTCCTTGCCTGGGCATCCCCTCTAGGAAAGCACAGCATTCTTGGGGAAAACAGAGTCGGTTCTGTGCGATGCATATGTCGCTTGCCTGTACAGAGTCTCCGAAGCACGGTGTAAGAAACCCGCATGGAGCGATATCCTCTTGGTCCGGGCATCCCCTCTACTTGAGAGAGAAGCGTGGTTGTGCCTGTGGAAACAGCCTTAACGAAAGGTCATGAAACAGGAGAGCATGCATTGCAACAATAGCGGACAGGTGGCAAGACAAGTGTCACCCTCTCCGTTTGCTTAGAAAACAGAGTCGGTTCTGCGTGCTGCTGCTCCTGCTTGCCTAGGCCAAGTCTCAAGGTGGGAGAAACCACCATACAGCGAAAGCCTCTTTGCCCAGGCTCCTCCTCTGGGAAAGCACAGCATTCGTTGGGAAATCTGAGTCGCTTTGTGGGATGCTGTTGCTACTTGCCTGAGCTAGTCTGCGCAGCACGGTGGAAGAAACCCGCATGGAGCGAAATTCTCTGGGTCCTAGCATCCCCACTGCCTGCGAGAGAAGCGTGGATACACATCTGGAAAGGGCCTTAAGGATAGGGACACAGCTGTCACCGTGTTCCCCGGGAGCAAGTCTGGGGAAGGAGCAGAACGCCTCCCCGGGAGAAGAGAAGGAGCCGTTGGCCTTGTTGTCCAGAAACAGTCGCAAAGCAGGAGAGCCTGCCCTGGGAAGAACAGCAGGACGGTGGCAAGACAAGCGTCACCCGCTCCCTGTGCGTAGAGACGGAAGCCTGGCTTTAGGAAGACACGAGGGGACGGCTAGGGCAGACGCGCATACTCTACTCTGAGGAAGGAGTCTGGGCAGAAGGAAGGCCTGTTCTGTGTGCCTTTTGTCCCAAGGGGACAGCATCTCCAAGGCCACCTGTCCCTAGGCAAGACGTGGGCATGCCACCAGGCGCCATAACCTGAACTCGCAGATACAGCTCCCTGGAAGAAAGGGCAGCCAGATGACATCTTCCTCCAAGAGGTGGCAGCTTTGGGGGAGGAAGGGGGTGTGTCGTGGAAGAAGAATGGACAGTCCCCCACAGCTCCCCATCCCAGTGCACGGGCGCTGTGCAGGGTTCCTGTCGCTTCTCCTTTCCTATGTGGAAGGCGCTGGCCTAGTCCCCGAGTCCGCCTGAACTCGAGAGCAAAAAGCCAAATCTTACTACGCCAGAAGAAGGCAGTTGGCAGGGAGTGTCATCCTAGATCACGCACGCTGCTGCAGGGTGGTGGCTGTGTCTGCGAGGTTCAGCCTGGCACGGTGATCCCAGGGTGCGACCATGGAGCCCGGGATAGCAAAGCGCAAGTGGAACCAGCTCTCCCGCAGATCTCCTTCCCTGACGCGACAGAGCAAATGCCCAAAGCCTTGCTGAGGAAGCAGCAGCGAAGTGCGGTTCAGGCCAAGCTGAAAACCTCTGCCAAAGCATAGCAGTCGCTGGGAAAAAAGAGTCGGTTCTCTGGGCTGCGGTTGCTGCTTGCTTGAGCCTAGTATTGGCAGCACGGTGGCAAAATCCCGCTTAGAGCGAAAGCCTCTTTGCCTGGGCATCCCCTCTAGGAAAGCACAGCATTCTTGGGGAAAACAGAGTCGGTTCTGTGCGATGCAGATGCCGCTTGCCTGAACATGGTCTCCGAAGCACGCTGTAAGAAACCCGCATGGAGCGAAATCCTCTTGGCCCGGGCATCCCCTGTACTTGATAGCGAAGCGTGGTTGTGACTGTGGAAACAGTCTTAACGAAAGGTCATGAAACAGGAGAGCATGCATTGCAACAATAGCGGGCAGGTGGCAAGACAAGTGTCACCTTCTCCGTTTGCTTAGAAATCAGAGTCTGTTCTGCGGGCTGCTGCTCCTGCTTGCCTAGGCCAAGTCTCAAGGTGGGAGATAACACCCTACAGGGAAAGCCTCTTTGACCAGGCTCCTCCTCTGGGAAAGCACAGCATTCGTTGGGAAATCTGAGTCGCTTTGTGGGATGCTGCTGCTGCTTGCCTGAGCTAGTCTGCGCAGCACGGTGGAAAAACCCGCATGGAGCGAAATTCTCTTGGCCCTAGCATCGCCACTGCCTGTGAGAGAAGCGTGGATGCACATCTGGAAAGGGACTTAAGGATAGGGACACGGCTGTCACCGTGATCTCCGGGAGCAAGTCTGGGGAAGGAGCAGAACGCCTCCCCGGGAGAAGAGAAGGAGCTGTTGGCCTTGTCCAGAAACAGTCGCAAAGCAGGAGAGCCTGCCCTGGGAAGAACAGCGGGACGGTGGCATGACAAGCGTCACCCGCTCCCAATGCGTAGAGATGGAAGCCTGGCTTTAGGAAGACAGGAGGGTACGGCTAGGGCAGGCGCGCATACGCCACTCTGAGGAAGGAGTCTGGGCAGAAGGCAGGCCTGTTCTGTGTGCCTCCTGTCCCAAGGGGAGAGCATCTCCGAGGCCACCTGTCCCTAGGGCAGACGTGGGCTTGCTACGAGGCGCCATAACCTGAACTCGCAGATACAGCTCCCTGGAAGAAAGGGCAGCCAGATACCATCTTCCTCCAAGAGGTGGCAGCGTTGGGGCAGGCAGCGGTGTGTCGGGGAAGAAGAGGGGACAGTCCCCCACAGCTCCCCATCCAAGTGTACGGGCGCTGTGCAGGGTACCTGTCGCCTCTCCTTTCCTATTGCAAAGGCACTGGCGTAGTCCCCGAGTCCGCCTGAACTCCAGAGCAAAAAGCCAAGCCTTACTACGCCAGGAGATGGCAGTTGGCAGGGAGTGTCATCCTAGACCACGCAAGCTGCTGCAGGGTGGTGGCTGTTTCTGCAAGTTCAGACTGGCAGGGTGATCCCAGGGTGCGACCATGGAGCCCGGGACAAAAAAGCCCAAGAGGCACCAGCTCTCCCGCAGATCTCCTTCCCTGACGCGACAGAGCGAACGCCCAAAGCCTTGCTGAGGAAGCAGCAGCGAAGTGCGGTTCAGGCCAAGCTGAAAACCTCTGAGAAAGCATAGCAGTCGCTGGGAAAAAAGAGTCGGTTCTCTGGGCTGCTGTTGCTGCTTGCTTGAGCCTAGTATTGGCAGCACGGTGGCAGAATCCCGCATAGAGCGAAAGCCTCCTTGCCTGGGCATCCCTCTAGGAAAGCACAGCATTCTTGGGGAAAACAGAGTCGGTTCTGTGCGATACATATGTCGCTTGCCTGTACAGAGTCTCCGAAGCACGGTGTAAGAAACCCGCATGGAGCGATATCCTCTTGGCCCGGGCATCCCCTCTACTTGAGAGAGAAGCGTGGTTGTGCCTGTGGAAACAGCCTTAACGAAAGGTCATGAAACAGGAGAGCATGCATTGCAACAATAGCGGACAGGTGGCAAGACAAGTGTCACCCTCTCCGTTTGCTTAGAAATCAGAGTCGGTTCTGCGGGCTGCTGCTCCTGCTTGCCTAGGCCAAGTCTCAAGGTGGGAGAAACCACCATACAGCGAAAGCCTCTTTGCCCAGGCTCCTCCTCTGGGAAAGCACAGCATTCGTTGGGAAATCTGAGTCGCTTTGTGGGATGCTGTTGCTACTTGCCTGAGCTAGTCTGCGCAGCACGGTGGAAGAAACCCGCATGGAGCGAAATTCTCTTGGCCCTAGCATACCCACTGCCTGCGAGAGAAGCGTGGATGCACATCTGGAAAGGGCCTTAAGGATAGGGACACAGCTGTCACCGTGCTCCCCGGGAGCAAGTCTGGGGAAGGAGCAGAACGCCTCCCCGGGAGAAGAGAAGGAGCCGTTGGCCTTGTTCTCGGGAAACAGTTGCAAAGCATGAGAGCCTGCCCTGGGAAGAACAGCGGGACGGTGGCAAGACAAGCGTCACCCGCTCCCTGTGCGTAGAGACGGAAGCCTGGCTTTAGGAAGACACGAGGGGACGGCTAGGGCAGACGCGCATACTCTACTCTGAGGAAGGAGTCTGGGCAGAAGGAAGGCCTGTTCTGTGTGCCTTTTGTCCCAAGGGGACAGCATCTCCAAGGCCACCTGTCCCTAGGCAAGACGTGGGCATGCCACCAGGCGCCATAACCTGAACTCGCAGATACAGCTCCCTGGAAGAAAGGGCAGCCAGATGACATCTTCCTCCAAGAGGTGGCAGCTTTGGGGGAGGAAGGGGGTGTGTCGTGGAAGAAGAATGGACAGTCCCCCACAGCTCCCCATCCCAGTGCACGGGCGCTGTGCAGGGTTCCTGTCGCTTCTCCTTTCCTATGTGGAAGGCGCTGGCCTAGTCCCCGAGTCCGCCTGAACTCGAGAGCAAAAAGCCAAACCTTACTACGCCAGAAGAAGGCAGTTGGCAGGGAGTGTCATCCAAGACCACTTACGCTGCTGCAGGGTGGTGGCTGTGTCTGCGAGGTTCAGCCTGGCACGGTGATCCCAGGGTGCGACCATGGAGCCCGGGATCGCAAAGCGCAAGTGGAACCAGCTCTCCCGCAGATCTCCTTCCCTGACGCGACAGAGCAAATGCCCAAAGCCTTGCTGAGGAAGCAGCAGCGAAGTGCGGTTCAGGCCAAGCTGAAAACCTCTGCCAAAGCATAGCAGTCGCTGGGAAAAAAGAGTCGGTTCTCTGGGCTGCGGTTGCTGCTTGCTTGAGCCTAGTATTGGCAGCACGGTGGCAGAATCCCGCTTAGAGCGAAAGCCTCTTTGCCTGGGCATCCCCTCTAGGAAAGCACAGCATTCTTGGGGAAAACAGAGTCGGTTCTGTGCGATGCAGATGCCGCTTGCCTGAACATGGTCTCCGAAGCACGCTGTAAGAAACCCGCATGGAGCGAAATCCTCTTGGCCCGGGCATCCCCTGTACTTGATAGCGAAGCGTGGTTGTGACTGTGGAAACAGTCTTAACGAAAGGTCATGAAACAGGAGAGCATGCATTGCAACAATAGCGGGCAGGTGGCAAGACAAGTGTCACCTTCTCCGTTTGCTTAGAAATCAGAGTCTGTTCTGCGGGCTGCTGCTCCTGCTTGCCTAGGCCAAGTCTCAAGGTGGGAGATAACACCCTACAGGGAAAGCCTCTTTGACCAGGCTCTTCCTCTGGGAAAGCACAGCATTCGTTGGGAAATCTGAGTCGCTTTGTGGGATGCTGCTGCTGCTTGCCTGAGCTAGTCTGCGCAGCACGGTGGAAAAACCCGCATGGAGCGAAATTCTCTTGGCCCTAGCATCGCCACTGCCTGTGAGAGAAGCGTGGATGCACATCTGGAAAGGGACTTAAGGATAGGGACACGGCTGTCACCGTGATCTCCGGGAGCAAGTCTGGGGAAGGAGCAGAACGCCTCCCCGGGAGAAGAGAAGGAGCTGTTGGCCTTGTCCAGAAACAGTCGCAAAGCAGGAGAGCCTGCCCTGGGAAGAACAGCGGGACGGTGGCATGACAAGCGTCACCCGCTCCCAATGCGTAGAGATGGAAGCCTGGCTTTAGGAAGACAGGAGGGTACGGCTAGGGCAGGCGCGCATACGCCACTCTGAGGAAGGAGTCTGGGCAGAAGGCAGGCCTGTTCTGTGTGCCTCCTGTCCCAAGGGGAGAGCATCTCCGAGGCCACCTGTCCCTAGGGCAGACGTGGGCTTGCTACGAGGCGCCATAACCTGAACTCGCAGATACAGCTCCCTGGAAGAAAGGGCAGCCAGATACCATCTTCCTCCAAGAGGTGGCAGCGTTGGGGCAGGCAGCGGTGTGTCGGGGAAGAAGAGGGGACAGTCCCCCACAGCTCCCCATCCAAGTGTACGGGCGCTGTGCAGGGTACCTGTCGCCTCTCCTTTCCTATTGCAAAGGCACTGGCGTAGTCCCCGAGTCCGCCTGAACTCCAGAGCAAAAAGCCAAGCCTTACTACGCCAGGAGATGGCAGTTGGCAGGGAGTGTCATCCTAGACCACGCAAGCTGCTGCAGGGTGGTGGCTGTTTCTGCAAGTTCAGACTGGCAGGGTGATCCCAGGGTGCGACCATGGAGCCCGGGACAAAAAAGCCCAAGAGGCACCAGCTCTCCCGCAGATCTCCTTCCCTGACGCGACAGAGCGAACGCCCAAAGCCTTGCTGAGGAAGCAGCAGCGAAGTGCGGTTCAGGCCAAGCTGAAAACCTCTGAGAAAGCATAGCAGTCGCTGGGAAAAAAGAGTCGGTTCTCTGGGCTGCTGTTGCTGCTTGCTTGAGCCTAGTATTGGCAGCACGGTGGCAGAATCCCGCATAGAGCGAAAGCCTCCTTGCCTGGGCATCCCTCTAGGAAAGCACAGCATTCTTGGGGAAAACAGAGTCGGTTCTGTGCGATACATATGTCGCTTGCCTGTACAGAGTCTCCGAAGCACGGTGTAAGAAACCCGCATGGAGCGATATCCTCTTGGCCCGGGCATCCCCTCTACTTGAGAGAGAAGCGTGGTTGTGCCTGTGGAAACAGCCTTAACGAAAGGTCATGAAACAGGAGAGCATGCATTGCAACAATAGCGGACAGGTGGCAAGACAAGT